>NC_135840.1:5460000-5710000 GCF_029677425.1 Wolffia australiana
CATAAGTGATAGTGAGTGGACCGCCAAAGTGTGTAGCGGGATACTCATGAGGATATGTCGTATTAGTTGGATGCGGCCTCTAGGGGAGAGGAAACGTAGTTTCCATCCCTCCAGTTTCTTCCTTAGCTTGCCTAGCACGGCATCAAAATAATGATGACGAGCAGGGCCAAGGAAGATAGGGCATCCAAGGTAGTCGAATGGAAGCTGTCCTCGTGAGTATCGTGTGGAGTGCTGAATGATCTCAGAGCGCCTCATAGTGGTGGACGGACCCACAATAAAGCTGCTCTTCGAAGCGTTGACGAGTTGGCCGGAGGCTTGCTCGTACGCTGTAAGGACACTCATAAGTTCCTTGATGGATTTTTTAGATCTATTAAGGAACAGGATGGCATCATCAGCAAATAAGGAGTGAGAGATGATCGGGCAACCCCTCTTTGTAAAGTACGGTTGGATGAGGCCTTGAGTGATCGCCCGTGTGAGCGATCGGCTAAAGACCTCCTCCATCAATATAAAGAGGATGGGTGAGATAGGGTCACCCTGCCTGAGTCCCCGCGTAGCCGTGAAAAAGCCGGTGGAATTTCCATCCATCAAGAGAGAGAAGTGATTCTCCCTGATGCAAGCATCAACCAGTGCGATGAACGCATCCGTGAATCCAAAGCGGCGCAACACTTTGAGGAGGAAGTTCCACTCAACTCGATCAAAGGCTTTCTCCATATCAAGCTTGATGATGACGTTAGAGCCCGGAATATGAGTGTCTATCGACTGGGCTAGCTCGTGTACTAGTGTGATGCTGTCATGGATCTGTCGACCCTTGACAAAGCCACACTGTTCTGGCGAGATAAGTCTATCAAGGAAGCGTCCAAGTCGGTTTGTAATGATCTTTGATGCAACTTTATAGCATACATTACAAAGACTGATCGGACGAAAGTCACGGAAGGTAGTGGGGGTATCCACTTTCGGAATAAGCGCCAAAAAAGTAGATTTCCAACTCTTTGCGAAGACTTTACGTTGGAACGCTTCCTTGATAGCTAGGACCAAGTCGGTGCCTACCACATCCCAACACGCCGTATAGAATTCGGCAGTGAAGCCATCGGGTCCTGGGGCTTTGTTACGGCCCAAGGAGAACACTACCTCTTTGATCTCCGCGCGCGTCGGGGTAGCTAGCAAAAGTGCATTTTCTTGGTCGGTCACTAAGGGAGGGGATGGAGGTGAGAATATCCTCGTTCATAACAGTGGGCTGCGAGGAGAGGAGGGAGTGATAGTACTCCACGCCTGCACCTGCTAGCTGGATAGGGTCTTGTCCATGAGTCTCGAGGAGGGTCGTATAGTTCGGGTGGGCTCTGTGACGGATCGAGGCGTGAAAGAAACGTGTGTTCCTATCACCCTCTCGCAGCCATTGGATACGCGATTTTTGGAGATAAAAAATCTCCTGTCGTCGCATAGCATCCTCCAGCTGCTCTCTAAGTCGTAGCTGTCGCTCCCCCATGTCATCTGTCCAGCACTCTTGTAGGTGACGGTCGACATCGACCAATTTCTGTTTAAGCTCCTCTACCGGGGAATGGACGTCTCCAACGACATGGCGGTTCCACCATTTGAGGTGGAACTTGAGGTTGCGCAGACGGTAACTAAAGTTTTCCAGAGGTGACGTAGAAATGGAGCCGTGCCAATGACTACGTACATATCTATGGAAATCACTATGCTCTAACCACATGGTTTGGAAGCGGAATGGGGGGCGGCGGATCCGATGACTCGAATCCGGGAGGAGGAGAATCGGTGTGTGGTCCGAGTAAAGTCTCGGAAGGAGCTCTACCGTGAGAGTGCACTGCATCAATGCGGAGCTATTCGTGAAACAGCGGTCAAGCCGTTCAGATATACGCCGCATCCGCCATGCTCATTGCACCAAGTCCACTTCTCCCCGGTGGTAGGTGGTTCCACTAATGAATTGATGTGAATAAAATCATTGAAGGCTTGCATAGAGCGTAGCCGAGGTGGGCGGCCCCCTTTGCGCTCGCTAATGTCCCGTATGCAGTTGAAATCTCCGGCTATAAACCAAGGGAGCTAGCTGTGAGTGAGAGTGAATATGGTGGGCGAGTTCTTCCTAGAGGGCCTCCTGCTCAGTTTGTCTATGCGGAGCATACACAATGGTAAGTAGATAAGGCTTTGGGGAGCACAACACGTCAAAGGTGACGTATTGTGTTCCTTCGGCCAAGAGTGCGATCGAATAATCTCGCTTCCAAAGAAGCCAGAGTTTATTTGATGGATGGCAATAAGCATGATCCATACCAAGTTTCCTCGCGATGGTTGGGGACTGATCCGATGTAAGCATCGGCTCGAGTAGCCCCACGATGCCTAATCTATGCCTAGTAATAAGGGAAAGTAGATGGGTTTGGGTGAGAGGGTTACCTATCCCTCTATAGTTCCAAACAAGACTTGGAATCATAAGTCTATCGGCTCGCGTGACGCACCCGATATCGGGTGTAGTACGTACGGCGTGAAGGTGGGGGGGATGCATGTGAACGACGTCTCGAGCCAGGAGGGGTATCCACATCCGAGTCGTCAGAGAGAGAGATATCATCCTCCGTGCCGGTGGAATCCCGACCACTAGTACTGCTAGCACTGCCCTCCGAGCTAGTGGAAGGGGCTTGACAGTTTGTCAAGCGTTCCACTTGTTCAGAAGGAATATGCGATGGGTGGAGGGCGGGTGTGGGGGCGGGGGAAGGACGTGGAGGGTGTGGAGGGGTGAGGGAGGGGGCGGTGGTGGGGATGGCGGGAGCGAGTGTAGGAGGGGAGGGGGCGGGAGCGGGTGCGGGAGGGGTGGTGGGGATGGGTGCAGGGGGTGATGTAGGGGGGGGGGGGGTGGATGCGGGAGCAAGGTGAGAAGAAGAAGAGGGGTTGGGTGTGGGAGTGTAGGAAGGACGTGGTGATGGGGAGGATAGCGAGGCGATAGGCGTGGCAGAAGAAGGCGTGGGGAGCGGGGCAGGTGATCGAGGAGGGGCGGTAGATCGGGTGGGGGAAGAGGGGATGCTAGCCTCGGGGGCATCGGGGACCATCAGTAGGGCGAAAGAGTTTGAGGTACGCATGTCCTCGCTTACCTCCTTACCCTTGCGGGAGGAGGGAACTCTAGTGCGTGGTGGGGATTTGGGGCGCTTCTCAGCACCCTTCCTCACCCACTGGGAAGTAGCGGGGGCAGGCTTAGCCACCGGGGGATTGGTAGGCCCGCTGGGTCGTGGGGGCGGAGGTGGTGCAATGGTGGGCTGCACCGATGTAACCACAGGTCGCGAACCGAGGGGCAGTTTCGCGCGTCGCCCTTGGGTGTCGGAGATAGTGGCTGCAATGTAATCATCATAAGCCAAGGGCGGGAGATATTCCTCCTCCGTGGGGGTAGTCTGCGTCGCCTTTTGGCGACATGTATGGAGGGTATGTCCTAGGACAGTGCAACGTGTGCAAAACCTCGGGAGGATTTCGTACACCACAGTCTGACGGATCAGCTCATCTCCATTCCGGATGAGTATCATGCGGTGGAGAGGGGCGAGTAGGTCTATCTCTACACATACTCGTGCATATCCAGGACGACTAAAAAGTTGGACATCTTTGTCCGCTCGTATGAAAGTGCCGACCATACTAGCTAGAGATTCTAAAGCCGCGGGTGTAAACAAATGTGGTTGCAGGCCAGGAAAGCCTATCCACACCGGGACGGAATGGGAAGAAATATCACGTGAGTTCCCTGACTGCTCGGCCACCCAGCGAAAGGTATGCATCGTTGAGTCTTTGATCGTCCATGTCGTACGACTCCAGGCCCGTCGGTAGTCATCCTCAAGCTCGAAGCGAATGAATACACTCCAGTGATTCCGTGCTCCAATGACCACCGATCCAAGGAAGTTGCCGGGTGCTGTGTATACTCTCGTGATGTCATTGATGAGCGGCCGCTTCGTTGCGAACTGCCCTATCAGCGTGTAGGCAAACGGCGCTGCCATACGTGTTACCTCCTCCTTGGAGAAGGTAACCAAGCGAACACCCTCTGTGTCAATATAACCCCTAGGGGGGATCGAGTTGTCATAAAGAGGGGGAAGAGTAGGCTTTGGGAGTGAGGTAGTGGGTGGTGTAAGTGTGACGCCCGCCACCCTCGCTGCCCAAGTCATAGTCGGGAGTGATTCTATGCCGTAAGCAGTGGCCGCCTTGGGGGGAGCCTCGTTCACCGAGGTAGGGGGGACCTGGTCTCTCGTGTCCGGACGATGTGAAGGTGTGGACGATGCGGTACTATGGTTGACCAAATCTCGTGTCCAGACTCAGTTCTGGTTGACCGTGCCGTCTCGGTCAACTTGAACCAAGTTGACCGACTCATCACGGTCAATATTGACCATCTGATCAGTTCCTGATAAGTTGACCAGATGATCAGTATTGACCGGGGCGGTCAATGTTGACCAGGTGGTCAGCGTTGACCGTGGAGTCAACTCTGGGTCAGCGCTGATCGGGCGGTCAATATTGACCTGGTGGTCAGCGTTGACTGTGGAGTCAACTCTGGGGTCAAGCATGAGTGAGTGCGTCAAGTCACCTGGTTCATCAATGAAATCAAATCGAGGATTGACCAAGTCAGCCACTAGATCCGTGTTGACCACGGAGTCAACTTTGACCACATTGACCAAGGGGTCCTCATGGTTTTGGTTGGCCATGGGGTCAACCGACTCATCATGGGACATGTTTACTTGGTCGACCAGGTTGATTTGGTCAGCCAGGTTGACTTTAACCTCGTGGACCGAGTCAACAAGGTGGATGCAGTCATGCATGACCGAGTTGACTCGGTCTATGTTGACCGAGTTGACCCGATCAACTCGGTCAGTCTTGGCCAGTTCAACCGGGTCGGCTGGATGAGAGTCGATCGGATCGACTCGTTGTTGGACGGCGTAGTCGACCAGGTCGACTCGGCAGTCCGCCACCCGGTCGATTTGGGCGGGTTGGACAGAGTCGACCAGGTCGACTCGGCCAATACCCGCCAGGTTGCCACGTACCGAGTCATCCGAGTCGACGTAGTCGACTTGGACTGACTTAGCAGACGTGGCGTCCACCTGTACTAGGCCAGACGGCTTCGCTGACGTGGGCGATCCTTGACCGTTCATCGCAAGATCCGGCGATGAATCGAGTGGCTGAGAGGCTTTGGAACAGTCAAAGATGGTGGACGGTAAAGATGTGTCACAGAATAATGGTGTTGGCGGCGTGGACCGGTCAGAAATTGCGGGCGGCAGCGGTAAGCTGACCACCAACGGTAATTTTATTTGAAGAAGCGTAGGGTCCATCGATGGTCCATCGATCGGACCGTCCTTATCGCGACACGTGTCGCCTTGGACTGTCTGGATTGCTGGACAAATGATGCCCTCGGTAATGGTGGCAGGGTACGGCGACAATTCTAATTTTTTTGTGGTTTTGTTGACTTTTTTGTTTTTTTTTTGTTTTTCGTTTTTTTTCCAGCGTTGGATCCATCCTGGCCGTTGCGTTCACACCGATGAATCCATGCGAGGGGGAATCCAAGCGACCAATATCTGACGTGTTAAACATGTCAGATGAGGTGCCTGCGTGGTCCCGCTGGCTGCCCGGCGTGTTGGACACGTCAGGCGGCCAGCTCGGGGGCGATGTTGACTCAGCGGCCCGCATGGGATTGCGGGCCGCGGTGGTTTATTTTGAATAATTCGGCGAAAATGATGGAAAGAAACCACTAATTACATAATAAAAAATAACAAAATTAAAAAAACTAATGATACCTTCCTGTTCTCCTCCTCAAGACGATCAATTCAAGCCCAAATTTGATCGTATTTCGATGTCTGTAGCATCTAAATTTCGGAAAATAAAAATCGGGAATGAAAACTCACCTCCGACCTTGAAATTCCTCTAAAACGAGCTATAGTGATCTGTTTGAGGCGATTTTTGAGTTGATTCCAATAGATTGCGCCCTTCCAAATCCAATGAGACCAGTTTCAGCTCATTCCAAGATCAGATGAGAAAGTTATGAGCAAATTGCTGGTTTCGGAGGAGAGAGAAGCTCTGTCCTTCCTACACACCTCCTAAGTGTATGGTCAACCCCTTGATGAAACTCTTCCAAAAGTTGATTTATAATAAAATAAGTTAATGTTCTTGTTCCAGAAGAAATGGAAAAAAATATATGGTATCACTAGGAGAATCATTGTATGATGTTTACCTTATGCTAAATGTAGAGGCACAAAATATACTAATAAAAAACTCACAAGCTGTCCCATAAAAAAACCTGCTGTTGATGATATATGTTTTCTGGTTCCTTCTTCCAATACCCAAGCTATATGAAGGAAGTTATAAGATGTCCCTGTGGAGAACCCAGTCATAAATTAATTATAGAGTCCAACTATAACACCATAATTTAGTATTTTCATGCATAAGGGTGATGAATTACACACAAGAAAAAACTTTTAAATCATCAAAAATATCTTCCCTTTCTTATGTTGCAACTTCTTGATTATTTTATGATGTTTTTTCGCATCATATAGAATCTATAAAGAGTATGCTCTAAACTGAAAGAAATAAAATGACCATAACCAGAAATGACATCCCTTAATGATACCAAAGAGATCAAATGAATGGAATTGGGATTTAATGGAATAAAGTTATAATATAATGAAATAGTTCCAGTTTGAGATTCCCTATAAAATGAGTCACTACACAGATGTTCAGAAGTTATAAAGGAAGTTTTAGACTCATATTGTTCATGGGTTGAGATTGGTAGTTTAATTTTATGAGACCAAATCACCTATTGTTCCTAAGTAGCTCAATGGTAGAGTGATCGTCTGTTAATTGATTGGTTTTAGGCTTGAATCCTACTTGGGGAGATTTGATTTATTTATGTATTCACAAAATAATAATTGAATGAAAGGGCTCATTTTGACCATAAGGATTGGGTAACATGTTCCTGTTTTTAATTCTTTTGTATTTGATTTCATCGTATCACATTTCGTTGTAAAATATTTAAGACTCAAATTCAATACCAGTCATAGATCAGAGATAATCCCTTGTAAAAAGTGCCAGGCTATTTCCAATTAGCCAATAAAGAATGCTCATATGATTTATTAAGAGTGCATTAAAGATGCTGTCATCAATTCTCCTGATCAGCCACAATTACTACCAACAAATAAATGAGGAACTCATTTTTAATAGGCTACTAATACTTGCGCTTGTGCTTTTATTTTGCCTGTTTGGTTGAGGAAGAGTTCAAACATAAATATGCAGGTTCGTACCAGACATAATATGAATAATCATGATAAATAAAAAATGAGGCCATTCCATTTTGACAATGACCCATTCTCGAGTTCCATAGTTTTGCCTTGACTCTCAGAATCATGAGGTTCCAACTATATAGGTAAAGAAAAGGTCCTGGCCCTGCCATACTCGAGCGTAGTAGTATCCCCCGGTTTTCCAGGATTGAGAACTAGGATTTGAAGATGGACTTGAAAAGTGACCTAAAAACCCCTTATAACACTTGCTTCCTCTATTGAAAAGCACCTGATAACACAGAGTTAGTTGATACTTATTTCTCATATATCATCGTGGCTTCTTCTCTGAGGAAAGAAGTTCAGAATCCATGGGCTCTCTACCTCCATGCGACATTTCTTTGTAAGACTTTACCCATTGAAGAAAGTTCCCCTCTGTTGCCTCCCGTAAGAATCTGGGCAATGTCTCAGTCCCTCTGTGTTTTATCATCCTCTCATACCAGCCATTGGTCATTGTCTTGGTAAGTTACAATATCATCAGCTAGCTAATCAGACGCAAGCCCCTCCTTGGGCAGGTTCCTCTTGTTGCCGCTCAACCTTCATGGTATTTTCAGTTATTGTTCCCTTTCCAAGAGCTCAAAAAACAAAACCATCAAGTACAATAAAAACATTGGATAAATTCTATCTCCTTCCATCCCCTCGCATTTCAAAGACCAAAGCAAACCCAATAGAAAGGAAATCACAGTAACTCTTCAAAACCCGCAACCTCCATTTTTTTAGATCCAAACCCTACAACAAACTTTGTACTGAAAAAAAGCAAAAAAAAAATCATTGGATAAATTCCATCTCCTTACATTTCAAAGACCAAAGCAAACCCAATAGAAAGGAAGTCACAGTAGGGATCGCCTGTCCCAACACCAGTATCAGATTATGGTATTGGGACGGATGCCGTATTGGGTACCGGAAAGAACATTTTCGGAATCCATTTTTTTCGATATCCGGATATCAGATATCGATATCGGATATCGGTTGCTACAGTAATGATATCCGATATCGATATCGGATATCGGTTGCTACAGTAATGATATCCGATATCGATATCCGTCTCGATGTTGTCATCCGCCTCTGTCTCAGGGGGAGGATGAGGATATCGGATATCAATGTTGGATATAGAATTTCGATATCCAACATCTATAACCTAATTACCTAATTTTTGTTTTGAATATTTTGGCGCCTTGGCGGACGGCGAGCAGCGGCACAGCGGCGATGGCAGCATCGGCGGACAGCGTGACCAGTGGTCAGTTCTCCTCTTCCTCCTTCATCCTCTTCGTCTTCATGTTCTTCCCATTCTTCCCCATATTCCCCCTCTTCGTCTTCTTCCCATTCTTCCCTTTCTTCCCCTTCTTCTTCTTGGAATTCTCTCTTCTTCTTCTTACGCTAGTTCTCATCTTCTTCTTCTTATTATTCTTTGTTGCAATTCACGTGGGTTCAGTTCTTTCTAAATAAAATGTTGAAATTTCCATCCTGATTGCATGTTTTTCAAGAATTCCATTTCAAATACCAGTATCTGCAATGATAATTTATTTATATTCCTCAAAGGATTTAGCTTTTGCGTTCTAGTCTTGTAAGTTTAAAATTTTCATTTTTATTTTAATGTTTTGACCCATTATATATTTAATTTTTTTGTTGATTATTTATTTATTTATTTTCAATGCATTTGGGAATCGGTAAATTTCTATAACTCATGTAACACACTACATAACTCATACAATTCATGTAACACATATATATGAAGAAGTTTTATGTTGCTTTTTAATTTGTCGAATTATATGATTTTTAATGTTCAATTTTACTGTTAAGATGTTCAATTTGACTTCTCTTCTCGTATTTCTTCTTCTCCTCTTCTCTTTTTCCGTGCTCTCCACTCCTCATTCTTTTGTCTTCTTCTCTTCTCGTCTTCCTCTTTCTTCTTCTCTTCTCTTCTTACTTTTTCTTCTTCACGTATCTTCTTTCTTTTTCTTCTCCTCTTCTCTTTTTCCCTCCTCTCCACTCCTCATTCTTTTATCCTCTTCTCTTCCCTTCTTCCTCTTTCTTCTTCTCTTCTCTTCTTATTTTTTCTTCTCTTCTCTTCTTACTTTTTCTTCTGCTATTTTTTTCCTCTCTTTCTTTTTCATCTTCTCTTCTCCTTTTTGTTTCTCTTCTATTCTCCACCTCTTTCTTACTCTCTGCTCTTCTTTCATTTTCTTGTTCTCCTCTCCTCTTTTCCCTCTTCTCTGCTCATCTTTTTAATCTTTTCATCTTCTCTTTCTTTTTTTTCTTCTCTTCTCTTCCTCTTCCTCTTGTCTTCTCCTCCTCCTATTTATTTCTCTTCTCCTCTTTTTTCGTGCTCTCCACTCCTCATTCTTTTGTCTTCTTCTCTTCTCGTCTTCGTCTTTCTTCTCTTCTCTCCTCACTTTTTCTTCTTCTCTTCTCTTCTTACTTTTTCTTCTTCGCTAATCTTCTTTCGTTTTCTTCTCCTCTTCTCTTTTTCCCTCCTCTCCACTCCTCATTCTTTTATCCTCTTCTCTTCCCTTCTTCCTCTTTCTTCTTCTCTTCTCTTCTTATTTTTTCTTGTTCTCTTCTCTTCTCGCTTTTTCTTCTGCTATTTTTCCTCTCTTTCTTTTTCGTCTTCTCTTCTTCTTTTTGTTCGTCTTCTATTATCCACCTCTTTCTTACTCTCTGTTCTTCTTTCCTGTTTTTTTCTTTTTCCTCTCACTGTGCTTAGTTGTTTTACTATTCTAGCTTACTCTTGTGTTTATGTTTGTTTTTCTGTGTATGAAGTTCCAATATTCTATTCCTTGTTTAGATTTTTAAGCATATTGTATCATGATGCGTTCCTGTAATCTAGAAGAACCAATCGTTGATAACCGACTTATGCTTCTTAATTGTTGATAAACCCACCTAGAGGTAATGCCCTGCCCCAAGATTGCTCTGGGGCATGAGCCAACAGTCATGAAGATACCAACGCGGGAACATCTTGTGCTGTACAGAGTCACCCTCGATCTAACCGATCAGTCATCATAGACTACTTCTAACATATTGGTGATGGGTACTATGCATGCTTACTGTGCCGTGAGAAGAACCCGCACAGTAAGAGAAAAGCGATCAAGTGGCAAGCGGACAAGAGCACCAATGTATTATGGCGACATTTCAAATCTTGTCATCCTGCTCGTCATGCAGAGCTACAGGGCATGGTGGTGGTCGACAAGGATCAACCGCTTATAACCAAGGCCATGGATGGCCAACCACAGGGAGGGCCAAGCCGACGAAGACATATAAAAGGGCATAACCCTGATGAGACAAAGAATGTCATTGTGCGTTTCATATCCTTAACAGATTCCCCGTGGAGCATTATTCAGAATGTCGCATTCAAGGAGCTGTGGTGCTAAACAACACAGTTGGACTTGGACCCCCCAAGTGCGAAGGTCATGAAGCAGTGGACTATCCAAATACATGGCCGCATGAAGGAAGACTTGAAGAAGCTATGGGAGAGCATTGACCGAGTGTCCATCACTATAGATGCATGGACCGCAGAGAACGGCACCGGTCTTCTAGGCGTCACCATTCATTGGGTGGATGAGAAATGGGTGTACCGAGAGTGAGTGCTTACCATCTGAGAGATTTTCGGTAAGCATGATGGGGACACCATGGCGGCCATCGTTCTCTAGGTCCTGGAAGAATTCTCACTACGACCAAAGGTCATCATTCAACACTGAACTTATCTTTGAAATTAAACATGTGATTTTATACATGACCTGTGTTTATGCAGGTTTATGCTGTGACTACTTATAATGCCTCCGCGAGTAAGAGGATTTTGTTAGTGATTGCAAAGAAGATAACGAGCGCCAACCCGACGTTAAGCGCCAGAAGACACGTCCCATGTGTTGCACACATATTAAACATTGTCGTCCAAGCGGCAATTAAAAGCATTGGCATTCCTTCGGCCCAAGTAGTACAGCCCGATGAAGGCGATGAGGGCAGGACAACTAAATAGTTTGACAGCAATGAGGACAACTTGCATGGAGATATATTCTCAGCGGCTGAAGACAATGATGGAGCATGTCGTCTGTTATATTTGGGTGATGCAGTAGCGAAGGAGCAGATGCTTGTGCATGCCATTCGGAGCTCTGGTCAACAAAACCACAAAAAAATTAGAATTGTCGCCGTACCCTGCCACCATTACCGAGGGCATCATTTGTCCAGCAATCCAGACCGTCCAAGGCGACACGTGTCGCGATAAGGACGGTTTGATCGATGGACCATCGATGGACCCTACGCTTCTTCAAATAAAATTACCGTTGGCGGTCAGCTTACCGCTGCCGCCCGCAATTTCTGACCGGTCCACGCCGCCAACACCATTATTCTGTGACACATCTTTACCGTCCACCATCTTTGACTGTTCCAAAGCCTCTCAGCCATTCGATTCATCGCCGGATCCTGCGATGAACGGTCAAGGATCGCCCACGTCAGCGAAGCCGTCTGGCCTAGTACAGGTGGACGCCACGTCTGCTAAGTCAGTCCAAGTCGACTACGTCGACTCGGATGACTCGGTACGTGGCAACCTGGCGGGTATTGGCCGAGTCGACCTGGTCGACTCTGTCCAACCCGCCCAAATCGACCGGGTGGCGGACTGCCGAGTCGACCTGGTCGACTACGCCGTCCAACAACGAGTCGATCCGATCGACTCTCATCCAGCCGACCCGGTTGAACTGGCCAAGACTGACCGAGTTGATCGGGTCAACTCGGTCAACATAGACCGAGTCAACTCGGTCATGCATGACTGCATCCACCTTGTTGACTCGGTCCACGAGGTTAAAGTCAACCTGGCTGACCAAATCAACCTGGTCGACCAAGTAAACATGTCCCATGATGAGTCGGTTGACCCCATGGCCAACCAAAACCATGAGGACCCCTTGGTCAATGTGGTCAAAGTTGACTCCGTGGTCAACACGGATCTAGTGGCTGACTTGGTCAATCCTCGATTTGATTTCATTGATGAACCAGGTGACTTGACGCACTCACTCATGCTTGACCCCAGAGTTGACTCCACAGTCAACGCTGACCACCAGGTCAATATTGACCGCCCGATCAGCGCTGACCCAGAGTTGACTCCACGGTCAACGCTGACCACCTGGTCAACATTGACCGCCCCGGTCAATACTGATCATCTGGTCAACTTATCAGGAACTGATCAGATGGTCAATATTGACCGTGATGAGTCGGTCAACTTGGTTCAAGTTGACCGAGACGGCACGGTCAACCAGAACTGAGTCTGGACACGAGATTTGGTCAACCATAGTACCGCATCGTCCACACCTTCACATCGTCCGGACACGAGAGGCCAGGTCCCCGCTCCCTCGGTGAACGAGGCTCCCCCAAGGCGCCACCGCTACGGCATAGCATCACTCCCGACTATGACTTGGGCAGCGAGGGTGGCGGGCGTCACACTTACACCACCCACTACCTCACTCCCAAAGCCTACTCTTCCCCCTCTTTATGACAACTCGATCCCCCCTAGGGGTTATATTGACACAGAGGGTGTTCGCTTGGTTACCTTCTCCAAGGAGGAGGTAACACGTATGGCAGCGCCGTTTGCCTACACGCTGATAGGGCAGTTCGCAACGAAGCGGCCGCTCATCAATGACATCACGAGAGTATACACAGCACCCGGCAACTTCCTTGGATCGGTGGTCATTGGAGCACGGAATCACTGGAGTGTATTCATTCGCTTCGAGCTTGAGGATGACTACCGACGGGCCTGGAGTCGTACGACATGGACGATCAAAGACTCAACGATGCATACCTTTCGCTGGGTGGCCGAGCAGTCAGGGAACTCACGTGATATTTCTTCCCATTCCGTCCCGGTGTGGATAGGCTTTCCTGGCCTGCAACCACATTTGTTTACACCCGCGGCTTTAGAATCTCTAGCTAGTATGGTCGGCACTTTCATACGAGCGGACAAAGATGTCCAACTTTTTAGTCGTCCTGGATATGCACGAGTATGTGTAGAGATAGACCTACTCGCCCCTCTCCACCGCATGATACTCATCCGGAATGGAGATGAGCTGATCCGTCAGACTGTGGTGTACGAAATCCTCCCGAGGTTTTGCACACGTTGCACTGTCCTAGGACATACCCTCCATACATGTCGCCAAAAGGCGACGCAGACTACCCCCACGGAGGAGGAATATCTCCCGCCCTTGGCTTATGATGATTACATTGCAGCCACTATCTCCGACACCCAAGGGCGACGCGCGAAACTGCCCCTCGGTTCGCGACCTGTGGTTACATCGGTGCAGCCCACCATTGCACCACCTCTGCCCCCACGACCCAGCCGGCCTACCAATCCCCCGGTGGCTAAGCCTGCCCCCGCTACTTCCCAGTGGGTGAGGAAGGGTGCTGAGAAGCGCCCCAAATCCCCACCACGCACTAGAGTTCCCTCCTCCCGCAAGGGTAAGGAGGTAAGCGAGGACATGCGTACCTCAAACTCTTTCGCCCTACTGATGGTCCCCGATGCCCCCGAGGCTAGCATCCCCTCTTCCCCCACCCGATCTACCGCCCCTCCTCGATCACCTGCCCCGCTCCCCACGCCTTCTTCTGCCACGCCTATCGCCTCGCTATCCTCCCCATCACCACGTCCTTCCTACACTCCCACACCCAACCCCTCTTCTTCTTCTCACCTTGCTCCCGCATCCATCCCCACCCCCCCTACATCACCCCCTGCACCCATCCCCACCACCCCTCCCGCACCCGCTCCCGCCCCCTCCTCCTACACTCGCTCCCGCCATCCCCCCCACCGCCCCTCCTCACCTCCACACCTCCACGTCCTTCCCGCCCCACACCCGCCTCCACCCATCGCATATTCCTTCTGAACAAGTGGAACGCTTGACAAACTGTCAAGCCCCTTCCACTAGCTCGGGAGGGCAGTGCTAGCAGTACTAGTGGTCGGGATTCCACCGGCACGGAGGATGATATCTCTCTCTCTGACGACTCGGATGTGGATACCCCTCCTGGCTCGAGACGTCGTTCACATGCATCCCCCCCACCTTCACGCCGTACGTACTACACCCGATATCGGGTGCGTCACGCGAGCCGATAGACTTATGATTCCAAGTCTTGTTTGGAACTATAGAGGGATAGGTAACCCTCTCACCCAAACCCATCTACTTTCCCTTATTACTAGGCATAGATTAGGCATCGTGGGGCTACTCGAGCCGATGCTTACATCGGATCAGTCCCCAACCATCGCGAGGAAACTTGGTATGGATCATGCTTATTGCCATCCATCAAATAAACTCTGGCTTCTTTGGAAGCGAGATTATTCGATCGCACTCTTGGCCGAAGGAACACAATACGTCACCTTTGACGTGTTGTGCTCCCCAAAGCCTTATCTACTTACCATTGTGTATGCTCCGCATAGACAAACTGAGCAGGAGGCCCTCTAGGAAGAACTCGCCCACCATATTCACTCTCACTCGCAGCTAGTTGACCTCCCTTGGTTTATAGCCGGAGATTTCAACTGCATACGGGACATTAGCGAGCGCAAAGGGGGCCGCCCATCTCGGCTACGCTCTATACAAGCCTTCAATGATTTTATTCACATCACTTCATTAGTGGAACCACCTACCACCGGGGAGAAGTGGACTTGGTGCAATGAACGCAAGCGGATGCGCGTATATACGAACGGCTTGACCGCTGTTTCACGAATAGCTCCGCATTAATGCAGTGCACTCTCACGGTAGAGCTCCTTCCGAGACTTTACTCGGACCACACACCGATTCTCCTCCTCCCGGATTCGAGTCATCGGATCCGCCGCCCCCCATTCCGCTTCCAAACCATGTGGTTAGAGCATAGTGATTTCCATAGATATGCACGTAGTCATTGGCACGGCTCCATTTCTACGTCACCTATGGAAAACTTTAGTTACCGTCTGCGCAACCTCAAGTTCCACCTCAAATGGTGGAACCGCCATGTCTTTGGAGACGTCCATTCCCCGGTAGAGGAGCTTAAACAGAAATTGGTCGATGTCGACCATCACCTACAAGAGTGCTGGACAGATGACATGGGGGAGCGACAGCTACGACTTAGAGAGCAGCTGGAGGATGCTATGCGACGACAGGAGATTTTTTATCTCCAAAAATCGCGTATCCAATGGCTGCGAGAGGGTGATAGGAACACACGTTTCTTTCACGCCTCGATCCGTCACAGAGCCCACCCGAACTATACGACCCTCCTCGAGACTCATGGACAAGACCCTATCCAGCTAGCAGGTGCAGGCGTGGAGTACTATCACTCCCTCCTCTCCTCGCAGCCCACTGTTATGAACGAGGATATTCTCACCTCCATCCCCTCCCTTAGTGACCGACCAAGAAAATGCACTTTTGCTAGCTACCCCGACGCGCGCGTAGATCATAGAGGTATTGTTCTCCTTGGGCCGTAACAAAGCCCCAGACCCGATGGCTTCACTGCCGAATTCTATACGGCGTGTTGGGATGTGGTAGGCACCGACTTGGTCCTAGCTATCAAGGAAGCGTTCCAACGTAAAGTCTTCGCAAAGAGTTGGAAATCTACTTTTTTGGCGCTTATTCCGAAAGTGGATACCCCCACTACCTTCCGTGACTTTCGTCCGATCAGTCTTTGTAATGTATGCTATAAAGTTGCATCAAAGATCATTACAAACCGACTTGGACGCTTCCTTGATAGACTTATCTCGCCAGAACAGTGTGGCTTTGTCAAGGGTCGACAGATCCATGACAGCATCACACTAGTACACGAGCTAGCCCAGTCGATAGACACTCATATTCCGGGCTCTAACGTCATCATCAAGCTTGATATGGAGAAAGCCTTTGATCGAGTTGAGTGGAACTTCCTCCTCAAAGTGTTGCGCCGCTTTGGATTCACGGATGCGTTCATCGCACTGGTTGATGCTTGCATCAGGGAGAATCACTTCTCTCTCTTGATGGATGGAAATTCCACCGGCTTTTTCACGGCTACGCGGGGACTCAGGCAGGGTGACCCTATCTCACCCATCCTCTTTATATTGATGGAGGAGGTCTTTAGCCGATCGCTCACACGGGCGATCACTCAAGGCCTCATCCAACCGTACTTTACAAAGAGGGGTTGCCCGATCATCTCTCACTCCTTATTTGCTGATGATGCCATCCTGTTCCTTAATAGATCTAAAAAATCCATCAAGGAACTTATGAGTGTCCTTACAGCGTACGAGCAAGCCTCCGGCCAACTCGTCAACGCTTCGAAGAGCAGCTTTATTGTGGGTCCGTCCACCACTATGAGGCGCTCTGAGATCATTCAGCACTCCACACGATACTCACGAGGACAGCTTCCATTCGACTACCTTGGATGCCCTATCTTCCTTGGCCCTGCTCGTCATCATTATTTTGATGCCGTGCTAGGCAAGCTAAGGAAGAAACTGGAGGGATGGAAACTACGTTTCCTCTCCCCTAGAGGCCGCATCCAACTAATACGACATATCCTCATGAGTATCCCGCTACACACTTTGGCGGTCCACTCACTATCACTTATGGTTCTCCGCTCTGTCGAACGCCTATGTGCACGCTTCCTATGGTCTGGTCATTTCGAGGGTGAGCGATGTCACCATTGGGTTTCTTCGGAGAAAGTGTGTCGGCCGACGCTCGAAGGGGGTCTAGGAATCATACGCCTCTCGGATGTCCAAGACATGCTTCAAAAGAAACTGGTATGGCGTATGCGTACCACCCACTCCCCTTTGGGGAGTTTCATCTTAGCTAAATACAAAGAATGGGCCCGACGCGAGCTTGATATTCGGGGCACCAAGCGATGGCGGACATGGCAGCGCCACTGGCTTGAGATGAGTCACATGACCCGTTGGCACATTGGCCGAGGCGACATTAGCGCTTGGTACGACACCTGGCATGCTGATGCGACGCTCGCTTCTCATCCTCAGTTCGTACCACACCGTGTGCACCTCACAGTGGCCCAATTGCTTAGAAGCAACACACCACACCTATGGGAGCAGCACGGCCTTCCCTTGGCCACTTTATCCGAGGTCCAGACTACCCCTCTTGACCTTAGTCCTGATTGTGCCATTTGGACACTCACACCCCATGGAGCATACACGTGTCGATCCTCGTGGGAGCATTTCCGTGAAATCTCCCCACAGCACTAGGGTCCGTGCATTTGGCATCCGCGATCCATACACGTGTCTCCTCTTTCCTTTGGAGACTCCTTCACCGAGGCCTCCCGGATCGACGCATCGAGTGGCTCGGATAGGCTGTTCTCTTAGTTCGCGCTGCCACTGCTGCCCCACTCTCCTGCACACGAGGACGATAGATCATCTTTTCTTCCATAGCGAGACGGCAGGTGGATTGCTGGCGTCTCATCACTGTCTTCGCCCTGACACCGCCTGAGTGTTTCGCAAGTTTATCCTCTCGCCGACTCGCTCTGCACGGAGCCCCATCCTCCCCATCACCATAGCTTATCTTCTATGAGAGATTTTGAAAGGGCGAAATTCGTCTCGTTTTGCAGGTACACCTATGCGAGTTGTGGACATCAGGCGTTGAGTTCAGTTGTGGCTTCGACGCATTCAGCCTCTCCTCACACCGCGAGACAGCCGATCACCACTTGCATGCGACCTCCTCCGCTCTATTGGCATCCCGGTGACCCCCCTCGCCACCCGCATCCAGTATTGAGTAGTTTATTGGCTCCCACCGCTAGTAGGCTTTCTCAAACTGAATGTGGATGGTGCGACGAAAGGGAACCCAGGGCCAGCAGGGGGCGGAGGCGTCCTCCGCGATCACACAGGGAGCCTCTTTCTTGCCTTCTCTTCTTTTTATGGCGTACAAACTAATACAGTAGCCGAGGCTATGGCGATACGTGATGGTCTCCTCCTCTGTGAGGAACGGAACCTTCATAATATCGTCGTGGAATCAGACTCACAGATATTAGTTGATATGTTTCGTACAGGCACATGCTCCCAGTGGCGACTACGTCGAGCGTGGAATGACATCATGCGGTGCCGCTCGCGTATCGCGTGCTTTCGTCATCAGCTGAGAGAGGGAAACCAGACAGCTGATGCCCTCGCTAACCATGCGGTACACGCTCGCACCCACTCCACTCTTTTCTATTCTTGGCAGGAGCTTCCGCCCATGGCCCGAGGATGTCATCGGCTCGATCGTCTTGGCTTGCCCTCCCTCCGCATACGCCGCCTCCTCGCGACGCCAGGCCCGCGGGATTGGAGGATCGCCTGGAGCGCTGGCGTACGAGGCGTGGACCGTGCCTGCCTCGACTAGAGCGTCACTCCGCCCACTCCAAGCACACATGACGACAACGACGAAGAACCACCCCGACTAGAGCGCCACCAAGCGCTACAATAATCTCGTGGAACCGCTCCGAAGAAACGACGACGAACACACTTCCTCGAGCGTCCGCGAGGTATCACTCATGTATCTTTTCTTTTCCCTAACTTTGGGCGTGGACGAGTGGGATCCGAGTGTAATTGGGATATATATACTCGATCCACGCCCACAAACATTGAAAAACATTACACTTTATAAATAAAAACCCCCTGGGGGGCATCCAAGGCACGGCTGGATCAGACTACGGGCACAACCCTAGGGTTGGACGTACCTGGCACCGTGATTTTTGCCAAAAAAAAAAACAATGAGAGGAGTACGCAAAAGCATGTGAAGACGACCCTAAAGTTGATGATTATAACATGGCCATGTTGGACAGTCCGATCCGCTGGAACAACACATGCTATGTTATCTACTGGCGTGAAGAAACGTGATGTGATTGATGAAGTGTCGAAGAATTTTGGCAGAAAAGGGAAGTCGACGAAGATGTTGAAGGATGAGTGGGAGTTGGTGAAAGAATTATGTCGCATCCTTGGGCGGTTCTCTATATCCACTGATCATGTTTGTCGGATAGAGACCCCAGCCATATGTGATGTGTTAGTTCTCATTAACGGTCTCTTGCGCCATATGGAGGAGGTAGTCCAGAAAATTGAAGAGGGAACCTTCTCACTTGTGTACGGCGGTTGCATGAAAGAGATTGTTGTAACATGGTGCAAGTGTGCAAGGCAATGCAACACAAGTTAGCGTAGTATGCAGAACTCTTATGGGCGAATAAAGCCATCACTGTTGCGACATTAATGGACCCATTCCACAAAGGGTCCATGTTCTGTGAGGGTGTCACAGAGTCAATCATTGCCTATGTACGATCTCTTTTACCATGTGACTCACCGACACACCCCATGGCTGGTCACTTTGAAATGGATCACCCAAAAGGTAGAGAGTTGGACTCTTGGCTACAAAGCACTATGCGAAAAGTCCAAACTGCACATGCGTCAGTGAGGTCAACATTAGACTAGTTTAACCAATATCTAACAGAGGTTGTGCCTAATGAGGGAGTGTTCACCCCACTATCTTGGTGGGCTAGCACAAGGGCAAAACACTTCCCCTTGCCTCCATTGCAAGGGAGCTATTGTCCGTCTGTGCAACAAGCGCTCCTGCTGAACGCATGTTCTCTGTGGGCCACATTATTTTCACATACAAGAGAGCATGTTTATCACCAATAAACATTGAAACATTCATCAGTATGAAGTGTTGGCTGCGTGCGGACAACAAGCGATGGTACAATAATGTGCTGCTGGATTCAAATGGTGAGGATGGCAAAGATGGGGTAGTTGCATCATGTCGAGGTGCACATCCCTTACATCGGTGCTTGTATAATGCATGTTTTAAATAAGCATCATGTTTTATTTGTTGTCTTTAACTATGTAGGTGATGACCAAGTAAGTACGAACCATTGATGGAGGCATGGGGGGAAAGAAATTCTACGATGAAGGGCGTATTTTGATGGTGAAAGATTACAGAAGAAGCTTATTTTGTTTCAAAAATTTTGTGTTAAACTTCTTACAATGACATGTACTAAAGTATAGAAAATTTCCAAAATTTAGAGACATAACTACTGTGCATAATATAACGCAAAATCCACTTAAAGAGCTTAAAGTTTGTGCGTCATAAAATATTTAAATTAAGATATGAGATACTCAATCTCTATATCATAATCTGTTTTATTCAACTAATTAGTACATTTTCAACCATTTAAAGAGCTTAAAATAGGTGTATACGCAAATCACTATTCCAAGTGAGTTCGGGTTTTATTCAAATATTTATAGGATTCAAGAATTTTATGACTATTACCGCTAGTGAATAACAGTCTTGTAACCTCTATAATTACATCTTAGTTTCAGTTTAAATTAAGATATGAATCTATATATCATAAACTATTTAAGTCAACTAATAAGCATATTTACATCAATTTAAATAGCTTAAAGTTTGTGCACATCAAATATTTATACATTAATAATTATTCCAAGTGAATTCGGGTTTCATTTAATTTGTTTTGCTAATGTATGACTTTTATGGTATTCAAGAATTTTATGACTAGTACAGCTAGTGAATAACAGTCTTGAAACCTCTACAATTACATCTTAATTTCAGTTTAAATTAATATATGAGATACTCAATCTCTATATCATAATGTGTTTAATTCAACTAAATAGCACATTTTCAACCATTTAAAAAGCTTAAAATAGGCGCGTCATCAAATATTTATGTGTAAGTCATTATTCCAAGTGAACTCGGGTTTTATTTAATTTGTCTTGTTAATGTATGAATTTTATGGAATTCAATTTTTTATGAATTTTACAGCTAGTGAATAATAGTCTTGCAACCACAACAATTACATATTAGTTTCAGTTTAAATTAATATATGAGATACTCAATCTCTATATCATAATGTGTTTAATTCAACTAAATAGCACATTTTCAACCATTTAAAAAGCTTAAAATAGGCGCGTCATCAAATATTTATGTGTAAGTCATTATTCCAAGTGAACTCGGGTTTTATTTAATTTGTCTTGTTAATGTATGAATTTTATGGAATTCAATTTTTTATGAATTTTACAGCTAGTGAATAATAGTCTTGCAACCACAACAATTACATCTTAGTTTCAGTTTAAATTAATATATGAGATACTCAATCTCTATATCATAATGTGTTTAATTCAACTAAATAGCACATTTTCAACCATTTGAAAAGCTTAAAATAGGCGCGTCATCAAATATTTATGTGTAAGTCATTATTCCAAGTGAATTCGGGTTTTATTTAATTTGTCTTGTTAATGTATGAATTTTATGGAATTGATTGGGGCCAGAAATTACTGTAATCAAAAGTTAATTGCTGTTCTCAAAATTAAATCCAGGTCAATATATAGTGGGGTATAATTACCAAATTTTCAAGATTTCTCTACAAATTTCATGATTTTTTCAGGGATTTATTTGTGGATAAGATGACATCTTCAGTTCTTCACAAGAAACATGATATAATTATAATAAGAATAGGCTTTTAGAATAGTTTCTAAAGTCGAGGACATTTTTTTAACTATTCCTTAGAAATATGCCCCTAAGAAACAACTCCCGGTTGCATGTTGCAGGAGTAAAAATCCAAATAAGTTGTTTATAGGGGCTTAACGAATTAAGTTTTATTTTTCTATAGTTTTCCTAGTGAATGTTGGAGAATAGAGAATCAGAGGGGCATTTCTCCAATAATTTCACGGGCTGCATCCATTTGCGCGCGCAACTTAAAACAGAGGCATATGTGAAAATGGCTGGACAAGATTTATGCTGTTTTAAATTTTAGAATTTCTCCACATGGGATTACGGGGGTCCGGAAAAAAATATCTGGATATCGGTTTCAATGTCCGGATATCGATATCCGACATCCGAGATCTGTCTCGTCCTTACCCATCCGATATTCATCTTCGATATCCGTCTACATCTAAAGGACGGATATCGTCCGATATCCGATATCAGACACCGTCCAATTTTTTGTCCGGAGATCGGATATCAGTTGTCTGTAGACATGGTCTTGCGGTTCGCTTTGTGCGAATCCATGCGATTTGTGCATTCTGTTCGGATTTCCGAACAGAACAAACTCTAAAACGAACCGCACTTTGCACAGACCCCTGTGCGGTTCGTTTGTGCGAATTGTGCGATTTATTTTTTGAAAAAAGAAAGAAATGAGTGTTTTAGGTCCTCCATGCCGCCCTCTGTCCTCACTCCCTCCCCACTCCCTCCGTCCTCCTCCTTGCCGCCCTCCTTGCCGTCAGTCCGCCCTCCTCTAGGGCTTCCTCAACCCTCGGTCCGCCCTCCTTGCCGTCACTCTCCGCCCTCCTTGCTGTCGGATCACCCTCTGCGAGGTAAGAACTCACCCGTTCTCTCCCTCTCCCTCTCCCTCTCCCTCTCCCTCTTCTTCTCCGATTCTCTGTCTCCCCCTCTCTCAATCACTCCCCCTCTCCCTCTCCCTCTCCCTCTCCTTATTCTTCTCTCGTTCACTGACTCTTCCTCACGCTCTCACTGCCCCTATTCTTCTCCATTTTTCGATCTCCCACATTCCCTCTTACTCTCCCCTCTAGGCCTCTCCCTCTCCCTTGCCAATGTCACGGTGTATATGCATCTCCAATTCGCTTTGTGCGAATTGTGTGTTCTTATTTTTGCACATCAAACAAACAGAACAGAGAACAGACCCCTGTGCGGTTCGTTTGTGCGAATTTTTTGTGTGAATTAAACGAACAGAACAGAACACACATGTCTAGTTGTCTGATACCAGATATCAGACAACTATATGTTGGACAGTCCCTAAGTCACAGTAACTCTTCAAAACCCATAACCTCCATTTTTTTAGATCCAAACCCTACAACAAACTGTGTACTGAGTAAAAGCCGAAAAAAACTACCCAGTAAACTAATAAAAAAACTGCCCAATAAACTAATAAAAAACTACCCAATAAAATAAAATGAAAAAACTTTTGAATCGGATAATTGTCTCTATAAACACCGGTAAAAAGATCAAAGCAAAGCCCAATTGAAAGGGAATCACAGCAGAGAAGAAACGCAGAGAAGAGAAGGCAGAGGCAAAGGCGAAGGCATTATTCGATGCTGTCGCTGCCCTCCCCGGGGAGCGCGAGCTTCCCGGGGCAGCCGCAGCTGCAGGCGCAGGCGGTGAAGCTGGGCCTGTCCCCGGCCACGGCGGCGCTGAGCCCCGTCCCCTGGACGCGGCTCATCTCCTCGTGCGCGCGCCACGGCCACCCCTCCCTCGCCCTCGCCGCCTTCCACCGCATGCTCCTCTCCGGGCCCCCCCCCGACCCCCCCGCCCTCGCCGCCGCCCTCTCCGCCGCCGCCGCCCTCCGCTCCCCCTCCGCCGCCGCCCGCCTCCACGCCCTCGCCCGCCGCCTCCGCCTCCTCTCCCATCCCCTCGTCGCCCCCGCCCTCGCCCGCGCCCTCGCCCGCTCCCATCGCCTCCCCCTCGCCCTCTCCCTGCTCGACGAAACCCCCCTCCCCTCCCTCCCCCTCTGCACCGCCCTCGTCTCCGCCGCCGCCCGCGCCGGCCACTTCCACCTCGCCCTCCTCCTCTTCCGCCGCCTCCTCCTCGCCGCCGCCGCCCCCCCCGACGCCTTCGCCCTCTCCGCCGTCCTCCCCGCCTGCGCCCGCCCCGCCGCCGCCGCCCACGCCGCCCAGATCCACGCCTACGCCCTCCGCCGCCGCCTCCCCCCTCCCCGCCCCTCCGCAACGCCCTCCTCGACGCCTACCTCAAGTCCGGCCGCCTCCCCGCCGCCCGCCGCCTCTTCCTCTCCCCCGCCGGACCCCCCCTCGACCGCGTCGCCCGCACCGCCATGGCCCACGGCCTCGCCCTCCACGGCCGCCCCCGCGCCGCCCTCCGCCTCATCCGCCGCATCCCCCGCCCCGACGCCGCCGCCTTCTACGCCGCCCTCAAGGCCTGCCACGTGTCCTGCCTCGCCGCCCCCGCCCGCGCCCTCTTCCTCCGGATCCGCGACCCCCGCCCCGAGCACGTCGTCCTCTTCGCCGGCGCGCTCGCCCGCGCCGGCCAGCTCGCCGAGGCCGCCGCCCTCGCCGCGGCGCACCGCCACCTCCGCGTGGAGATTCTCCGCGCGGTCATCGACGGCTGTCGTATCGCCGGGGATCTCCAGCTGGGGAGATCTACGGCAGAGCAGCTCCTGGAGCTGGACCCGCTCTCGGCCGACAACTACGTGCTGCTCGGCAACGCGTACGCGGCGCAGGGCCGGTGGAAGATGGTGGAGAAGATGAGGGAGATGGCGCGAGACCTGGGCCTAAAGCCCAGTAAGGCCTGCTCCTGGATCGAGCTCAAGGGCAAGGTCCACGTCTTCGCCGTCGGCGACGTGGCGCACCCCCGGTCCCAGCGGATCCGCTGGGAGGCCCGCCGGCTCATGGCGGCGCCGGTCGGCGGCTCCGACCCCGAGACTGGCGACGGGCTCGCCGGGTTCGCCCTGCACGACGTGGACGAGGAGAGGGAGTGCGTCGTTGGCGGGCACAGCGAGATTCTCGCCGTCGTGTTCGGGGTTTTGTCCACGCCGGAGACGGCGCTGGTGCGGGTGACGAAGAATGCGAGGCTGTCCCGGCCCTGCCACTCGGCGATCAAGCGCATTTCCGAGGCCGCCGGGAGAGAGGTTCTGCTCAGGGACCCGCTTCGCTTCCACCATTTTAGACACGGGGAGTGCTCTTGCGGGGACGTCTGGTGATCATATTTTTACCTTGTCTAAAAAATTAAAGCACCCCTGCTAGTAATAAAAATTAAAGTTTTTTTAGAAACAAAAATATATAAGTCGTTTGAACTAAGTTTCGCGCCTTGATCTTCTCGGCCGGGCGGCGGCCGCGGATGAATCTTCGTCCTTGGTCTCCTCGGCGGCGGCTTCTTCTTCTTCTTCCGGCTTTGCTTCTTCCGGCTGGGTTCTTGCGGCCGGCTTCGTCTTCTTCCCGCCGAAGAGGATCTTGAAGATGGTCGTGAGAAGGACAGCGGCCACCGAGACGAGGACGCCGATTGTCACATTGGGCTGCTGCTCTCCCTTCTCGATCACCTCCTGTAAATAAATTAAAAAAAGATATACCAAATTTCAGACTTCTATCGACGGTAAAGAAGAAGAAGAAGTGAGAAGATGACGCGCACCGTGATCTTGGGCTTGTAGGGCTTCAGGAGAGGGATGTCCGCCACTTGGTAGAGAAGGTCGAACACCTTCTTCTGAAAGTCGCGCGGCCAAAGTAGAACCCAATTCAGATGCCAAGATAGATATCACAGGTAAGAAGAAAGCAAGAGAAGGTAAAGTATAGGCCGTGGGCGGCTGACCTGAATGCCGGCGAGGGCGGGGGCGGCGGCGGCGGCCTTGTCCTCGTCGGCCTTCTCCTTGGCCTTCTCGGCCTCGAACTTGGGCTTCCAGGCGGTTTCTCTCAGGGACTCGGCCGCCTTCTCGTCGTCGACGACGAGGATGTTGTCGAAGAGGATGCCGTCCTGCATGGTCCAGATCTCGATGCCGACGGCGGCGATGGGCTCAAAGTCGGGCTTGTCCAGGCGGTAGTAGTCGGGGTTGGGGATCTCCCTCGGCTTCCACACGCCCCTGTAGGCCGGGTTGTCGACCAGCGGCGCGCGCCACTTGCCCTTGTAGGCCGGGTTCTTCTTGGTGGGCCGCTTCCACTCCCCGCACCCGGGCGCCGCCTCGCACCGGGGGTTGTCCACCTTGGGCGCCTCCCACTGCCCGTCCTCCTCGTCGTCCCAGTCCTCCGGCTTGGTCGCCTCCGGGTCGTCGATCTCCTCCGGCTCGTCGTCCAGCCACCCCTCCGGCTTGACCGCGTCCTCGTCCTCGATCTCGGCCGGCGCGTCCTCGTCCCAGTCCTCCGGCTTGGCCGCCTCCGGGTCGGGGATCTTGGGCCGCTCGTCCCAGTCCTCCGGCTTCGCGTCGTCCGGGTCGGGGATCGTCTCGGGTGGGACCAGCGGCGGGTCGAAGTCGTCGGCGGAGAGCAGGTCGGCGGCCTTCTTCTCCTCGCCGTCGAGCAGGATCTTGAGCCGGTTGTCCGGGGTGAGGACGGCGGTGTAGACGTGGGAGAGCTTGTCGTAGGGGACGGAGGGCGGCAGCTTGAGGTGGTGCTCCGCGTAGGCCCCCGTCTTGGGGTTCTTCATCTTGAGGATGAAGTGCACCTTGTTGGTCGCCCCGCACTTGTCCGGCCCGAACATGATCGAGTAGGGCGACTCGTTGTCGAACTCTCTGGGGCTCCACCCCGCCGCCTGGGGCCGCAGGAACTTGAGGTACGCCCCCCCGCACTCCAGCCCGTTCTGGAGCCGAGCCTCGTACTGCAGAACCACCGTCCTCCCCTTGAGCTCGATCGCCTCCTCCGCTTCCTTCACGATCGCGTATTTCCTCGCCGGCTCCGACGCGAGCAGCCCAAAGTCCTCGTGCCCCTCGCTCTTCGAGTGTTTCCACGTACCTGTCGGCCAAGGAAGGAAGACACAAGATGAGACGCGGGCGAAGTTTTCCATGGACATCCCACATTTTTCCAAGATTAATTAATCGATCAACAAAGTCTGAACGGAGTTTTGTATGGCCAAACATGAAGGAGAACAAATCTTAGGCAGCATAAAAATGCAGTCTGAAGAAAGCGCGAAACAACAGCCATTTCTGAGTTTCAAAAGAGATATTTACGGTTAAACCATGAGGTCGCTCTCTGCAGATCTTACTACAAACTAGACAGGTGGTGATAATATGTATGGCGAAAAAGGATGCCCAACTCGAAGCTTGTTCTCGTCATTTACTTCGCCATCGGGATTTCAGTGCACAGTGAGAGAAACCAGGTAGAATCGAGATCCCGTTGTCCCTACAGATGCTTATTTAGGTAAAATAGACGTGTTCCCTAATGCTTTCTTCGAAACGCCTTCCCTGATGATACAATCGCCAAGTATCCTCAAACTAAACTTGATCGTCCAACATTCAGCAATAATCCTAGAAAATGAGACAGTCGGAAGAGCATACATACCCTTGTAGTCCTCCTTCTCCGACACCGTCCAACGCCCCTCAAATGTCTCGTCGAACGACTCGTAGAACAACTGCACCGCACAAGTAAATTTCGCGCCATTAGAGCAGAGAAGAAGCAAAATGGCTGAATGAGCTTAGATCACTCAAGAAAAAACACCAAATCACTAGATCAGACAAAGATATGCTCAAAATAGGGTTTCATAAGGAAATAGACAAAATAAAAGGCCACCCACCGGATCCGAAGCAAGGAGCCGCTGCACGGCGAAGCAAGCAAGCAAGAACATCAAAAGCCGCGACGCGGCCATGGTCCTGGCTCCTATCATCGAAAACACTGCTCCAAGAGCAAAAGCAGAGAAGAACAACGAGATATAATCAGATCCGAGCTCGAAATCAGTAAATTTTAACAGAAACTAACACTTCCGAGCTCCACCGGCGTAGATTTTACCTGCGGAAAACAGTGGTAATCGTTCAATGCCTTCTTCTTGGGCAGATCCAGCAAGAACGAACAACGGAGAATTGTTACGCATATCCGCGGACAAATATAGGGAGCGAGTCCCAGAGAAGGAGCTTGTGACATAACGAGGACCAATGGGAAGAGTCGGGACATGTCGAATAGCCAATCATACACTTACACGTCATCAGATGTCGTGGAGAAGCCTGCAGCTGCCACGTAGATTTCTGTTCGTTTCCAGGAAGTTGCTAGAGTTGATTTTTCCTTTTTTCCTTTTTTCTTTTTTATTAAGGCTAAAGAGTTGGTGAGATTCTTGATGTTGACGGATTTAGAATTTGGCATTGAAGGTAGGTAGGTTTTTCATTTGGTGATCAGATTTCGCATCTCGCATTTATCAGCAAATTTATAATGGAAGAGGCTGTGGTAATTAATGGATGGATTGGATGACAACTATAGATGGTGAAGTAGCCTATTGGAGACTTCATGCCTTAAACTGGGGTACTACCATTCAGACATCTGATCCATGAATGGACATTGGATGTCAATGTCAACAAGGTTTCCTAATAAATTCATTCGCTATCTATGAGTCCGTTATCATTATTTGATGTCTGTTGTTGGATGTCTGATCCTCATAGAGGGAGGTTTTTATATTATACCCGTTATTAGAACGACTATTGGTGGTCAGCGTTTCTTATTTCAATCGGTTATGTTTTGATATTCAATATCAGAAAAGTGATATCAGCTATAAAAAAATTAATTTTTTAAACAAATTTATATATTTCATATATCGACTAGATGGAGAACCTTCCAGATGATCTCTAATAAATTCAAATATTTTCCTCTACTATGAGAATGGAGAGGTTCATGAGCTTCTTCAAGATCTGCAGCGAGAGAGCGGCAAAGTGATTGGCTCCTTAGAGATGGTAAATCTTTATGTATCTTTGTCAAACAAGCACAAATCACATTAAAATAACATGCTCCTTTTTAATGTGATCGCTACTGACATAAGGTTAAAGGAAAGGAACTACCTAGATGCCAAGAGCGATTTATAAGTTGCACGAGTGACATTAATAGCAGAAATATGAACCGATTGCTTCATTTATCTACAAGATTAGAGAGGCCGAGAGGAACATCAGCAACCACATTGGCGGCATGAGTGATGAACTCAAATTTTGGGATGTTTAAATCTTTGATGGTTGACATGATCAATAAAATTTATGAGAGATTAACTCTAGGAATAAATTATTAGCTACTTACGAGAAAATGAATTAAATAATTTTCAACTAATTAGTAGGGATGATAAAATGTATTATATAAACTAATAAATATAATGAGATAAGAATCCGTGAAGGATATATCTATGCAGAAGTTAATGCATACAGATATCTTAAAAAATGGAATGAGTGGGCTCATTGGATGTTTCGAGTAATATGATGCCATATGTATATGAATATGGTCATATGTCGAGACAACACTATGCACATAGCCATTCTTGTATATATGTTTCTCTTAGGAATTATCCTAGTATATATCATCATCTCCCTACATCTAGTCAGACATATAGATATCTCCTAGAGATACCATACCTAGGAATTATGATATGGAGCTAGATTTTCACCATGTCTATACCACTACGCTTAGCCTACTTGCTAGGATAACATGTGTTAAGAAATTGACCTAGAGTTATTTCAGGAAATTCACTGTCAAAGAGGATCTGGTACTTATATAGAGGTTGCTTAAGACACATGACTAGTGACTCCTCATGGCTGACATGCATGAAAGGAAGGAAAGTCACTTTTAGGGACAACAAATGTGGACAGATTCTAGGTATGGGCCACATGAGTTTGAATCACAAGGTTTTGATCCGAAATGTCTTATATGGGGAAGGCTTCATCATAATTTAATAAGCATTAGCCAATGGGGTGATAGCAACCGGCGAGTTTAATTCATGAAGTACACATGTAATGTCCTTAATTCTACCATTAGAGAACTTTTGTTTAGTGTAAAGTGATTACAAAACATCTATGTGATAGGTGGAGATGCAATCAGTAGAGAAGGCATATGCCTTATGGCGAGGGGCAATGAGAGTCTTATTGACCTATGGCATAGGCGTCTAGGTCATAATGGACATCATCAGATAAGGAAGCTGATTAGAAAAGGGTTAGTCACAAGCCTACCAAACAATTTAGAAGACATTGAGAAAGTGTGCTCAACATGTCTTGAGAGCAAAGAAGTTAAGGAACATTTTCTTCAAAGCTTTGTATCTCTACTAAGCAGCCAATTGAGTTTCTACACATGGAACTATTTGGGCCAAACCAAACTCCAAGCCTGAGTGGAAAGTTATACTACCTAGTCATAGTGAATGGCTATTCAAGATATACCTGGGTATATTTCCTTGCATGTAAGAATGAAGCATTTGAAACTTTCAAAAAAATCAAAGAGAATCCAAATGAATTTGATTTGAAGAGTATTATGATTAGAACTTACCATGGGAGAGAATTTTAGAATATGTTATTTACTTATTTTTGTGATGAGAATGGGATCACACTTCAATTCTTAGCAGCGAGAGCTCCCCAATAGAACGGGGTGGTTGAGAGGAAGAAACAATCTTTGATCTTTGATTGAAATGTCAGAATGCTACAAGAATATATGGTGAAGAAGTTCCTTTCGGAATAGGCAGTGAGCACAGCATAATACATTCAGAATAAGTTTATCATTAGACCTCATACGGAGAATACCCCATATGAGTTGTTAAAAGGTAAGAAACCTATGCTACGATACTTTCGACCATTCTGATGTAAATGCTACATCTTCAATATTGATAGAAAGGACATAGGAAAATTTGATCCATATATTCGTGACGGGATTTTAGTTGTATATTCATAAACAGCAACCTATCGAGTGTATAACAAGGGTTCAAGAAAATTTGAAGAATCTATTCGTATTAAATTTGTGGAATTTCAAGAGGATGAAGAAGATGAAGTGATTGATGGTCTAGAAGACAATGATAAAATGAGGAAGAGATAATTTGACGTAGGACGACTATGGGATGGACGATTTAGGGCGGATGACGAGGCTATGGGTAGGAATGGGTTAAGGGATAAAACAATCCACAGAAATCACGGTCGATTCTCGGACTTAAAACCGATGAAATCTGGTGGTGCAGCTCCGACCCTTATCGAGGGCGGGAGTACTGTCTTCCCCCACCGCGACGATGCCTAAGCACCGAAATCAATACCTCGAATTCACGTCGCGAAGAAACACTCGAGAAAAGGAGAGAAGAAGAGGAAATCCAAGTCTAATTCTGACGGCAGTGGAAACTTCCCGAGAAAATACTGAGCGGAGAACACGTCGACACCACAGGGTTCAGGTATACCTCAGCACCGCAGTGCGTGTAGAGGCTGCAGGTAATTCTGCTCGTGGCGACGAAGGCGGCGTGATACTGGAACGGGCGCTCCGGGCGTTGTCCGGCCCTGGTTGACGTTATGAAGCGGGGACGCCGGGTCGAGCGCGACGAACTCCCGCGCGCGCGAAGCGCGCGAAGGGTGCGCGGAGCGCACGGAGCAGCACGGAGCAGCGCGCGCGGAGTGCGCGGAGTGCGACGGAGCGCACCCGAGCGCGCGAGCGCGCGCGGCTTGAGGCGCCGTCGACGGCGCGCAGCGCCGCGATCAGCGCGCACGGAGGCGCACGGCGGCGCGCTGGGATGGCACGCGGTGGCGTGCGCGGCGTGTGACCGCGCGCGCGGTGATGACGACGCGGCGCGGCAGCGGCGGCGGTGTGGGCGGCGGCGACGACGGTGATGACGGCAGCGGCGACGATGGGGAAGGTTAGGGCAAGATGAAGGGTAGGGCAATCCTCCAAGAAGAGTTAGAAAGAAAACTCAATTCTTGAATTATGATTGCCTAATGAGTTCTTGAAACAAATGACCTTATATAGGCCTTGGAGGAAAGAGAAAATAACTAGAAAATAAGACACGCAAGGGAAAACGTGCATCACGTCACGCCAAAGGGCAGTTGTGGATCTGCCTTTGGCGTCGTGTCATGACGCGCGTGGAGACGTGCGCGAGTGGTGACGTGGCGGACGACGGTTGTGGCGTGTTGACTTCTTCGTTGACTCCTGTTGATCGAGGTGGGTTGACTGCTGTTGACTTCATCTTTGGATCCGTAACGTCTGTGTTGACCCCGACTGCCTGCGGTGACGTGTCCCGGGCTGATGCATTGGCGTCCTCGCCATCATAATTATAAATGAACATATTAGCGAGAGATAAATCATTACAGATTTTATAGAACCTGATGATAAGGAGGAGGTAGTAGATCAAGAGATGAACGAACTTAGAGATAAAACTAAGAAAAATCAGACTAGCTAAGGACAACCCATGAGATAACATTCTTTGCAGTCCTATCTATAGAATTAGTACTCGATTTACCTTTGGACATAATTTATATGTAGCCTTTACATCTCAGATTGAGCTAAAGAAAGTGGATGATGTTCTAAACGATCCGGATTGGATAAATGCTATGCATGAGGAGTTAGCTCAATTCAAAAGGAATAAGGTCTGAGAGCTAGTACCAAGACCTAATGGTAAGAATGTCATAGTGCTAAGAGGGTGTTTAAGAATAAGCTAAATGAAAAAGGAGAAATCAGTAGAAATAAAGCACGGCTTGTTGCTCTAGGGTATGTCCGAATCGAAGGAGTAGATTATGAGGAAGCATGTGCTCCAGTGGCAAGACTTGATGCTATTAGGATATTATTGGCCTTTGAATGTTATAATAATGTTAAATCATATCAAGTGGATGCAAAAAGTGTCTGTGGAAAGTTAGAATGGTATAATCTCAAGAGTATGAAAGAAGGAGTGGGGGGGTTCCTCCTTATGTAGAGGAGGAGAGAACCCTACAAGAGAGAGAGAGAGAGAGAGTATTACAGTAATACCCCTGAAGGGTGGTATATTCACTCACACTCCCCCTCAAGCTGGAGCGTAGATATCAAACATGCCCAGCTTGCGAGAGATGATGTCATAGGAGGTGGTGCTCAGTCCTTTGGTGAAGATGTCCGCCAACTGGTCCGATGATCCCACATGGGGAGTAGTGATGAGTCCCGCGAGCACACGATCACGAATCGCATGACAGTCGATCTCAATGTGCTTCGTCCGCTCATGGAAGGTGGGATTTCTGGCGATGAAGATAGCGGCTTGATTGTCACAATACATTGGCATAGCCTCCTGCACAAGAAAATCAAGCTCGCGAAGGAGAGAGCGTATCCACAGAAGCTCCGAAGAGGCGTGCGTCATAGCGCGGTACTCAGCTTCGGCACTAGATAGGGAGACGACCCGCTGCTTCTGACTCCTCCACGTAACGAGGTTTCCACCAACAAAGGTGCAGAAGCCCGAAGTGGACTTCCGATCCCCCCGATCGCCCGCGAAGCCTGCATCTGAGTAGGCCTCCACACGCAAATGGCCATGGCGCTGGTAGAGTAGCCCCCGGCACGGGGCATGCTTCAAGTAGGCAAGCACGCGGAGGGCAGCGTGCCAACGTATGTCCTAGGGAGCATGCATGAACTGACTGAGTAGTGCCACTGGATATGCAATGTCGGGGCGTGTAACAGTGAGGTAAATAAGCTTCCCAACTAAGCGTCGGTAAGGCTCAACATCGCAGTAGGGAGAAGTAGAATCCCGAAGCACGGTTTGCTGTCGATCGGGAACTTCGGGTTTGCACTCGAGTAACCCCGCTTCCTCCAGCATATCCAGACGATTTTCGCTGATTCAGGATCAGCTTACCGGCTGATGTGCAAACTCTATGCCGAGAAAGTACTTGGGCGTGCCCAAGTCCCGGATGGTCATGTGCTGATGGAGATAATCTTTCACTTGAGCAAGACCCGCATGATCACTGCCCGTAAGTAAGATATCATCCACGTAGACCGCAAGGATGACCGTGCCAGTGGATCCGCGCCGATGAAACACAGTAGGGTCCACCGTGCATGGGGTGAGGCCCAAGGCAAGCACAAGTTTGCTGAACTTGGCAAACCATGCACGCGGACTTTGCTTGAGGCCGTACAAAGCACGCTGTAGATGACATACCTTGCCGGCCGAGCCTGGAGTGATATATCCGGGCGGTTGCTCCATGAACACCCGCTCGGTAAGCTCCCCGTATAAAAAGGCGTTGGAAACATCCAACTGATGGAGGGGCCACCCCTGATTCACTGCAATAGAAAGAATAACTCGAATGGAGTTCAAACGTACCACAGGAGAAAACGTCTCCTTGTAGTCGATGCCGTAGGTCTCAGTGAAGCCGCGTGCCACGAGACGGGCCTTGTATCGATCAACCGTGCCATCGGCGTGATACTTCACCATGAATATCCATCTGCAGGTGACGATATTCGTATTGCGCGGACGAGGAACAAGTATCCAAGTCTGATGCTCGGTGAGGGCCGCATATTCCACATCCATAGCCGCCTTCCAGTGGGGACTGCGCATGGGTCCTCGGTATCGACTCGGATGTGAGGGAGAGGGCGAAGGCACGATAGGTGGGGTGAAGACGGTCATAATGTACGTAGTTAGAGATAGGGTGAAGGGTACAAGAGCGAGTACCTTTCCGTAGAGCAATGGGGAGATGTAGGTCTGTCGGTGCCGATGCAAGGGGCGCCGAACTTGCGGACGTGGGCGAGGACCCGCCTGGTGGCTCGACGGAGTCCGGCTCCTGGGTAAGTACTGATGGAGCGAGCGGTCCCAAGCGAGGAGAAGAGGGGGAGGAGGAGGGTGACGCAAGTATTACGTCCAAGATAGGCGGAGGAGCAACGGAAGAAGGAGACGAGGGTGTTAGAGTAGACAAAGTAGGTGTAGGGGTGGACACAGACGGGGTGGTGGTGAAGTAGCGAATGGTCTCAAAGAAGGTGACGTCGGCCGATACAAGATATCTGCACTGATCAGGAAGGTATACACGATAACCTTTCTGAGTACGAGAGTAGCCAACGAAGACGCCTTTGAGGGAGCGAGGAGCTAGTTTGGACAGATTTGGGGAGTGGTCATGGACGAAGGCCACGCACCCAAACGTCCGAGGAGGCAGTGTAAAAAACTCACGATCGGGGTGTAGGCGACGGAGAGGGACTTCACCACCTAGAGGAGAGGAAGGTAAGCGGTTAAGAAGATAGGCAGAGGTGAGGAGGGCATCCGCCCAGAGATAGTGTGGGACGCCCATCTCGATGAGGAGGGTTCGGGTCATATCTAGAAGATGACGGTGTTTCCGCTCGGCGACACCGTTCTACTGGGAGGTGTAGGGGCAAGTGGTCTGGTGGATAATGCCGCGAGAGGAGCAAAGGTCCTGGAGGGCGGACTAAACAAACTCCAAGGCATTATCCGTGCGAAGAATTTTGGGGGTAGAGGAGTATTGAGTGGAGATCTCTTGGAGGAACTGACGAACGGAGGACAAAACGTTAGTGCGGTCATGGAGAAGGTACACCCATGATAGACGAGAAAAATCATCGACGAAGACGATGTAGTAACGAAAGTGGGAAGGGGAGGAGACACGAGACGGTCCCCAAACATCACAATGTACGAGATCAAATGGTTTCGTACACGGAATAGAGTCACGGCGGGAATAAGAAGAACGAAAATGCTTGCCTAACTGGCAAGACTCACACTCAAAAGGAGATAATGTTAGCCACGAAAGGGCCTGTCGAAATTTGGTAATACCAGGATGGCCCAAACGACGATGCCATTGTAGAGAAGTGTCCGACTGGGAGAGAAGACAACAAAAATCAGTCGGAGGGAGATCAGGGACAAGCTCGTAGATACCCCGGCCGGTCTCACGTCCCAAACCAATCCTCTTTCCCGTCCGCAAGTCCTGAAAGGTATAGTGGTAAGGGAAAAAAGATACGGAGCAAAATAGGGACTTTGTGATAGCAGAGATAGAGAGGAGGTTAACGGGAAAATTGGGTACGTATAGAACATCTGAAAGGGGAAGGGAGGGGGTCGGTTGGGAACGGCCTTTGCCCCGAACGGGATAAACACGACCATCCGCAATGGTGACCGTCTCAGGGTGAGGATGGCTGGCAATTTGAGAGAGGAGAGAGGAGGTACTTGACATGTGTGCAGAGGCTCCCGAGTCGATAATCCAGGGACCCGAAGAAGATGCAAGTAGAGCGGTACCTGAAGTGGAGGTCGACGCAAGGTGAGAAGTATGAGAGCCCGATGTGCTGGAGGTATCCGTCGGAGCGCAGGTGGCAAGCATGCGGGCTAATTCCTCCCGGGAGATAGTGAGGAGGTCCGAGGTCGAGGCGGAGTCCGTCGTGCTGGAGTGGGCAACCTGGTCTGGCTTACCAAACTTCTGCCAGCATTTGTCGGAGCGATGGCCAAACTTCTGGCAATGAACGCAGGGGGGGTAGAGTTTGCCATCGCGCTCGTCCCTTTCTCGATCACGACCACCTTTATCAGAGACTCGCCCGCGAGGGCGGGTCTCCGAGGAAAGGGCGGTGGAGTCGGTCAAGAGAGGGGTGGGGACGGGCCCCGGAGAGCTAACCCTCAGAGCGGTGGAGAAGGCCTCACCCAACGTCGGAAGAGTGATCGAACTCAGAATAGGGCCCCGAATCTGAGCGCCGAGGGTGGGGTCGATGCCCGCCAAAAATAGTCCAACTGTTGTCTCCTTGCGATAGCGACGCTGCACGGTGAGATCTGGCGTGTAGGGCTGATAGATCTCAAGTTGGTTGAGGAGAGAGCGCAGTGTGGCATAGAACTCCTGAAGGGAGCGGGTACCCTGGCGGGCGCAAAACATCCCTTCAATGATCTCCACTGTCCGACCAATGTTGGAACGATACCCGTACATACGGGCCCATTCGTCCCAAATGACCTTGGACGGAGAGAGGAGCTGCATCGGCTCGGCAATGGTCGGAATAGCCATCTTCAGAAGCCAGGAGGTGACCGCCTGATCCTGAGTGATTCAGGTGGCAAAGCGGGGATCCTCCAGAGAGGGCGGGTCGTCGGTGAGAAAGGAGAGCCGACCATGGATCTCAAGGAACCGACGGAACCCGGCGGACCACGTGACTTAGTTCGTGCCATCAAGCAGGGTCGTCGGGCCCTGGAGCCCTGTGATAAAAGTATGAGACGGGATCGAAAGATCCAGAGATGTACCCGGATACGAAGTCAGTGGCGGAAGCGATGAGGAAGCCGACGATCCCTCGCGACGCTCCATAACAGCACGTAAGTGAGGAGGAGAGTGTCGACGGGACAATAGCCCGGTCCCGAATGCAGAGTAGCGCCGGATGCACGCGCGCCGGATAGGTCGGAGGCCGGATTAGGTCGGCCGGAAGTAGGTCGGGCGGCCGGCTGGATGCGCGGCCGGCGGTTGGACGCAGGGCAGCCGGCGGACCGGTCGGCGGGCCGGACGGCGGACCGGTCGGTGGCCGGTGGCTGGCCGGCTGGACGGAGGGCGGCCGGCTGGACAAAGGGCGGCCGGCGGCTGGAGGGCGGCCGGCGGCTTGGCGATCGGCGGCTGGCGGCTGGCCGGATGCAGGGCGGCCGGCGGCTAGATGTAGGGGGGCCGGTGGATAGATGACTCAAGGCGGACGGATGCAAGGCGGCGGCCGGCGGGATGTAGAGTGACGCGAGCAGAGGGCGTCGGCAATGATCTCCGGCAAGCAGGGGGCCGGAGAGGAGGGGGGGGTGGTGGTGCTCCACCACCTAGGTCAAGAACCCTGGTGGCTCTGATACCATGTTGAAAGTTAGAATGGTATAATCTCAAGAGTATGAAAGAAGGAGTGGGGGGGTTCCTCCTTATGTAGAGGAGGAGAGAACCCTACAAGAGAGAGAGAGAGAGAGAGAGAGTATTACAGTAATACCCCTGAAGGGGGGTATATTCACTCACAGTGTCTTTATTAATGGAGATATTATGGAAGAAGTATATGTGAAACAACCACCAGATTTTGAATATCTTGAGAAACCTGAGTTTGATCCTAAAGCTAAATAAAGCCTGCTATGGTCTTAAGCATGCACCTATAGCCTTGTTTGAGAAATGAGTACATACTTTACTTCATAAGGCTACAAGAGAGGTAGTGTAGATACTACTTTGTGCAATAAAATATAAGGAAAGGACTTGGTATTAGTCTAAATATATGTTGATGATATTATATTTGGATCTGCAAATCCAAAATTATGCAATGCATTTTCACAACTCATGAAACATGAATTTGAGATGAGTATAATAGGGGAACTGAGCTATTTCCTCAGACTTCAAATCCTACAAAAGAAAAATGGCATCTTTGTATGCTACGAGAAGTACACCAAGGAACTTTGGAAAAAGTTCCAAGTAGAGGATTGCCAAGCAAAAGGCACTTCCATGAGTCCAAGCACTAAGTTGGACATAGATATCATTGGTCAAAGTACTGACCAATGGATGCATAGAAGAATAATTGGATCCCTAATATACTTTACGGCTAACTTAACAGTCATAATTTTTAACGTATGTCATTGTGCTAGGTTTCAAAGTGATTCCAAGGAAACGCATATAAAAGGAGTTAAGAGAATACTACGATATCTCAAGGGGACAAATTTTTAGGCATTTGGTACCCTAAAAATCATGATTTGACATTTTTCAACTGAAGTGGTTTAGACTGTGCATGATGCAAAGTTGATAGGAAAAGCAGAAGCGACACTTCAGCATTTCTTGGGAGGTGTCTCATATTATGGACATCTAAAAAAACAAAACTAAATTGATTTATCCTCAATTGAGGTTGAATATATAACAGGTGGACTATGTTTTGCTCAAATCCTATGGTCTAAGTAGTGCCTAGAAGACTATGGGATAACACCGAATAAAATATCTATTATGTGAGACAATACAAGTGCCATTAACTTGGACAAAAACCCAATCACACGTTCATGAATAAAACACATTTAAGTGAAGGAAAGGATCACATTTTAAAATATCATCAGTAAAGGCGACATTAATCTTTGATTCATAGCTACTGAACAGCAAGTTGCAGACATCTTCATTAAACCTTTAAGTTGAGATCGGTTCAGCACTCTACGGAAAGAACTAGACATGACCCATGTTAGAGATTTATGATAACCTATCCACAAGTTTTTATCGACATGTTTCTTTATATCCATCAAGGATAAGAGATCGAATATGATGCTCCTAGTCCTATTAAGGATCATATTAAATTGAGACTCTCGGACAATACAAGTGTGTGTATATTAGGATACTCCTAATTTACACGCATTTCCAGATTTTGAATGTATTTATATTAGAGTTTTTTATTCTTTCTTCTTATAGTAAACAAGTTATCTATATCATTTTTTCTTGCATTCGTTCATACACCAAATGAATATTTGGTTTTCTATTTTTTTGTGGATTCTCCCAGATCCGTGTCTAAAATATTACCATTATCGTATTGAATCTATCCATATTTTTTCATCTCCAATTAGCACTTTGACTTCCCATGATGATGGGAACCTCTAGAGTAAGAAAAGCTATTTATTAGGGGGAACTAGAATGTAGGGGGAGCTAGAACTTAGGGGGAGCCATCCTAATCTTTTTTATCATTTTCCCAAATGGGGAGGGAAATATAAGTATTCTGACATGTTTTGAAATTCATGAAAACCGGGGAGATTGAATATTAAGCTTTAAGGGAAATTTAACACAATGCTTTAATGTGTATTTTGATGAATGTTCAAAGTAATGCATCCCTCGATAATTGTTGTAATAAAAGCACAATAGCTCCGTAGTCAACTAGTTGATTGATTGTTAGTGAAGATAAATAGGAGCCTTAGTTATATTAAAAGGCTACTTAGCTTGACAAGTCAAATCATGTATTTGAGACATATTTTCTATGACATGATGTTAGACCCCTAACTAGACGACATTAACTGTCCAGAGGCCTACGTGCTTATTGGGAGGGCGCATTTGTGTAACTCACGATACTTAATGTCTAATTCATATTTAGTGTGATGTTGCAACGCACTAAGGGTGGTGATACTCAACTCTGATCTTTCAGGCCATCGCCCCTACAGTTTTAACACACTATGGATGGTGTGCGTGCCCGTCGGCACTCTAAACGGCGGATCAGGATGACCCACACACTCTGGAGCGGGCGGGCATCACGCGCATCGCATATGTTATGCGCAGGCCAGGAGACATCTCGGCAGGAGACTAATGCCATTGGCGCGTAGTGAGGGCCGAGGTAGCTTGGGGTGTCTGGCATCCCTACAGGTAGCGTTGGGCGTGCGGTGCCTAGATTGAGGTGTCGAGCACGGCGTCGTTCAAGTGGACCGAGCGCGGTGTCGTCCGGGCGGACCGAACAAAAGGTGTCAGCGCGGGTGATGTGGCCTGTGTGATCGCCCAAAGTCTGGTGTTGGCATGTGTGATCGCCACGCCCACGGGTGCGCAACACCCATCCTCGAGGCACGCGTGTAGCGGCGGTGTCAACGGGTGCACGTGTGGGGTTGCAGTCCTCAAGTTACAGGAGTGCCCCTACCAAAGCATGTGGCGCCTCCTCTCGTTACTTTGGTATCAAACCTGGTCTTCCCCCATGTAATGATTGTGATGACTATGTAACCCTTTAATGATATTAATGCAACGACCATATTCCTCGACGGGGCTATGTCCCCACCCTCTCCTCTAACCCCTTCAATGCAATCTTAAGCTAACGCAAAAGACTTCCGCTGCAAGAGATCAAGGCTGCTCACAGTTCTACTCCAAGCGTTAAGGCCGGCACACACCAGATTCGAGCAATATGTCCTAGCTCAGAATTTTGACCATGTGACACATGAAGATTAATATATCTACTAATATTTTTCAAATATTATTCTAAATTTGACTCCATTTAGTCTCTTTAATAACTTATTTAAATTCCTAATATTACCTTCAAATATTTAAGGCTCAATTTACTAATGATTCAATGAAAATTAAGTACAAAAAAGATATAACTGTCCAACGGTGATATTTGATTCAAATGATGTGATAAACATACCTAAAAGTTTATGATTACTTTAAAGCTGAAATCCTTACCTAACTGGTAGTGTTTGCTCTTAACTCTTAAAGGTATTTTGAGCTTATGGAAGAGTTGTAAATGTAAAAATTTAAAATTAGAATGAATATTATTTTAAATTACTTAATCATAATCAATACATATGAATGTTGGAATTATAATAAATTACCATTATGCCATTTCCAATTTCGAAGTCCATTTATATAGTTCTAAGTCCTAATTTCAAACCCCCCTTCTCCTTGCCCTTATAAAAATTCCAGTCCAAAAGCTAGAGATATTATTCAATCCCTAGACCAATTTTCAAGCAGTTTTTGAGCATTTTTTGAAGAGATGATTTGTTATTAACATCAATTAAAGTCTATAGAACTTGGAATCCTGGTTTTTGGTGTAGTGTGTTTCAAGATTCCATGGAAAGAAGGCTGGCCTATGAAATTCACACATGCTTTATATTGTAATAAGTTTAGAATATTTGGCATAAATTTTGAACTGATTTTGAGATTTTTTCTATATATGAATAGTTTCTAACATCTATACAAAACCAAAAAACTTAGAATGGCATCATTTGGTTGAGGTTTTAAAGCGTTACAGAGTTTTGAAGATGGTCAGGGAGGAATCGGGTGGTAAACTAAGAACGTGAAAAGATTGATCACTGAAGATCTATCTGATTTTATTTTAAACATTTTGTTATAGATAAAATTGTGTTACAGAGTCGTTTCAATTAATCGCATCGCATTTGGTGTAGGAATGAAAAAGATATTTGTGTTTTAAGCACTAAAGGTCAAAAGAAAATAAAGGAATTTCATCCAAAGAAAAATGCGTAGGAGAAGAGGAATTGAAGAAAAAAAAACCACAAACAGTGAGATATTAATGCGGGGAATTTTTATCCCTAGATTAATAAATTTATGATACAAAAATATTCTTGTCGAAATACATGAAGTTGGTTTTTGTCCTGAATACTATTAAGGCGTTGTCACACTAGGTGTTATTCATGAGAAGATATTATTCAGAAATATATTGGTCAGTCAGATAAAGACTTTGGGGGACATAAGAAGATGGCTTTGGGGGCCAAGTTTAAGTAGATCAAGCGACGTTGTTATATGGAAGCCTCTGGGGTTGAGGATGACATCGACTTTTTCCTTTTTTTTGGTATCCTTGATCAGCCCTATTTCCAAGTGATTTGTTTTGGGGGCATTCACACAAACATGATTTGGGATCATCATCACCTCGGGACAGATATCCCCGAACATTAAGGATTATCCTAAGCTGCCTAAAAAAATGTGTCTCCTCTCTACCTCATTCTTAGGTTGAAAAAAAACATAGGTTAATTAAATATATATATATAGAGAGAGAGAGAGAGAGAGAGGAAAAAAAAACCTAATTCATCCCCCATTTGGCTATTACTTAGCCACTTAAACTAACAAGTGATATCAGAGTTTACCTTATACTTAGAATCGTAACTGGAGTCTAGGAGTAGATCCTATTGCTAGTTATAAATAATACCTCTCAAGTGTTGAGAGTAAAAACTGGCCGTTATGCCAATAATTTCAGCTTTAAAATAATCTTAAACTTTCAGATATGTATACTATTTCATTATAATCAAGATATTGTCATTGGATAGTAATATCTTCGTGTAATTATTTTTTAAAAAAATGATCATTAAATTATGTCTTAAATAACCGAAGATAGTAATTTGGTATTTGATGAAGTTATTAAACCAATGAAATGAAGTCAAATTCATGACTTGACTGTTTTGCCATATGGTCAAACTAAGTAGCCTTTCAATATAACTAGTGGTTTTATTTTATTTTCACTGAGAATCAGTCAACTATTTGATTGAGGATCTATTTTTATTGATCACAACAGCTATGGAGGCATGCATTACTTTGAAGATTCATCAAAAGACATGTTAAAGTATCTTACTAAAATGTCCCTAAACCTTAATCTTCATATGGAAAATCCTATTTATTCCTTTTCCAAGTCATTATGGAAAACAAATCTTGAATGTTATCTTATATTGATGATATTTACCTAATCTTCTTACCATAGAAAATGGAAGTTAAAGACATAAAACTAGTGATTTATTTATTTAAAATCCCCAATTCCTATTATCCCAATCAAACAACGTATAAATTTCTCCAGACAGTAAATTAATTTTCAAAAGATATATTATAAAGTCTTCTAACCTTAGAAAATGTCAGGAAATGAGTGATTTCATCAAGATGCCCAAGTTGTTATTGATTCCAAGTTCAATTCGACATAAAAACTAACCTAGGAAGTCAATTTATTTTTTGAAAGCCCATTGAAGTGCAACTTTGCTAATTTATTTTAGAATCATGGTTTATGTCATTTCTTCAATAGGTGATATTTCATTGATTCTTATATCCCTAGAAAATGGAAGTTAGAGAAAACGAGTGATTTCTTATAGATGCCTGGATTATTATTAATTTTGAGAGGAAATTTACATATCAAGATTAAAATTTATCCAGCTTCGTTCATTTAAAAATGTTAATTTATGTTCTTTCATCTTAGATAAAATTTCATTGATAACATAGATGATAATTATTACTGTTAGTTAAGGTGGCCAAGGAATAACCTAAGGGGGGGTGAATTAGGTTCTCTATTTATATTATATTTTTTATTTTAATTAGCCTAGGATTTTTCTACCTATGAAATGAGGTGGGCGATGGGCGAAACGTGAGACACTGTTATTTTTTTAGACAGCTTAGGCTAATCCTTATTGCTGTGCGGGGGTATCCGTCCGGAGATGATGATGTGCCCTAAGCGAGTTTGTGTGAATGCCTCCTAAGAAAATAACTTGGAAATAGGGCTGAACGAGCTTTATCGTCCTTAACCTTCAAAGGCCTCTACGGAATGGTGTTTCTTGATCTACTTTAACTTGGTTCCCAAATCCTTCTTCTTATGGCTCCCAATGCCTTAACCTGAATCATCACAAAGATCTCGCAATAACAATATATTTCTGAATAATGTATTCTGCTCAACAACACTTAGTATTCATCGCTACTTAAAATAGTATTAAAGACAAGGATCAATTTTAAGTATTTCAACAAGAATACTTTTATGTCAATTTTTTTTAATTCAGAGATAAATATTCATAAATATAACTATGACTTTCGTTCAGCAATACCTCCCTGTTTGTGGTCGTTCTTTCTTCATTCCTCTTCTCCTCCATGTTTTTTCTTTGTTTGAAATCTTGATTAGCATTTGACCTTTGATGTTTAAATATTATCTTCAATCATGCGCTAAATCAAATGATTCCACCTGGAATAATTTTGTAACACAATTTTGCACAATTGTTATCTCACACACAATGTTAAAAAACAAATCAGATAAATCTCAAGAGATCAATATTTCAATGTCCTTAGTAAATTGATTCCTCTGTGTCCAACTTTAAATCCCTGCAACTCTTTCCGTACTAAAAAAAACGATGTAATTAAAATTTCTTTAGTTTTATATGGATGTTAAAAATAATTCATATGTTGAAATAAAGTACAAAATCAATATAAAAAATATTCTAAAAATTATAAACTTATCACAGCGTTGATCATGTTCAAATTTCGGATCTCCGCGTTATTTTTTTTGAATCCTAAAATACCCTGCACCAAAAACAACGATTCCAAGTTCTTTGGACTTGGATTAATTTTGGCAACAAATGATCTCTTCAAAGAATGCTAAAAACGGCTTGAAAATTGCTCTAGGAATTGAGAGATCTCTCTAGCTTTTGGCTGCAATTTTCAAAGGGCAAGGAGAAGGGATTTTGAAATTAGGGCTCAAGACTGTATATATGGACTTAGAAATCCAAAAGGGCATAAATTTAATCTGTAAAAATTAGAACAGTCAAATGTGTTGATTATGATTAAGGAATATAAAATAATAATCATTTTAATTTTAATTTTTTATATTTATAATTTTGCCATCGGTTCAAAACACCTTTCAAGAATTAAAAGCAAAAACTACCCGTTATGCCGACGATTTGAGTTTTAAAAATAATCTTAAACTTTTAGGTATGTTTACCACATCATTTAAATAAGATATCACCATTGGATAATAATATCTTCATGTAATTCATTTTCATGAAGTCATCAGTAAATTCAGCCTTAAATACTGGAAGGTAGTAAATTGTATTTTGGGTAAGTTATTCAACGATTCAAATGAAGACAAATTCACACAAATACCGAGACAGTGTTAAAAACTATGTTTATCTTCATGTCTTAAAAAATACAAGTCCTAAGTACATGATTTGATTTGCTCAGCGTATGGTCAAACTAATTAGCCTTTTAATATATCAAAGGCTCCTATTTTATCTTCAGATACAATCAATCAACTACTTGACTGAGGGCCTATAGTGATTTGATTACAACCCATATTGAGGCATGCATCACTTTGAACATTCATCAAAACACACATTGTGCTAAGAATGCCCTTAAAGCTTAATCTTTAATTTCCACTCTAATGGAAAATAGAGAGCTTGAATGCTCCTAAAATATTGATGGTGGCCACTATGGTGACGGAGATCTCAATCTCTCTATCCTATAATCTGCCAAATTTGATCATGCATTGAATGAGTCATTTGTTTTCTATTTACCCATTGTGAATTTTCAATTATGATGTGTATACACTTCTTTTTAGTTGTATCAGCAAGGTGGCACCAAATCAATGCTATGTTGGGTGCTCTCCAACGATTGAATGAAGCCAATGCGAGCTAGGAAACATCACCTAATGTTAGCTATTTATTTTCTAATATGAACTGTATATATTTCTTTCAAACACCATATTATTCTAAATAAGTACATGCCATTTAGTTTATTTTTTTATTGACTAGTCAAATTGACCAGACAGAGACAATAAAAAATACAACAAGAAATTAACCAATTGTAACTTAAGATAATGTTAGCCTCTTTGCCAAAAACCATGACTAGACCCTAAACTTGGTCCTTAATCCCGTAACTTAAGAGTCATTATTATCCCGTATTTTAGGCTGGAAACATGACTAGACCCTAAACCATGACTAGATAAAGTTTCCAGCCTAAAATACGGGATAAAAATTAATTCGATTCAATAACTAAGGACCCTTAACATCAAACGGGATAGTAATGAATAATGAACAATTGACTTAAAGCATGACATGGGAGTGTGATTGGTTCTACAAACATATAATATCCCATAGAAATGGGATAAATTTGTGTACTAACTAAATTATCTTATTACTATTAAGTATATATCACTCATTATATACATCACTAAAGTGTGATGAGAAATTGTAAATTTCTGTAAACGTATCGAATATTTCAATCATTATATCTATGTCATAAATATTTTTATTGGAATATTATAATCTAGATTTATTTTTGATAAAATTAAAATTTTCATAATCTTGAAAATTAATGATAAAAAAATTAACTAGTTAAGGTAATGAGTGGGAGACAGTAAAAATAATATACATGCATTGTTTTTTAAAATTTTACATAAAAACATATAAATTCAAATTTTCTATTGGTGGCGGATGTGCCAAAATATTTTTTATCAAATTATTCAGGTGATTTGATGAAGAGTATAGGGTCTTAGTTTTATTAAATTTACAGAATTTTTCCTTTTAAGAATAATATATGTTGAAAATTTAAAGCTTAACTTGGAACAGTAATGTGAAAAAATGTGAATAAAAAATAAAATCAAAAGCAAAAAAAATTTTAAAATCAAAAGTAAAACAAGAAAAGCACTAATATGTTAATTTCAATTTTAGTTCTTTCAGTCCTATTAGATGATTTTGTGATGTAGATAAACTAGAAATAATAAAATTGGGGCCTGTAAATTGTATTCATGCTTTGATAAATTAGGATTTTCAAAATGGGATACACCACAACCAGCATTTTATCCTTGACCTTGTGAATTTTTTCTTAGTTTTAAACTCTCGTAATTTATCCAGTTCCTTAACTTTAATGTTCATATGTTTTTACGAAGCCTCCATATTGAAATTATCTCATAAAACATAATGTGTTAAATCAAAATCTTCATTCATTATTCCATAATTTTATTTGACTATGTCATATTCATATGTTCATTTCAATTACTGTCAAAATTTTTAACTCCATAAATATATTTGATGATTAGCCTATTTAAGGAACACGACATTTCAACATTCAAAAACTTTATAAAGATCATTTCAAATACGTAACGGGTTTATATATTCGAAATTCCCTGATAAGGATATAAATAAATAAAATAGTATCATATTTTTATGAAGTTTGAAAACGGTATTAATGTGTTACTTTATAAAAATTGGGGGTATAATTTTTTTTCCAACACATTTTATTTTCCTCATAATAGAGTAATCAAGGATTATATATATATTGAGCTAATGAATCACTTAGATAAAATATTTCCAAGACTAAATAAGAATAGTAAAATAATTTACGGTTCTTTTATTTTTTTCTAGTAAGCTAACCAAAAATGAGAAGCTCACCACTTGGACAAAGTGAAGTGAGGTTTGTCCAATAGTACCATAATTAACTGAGAATGTGCAAAGTAGGGCATATACAAAATTAATACTGTATGATGATGATTCAGTCATGTTTAATGCAAATTAATCATGGAATAATATAAATAACACACAGTAACTAAATGTTTTCAAAATGGCCATAAGTTCGGAGCTTAACATCCTGAATCACAAGAAATTAGCTAAAATATATAATTATAACTTATCAATGAGATATGTTAGTATGTTATGATCACTATGATAAGGGATATGTTAAGTAATTTGCATGTGGAATGGAGTTAGGTTTTTTCATCTTTAATGCTAATATTTTATTATTATTTAACTCAGAATTAATTTGTAAATACCAAAAAAAAATAGTTAGATTTAACTTTTTAGATGATGGGGTTTTTCAAAATTGAGCGTGGGTATTGATTGAGAACTTAATAGTTGATAGTATTTCAAGTGGTAGGATAAAGGCCCTATCCTTATTCGTATCAATTGTGCTACTCTATTTGTTAGCAGTGTATAAGAGGGAGGTACCATGGAACGTAATTTAAGCTGGAAATTTGAAGGTAATCCAACCTTCACCCTAGAATATACCTTTTATGTACTTGACCCATAACTGAAAGCATGTGTATGCCGTTTCATAAGCTCATTTTTTTGTTAAAATAGTTTTTGATTCATTGAGTTTATGTGCGTGTATGTATTTATGTATGTATGTATGTATGTATGTATGTATGTATGTATGTATTATGTATGTATGTATGTATGTATGTATGTATGTATGTATGTATGTATGTATATAATAAAAAAATAGGTCACCTAAAGCATTTGTACAGAATATCAAAACTAGTGGTCAATCATTGGAGATGAAGGTTGAATCAATCTAACTCTTATAAGAAGTAAAAGATGAACCAGGATGGTAGAAGTAATATGAATTCAGATGAGAGGAATAAAGAGAGTATCACAATGATAAAGAGTTTTTTCGGAAATAGTCACCAATCTAAGGCTAATCTTCAAATGTAAAGATCCTGAATATATTTTGTGTTTTGTTGTGATCTAATCTAACACTTGAGTGCTCTTAATTAAATAACTCACATGAGGATTTGATCTGGGCCATCAAATATTCTGTTGTCCTCCATGATGCTGGTATATCCACCTTGGGGTTCGCATCACAAACGGCTACAAATGATGTTCTCCAGTGGTGAAAAATTCTCCATTCTTCAGTTCGGTCCAATCCTGGCGTGCAATTTGTTCTGGCTAGCTTCATGTTCCACACACCTATCATTGAACTAGAACTCCCTGATAGACACATGTTTAAAATATGTATTTCATTTCAAGAAATCCATGTAAATATGATTTCACTTCAGTAAGTTATGTCAAATCATAAAAAAGTAAAAGATATAAATATAGCTAAACCTGAAAATTAAGTGTTAAATATATGATAACATGAATATTAGAATACACAATGTGCACTATTAAATCCAATGCATTGGATATGAATGCATGATCTTTTATGCTACCACCCTTCCTAGGAGTGAAAGTTTTCATTAAGCATGCATACAATCAATAAAATTGTCACAATAAATAAGATGTCACTTCATATATCTGAAGACATAACCTTGTCATTTGATACTACTTTCTAGAATAAAAATTTAATCACTAGACCAAAGTCTTTGAAAAATGTTTAATAACCTGTGCATGTGTAAAAACATTTATGAAAAGGTGACAACTTAATTTTGATATTGTTAAGTTTCATCCCAAAATCAAAGGTTGGATCTATTGCACATTTGGATAGGCTAACTCTCTCCATAAAATGAAAATAGTAAGTACTAAAGCCATCTAGTGTATATCAAATGAATTTTTACTATATTGATAAACTATATTACAGGCGTCCACATATTTCAAGGTTTAACTTGCTTCCAACCAAGAAAACTTCATTAAAATCAATTTTACTAGTCTATTTAATAGACAATGCATTTTAAAATATTCATTAAAACACATCAATTTCAAATTAGAAGTGTTGGGATTCAATCATTAATCTCCCCATTATTGATTTACTTTCAGATATACTATATGTTCATATTTTTGTCAAGTTTTTAAACAGATATCCCTCAACAGGATCTTTCCCTCGATGAAATTTCTCAGATTTTGATTTAAATAATACATCGAAGCATCAAAGCATATTCCCTTGAAAAAGACAGTTGAAGGAATCTATATTGTGGAAGATGTGTATGAGAATGATTTTGGCCTTTGTAATCATAAATACTGAATAGTGTATTATCAATGATAAAGTTAAAAGAAATAACATATATTGATGCTTGTGTATGCCAATATCAACCTTGACTCATAACTTGAATCTACATTCAGAATTAAAAATAAGATATTGAGTTAACCAGTTTTATTCACTCAAAATTAATGCCCATAATTCCTTGTAAATACAATGACATCAATATAGACATTTATTTGGGAAACTAACATTCCCAAAATTATTCTAAAATATTATTTTCCATTATTTGATTGCTAAATACCCTCTTGGCACCTATGATATCTTATCGTTGCATCTAAGTGCTATATCTTGTACTTGAGTTATTTCGATGTTAATCAGATTTTCAAGAATGTATCTCATAAGCACACATAACATGCTAATGTTATAGAAATTTTATATATTTCATGCATTTATTTTCATTTAAATTACTGTAAATACACGCATTTCAAGCTATAATGATTTATTCCATTTTTTAAATGAAGTTAAAATTTGTCTACATTTTGTCATAGTTTAACATCATTTTCTTGCATAATTATTTAAAGAAATAATTTATAATTCATTAAATAAATGTATATTTAGTTAACATTTTCAAAGGGTTTTTTATATTTTACAATGATATTCTAATTTTCTGGATTTTTGGGTATTTTTATGCAATTTTGTGACGTTGAATTGATAAATAAAATATATTAATTTGTTTAAATATTTGTAATGAATTCTCAGCCTTTTATGCTCATTGAGCATTTGACGGCGAGGTTAGTGTGATCTTCATAGGCTATCATTGCACATAGCTTAGGTTTCCACTATCACGTAGTCCAATTGCAAATCCATTATTTGTGAGCCTGTATTTGCGACCATGGTAAAATTGTCATCACTTTCCCCTGCACTGCCACATGTAGACACTTATCCGTCACCATCTCGGTTGTAATCAGCAGTGGTATTTCATTAATTTGCTCCACTCCACTAATATTCATCTAAATCATCCATCACTCGACGCCGCAGAAGCAGTGGGAAGGTATTTTAATGAGAGATAATTAATATTTTAATTTATAAAGTTATAATTTGATTCTTGCTCGTAAGGAAAACTGTAAATATTATTGCATAAATTAGAAGCCATACAAAACAAATTTAACCCTAATATCTGGTTAATCAGAAATGCATAATTTTTGCAACTTTGGATATGTAAAATTGAAATCTTACCTACTCTCAGGAATTTTATAATGCTGTTCATACATAGATGTATTTAGATCATCCCATGACATGTCTTTTTTTAATGTAACAGTGTGGCAGGTGGACTGTAGAGCTCCACTCGAGGACTTCTTATCCCATCCTTAATATCAAATAAGTTGGCAGTCAAAGTGACTGCTCATTGGTCTCGCACTAATGTTCCTCATATTTCTTGCAACAGTCAGCTTACTTGAAAATAAACCTACTCCAATCAAGTTTTACACATCATAAAGCCAAACTTTCTTGATAAACATAAAATACTACTGTAATACCAGATATTCCCTTACTTTATATACATATTCTATTTAAGCATATCTTGAATAAATAAGATATCTAATATTTTAGGATGAAGAAAATTATAAAGAGTCATTTTTAAAAAATCAATTCATGAGTAAGTATTTGATAATTGAATATGAGAACCACTTTGTGCTTCATTACCATTAAATTAATCGTGAGGGTTGATTAACCAGAATATGGGTTAAATAAGTCGTTGTAAGGCTCTAATTTATGAAACAATATTTGTAAAATTTTCCTTGCTTAGAATAGAGTACATAGGCATCGAATCCATAAGGAGATTTTAGTGAGAGAGCAAATTAAAATTCAAATATATTTTAAAATAATGGTTTTATGTGATTTATATTTTTGGTTTCTTTAAATTTTTTTCTAAAGGAAAATAAATGAAATGAAAAAAAATAGTCAAATATATTTTTAAAAATGAAAAAAATATTTATTTAGACAAGTTCTAATAATTTAATGTGATTTTACAAATTTTTAGGGGATTTTTGGGAAAGAAATAAAGTTAAAGGTTAAAGAGAACCTTTGGCCACACTTCCCGCGGCACAACTTGCGGGTGGCGGCGCTTCATCCAGTAGCAAAAGTAAGTAGTGGACGAAAAACACTGTAATCTTCGCTACAGGAGTATTTAGTGCCGTTTGATGTGTTGGAAAGCTTGAAAATTAGGCTATCAACTAGAATGTTTTACTAGAGAAAAATGTTGAGGAAATTCAAATTAAACATTAGTAGATCACACAAACCTTGTTATCACTTCCCCCAAGGGCCAAGTGCTGCTCTTTCTCCACAAATATTGATCATCCTTGAACTATCTCTCCCACACTCTTGTAGAAAAAAGAATGGATCAGAGAAATCTGATGCACTAGGCCTCTAATAACAAGTTGGAAGCAGAAATCCAAGATGAGATGCAAAGAGAGGGTTGAAGAGATTAAATAGAAGTGACCTAAATAGAAGAGATTTAATTCCAAGGGTTTGTAGGGGAAGGATTAATTTATTCCCAGCCTGGATCCATGTTCTCTCCTGCCAATATTTGAAAACACACCATTCAAATTGAAATTGTTGGTTAGTTCCACAATAATTGCCTTTAATTGACTCTGTTCTTAATGAAGTTTTAATGGGCCCTCTAGAGTGGGCTTCCTGTGTATTGGGCCTATTTTATTATTTATGAGATGGTTTGGGTTTCTCATTGTCGTCCCATTTGTATCCTAAATTCACCATAGTGTTAACCCAAGTCCTGCTTTTTCACATTAAACTCTAAGAAGATAATTCATAATTTAAGTGGGGCCAGTCTCAAAATGTGAGAAATCTAATTGACTATAAGGAGTCAAGTGGGGCTAGTCTCAAAAACACTCACATATATATAGAGCTTAGGAAAATAATTCTTAATTTTTTATTTTATTTTTAAATGATGAATAATGCAAGTGCAAATATAAAAAACATGTAGTAAAATAAGTATAAAATCGTAACTTTATTGATATAATTTGATGTTATAAAGGGTATTTTGGGAATGTACTCATTGAGTATTTTACTTACTTTTAGTTTTATACTGATCCATCCTGAACTACAATGGGGGACACAGTGTTATACTTGATGGTGGAAATACGGTTAAATACATATCAGGAAAAGTTTAATTATGACAGTTAGGGAAAGAGACCAATCATATTCACAAATACATGGACTCATGCTCCTCTTTGCCCCAAATATCATACTTTGGAATCTAATGTGGAAGGAAGAGGGTAAGCCTAAGGCTACCACTTTCTGACTGACATAAGAATTAAGATATGCCCTGGGGTCCATTTTGGTGGTGCCTTGGATGGCTTATTGGAGTCCACTAACTATCCACCAGTGAGGCATGGTCCTAATCTACCTCCAGGCCCAGTATACATGCTGGATTAACTATGCAACCATATAATGTCTTGTCATAAAAAATATTTTGTTTTCATAAATAAAAAAATAGATCTAAGAAACCAATAACTATGGAATTGAAAACTTTCATAAAAATATAAAAATTGGAAAATCTGTCAAATACTTTCTTTAAATTTTAGACCCAAAGTCCAAGGATTATTTGGTACTTGAAAGAAATTACTCTGTATTGAATTTTGGTTTTTATCGATGTAACACAAAGGTATATTTCCATAATTTGCAAATATTCCAGATAAAAATGTGTTATTTGATAACATGTTAATACTATTTTAAAAAAAAACTATTTTCCATACTTGAGATAATTAAAAGTTTTTAGAGTGGGACATGGCAAATTATACTATTTTTGTCATGCTATCTTGATTTCCATGTATTCATTAAAAATGGCCATTCGAAAGAGAGATAACATTTGGAATTTTCAAAATGGGTTGGAATACTATTTTAGTGGTTCGATAATTGAGTCTGGTGGATCATTTATCATCATCTCAGGCATATCAAGTTTAATTTAATAATTTATTTACATCTCATCTTGCTGGTGAAATTGTAATACAAGCATTGATATCCACAGTTTGCTCATTTTTCGTTCTGTCCAGATTTATTTTTAATGCTTTCCTGTGACAAAATAATAGGGACAGATCATTAAAATGTCAACCTCTTGGACACAAAACGAAAGGGCAAAATCATGAAGAAACGGCGTATTTGTGCCCCTCAATCTGCAAAAGACACCACAAAGTCACTCTTGGTTTTGAGACGATTTTATTTTTTGATTACATAGAGTATGTGGATGAGAAATAGATAAAGTTGATTTTTTCTATAAGAATCTGAGCATGGGTCTCCTTGAAATAAATCATGAAGTAATATGAGGTGAGTTCTTTGCGCATACATTTTGTTCACCTTTATCGACTACATTAGTTAATCGATTAACTATATATGTGCTGTACCTTTCCAAATTCCTTGAATATACTCCTTGAATAACCCAAATTTGTGTCCTCAACGATGCCAAAAGTTGGCGCCATTGCTAATGGAAATGTGCTGCACCCAACTAATGGTTTTCCATTATTGCTTCGTTAAATTTAATTTAAAGAACAATAATACATGTTTATAAATCTTTTACTACATTATGTGAGTCAGTTCTTAGGTGAGAAATTGAGAGAGGGGGCTCTGAGAACATACTAGGAAAAAGAAAAGGATTAAATCACGAAGTGGCCTGACCTCATTGGCAGACACGGATGATAGAAGCTTAGGGTTTATTGGCAGATATATGCAGAGTGAGAAAAATAAAAACAGGATCTCTAAGAGAAGTGTTTGAGAAAAACATCTAAACAAAGAGAGTGGTTCGTGGGAAATAAGGAAATATCAGCTTGAGTGGGAGTGGGAGTTGGTGTACTATTCCCATTCAATTTCGGCTTGTATTTCTCCTTTATCTCCCATCTCACTCACTGCAGTACCCCTTTGACAGATTATGGGACCTAAATACAGTCATCAACACAAAGTGAAGATTGTGGGAGTCATTGGCCCAAGGGTATGAAGTACATTATCAACTAGAAAATCCCTTTAAGGTCCTCGAGAATCTTCTAGGTCCAATAATTCTAGAATATCTAGACCTAATTGTAACCCTATTCATATAGGGAGATATAATTTTGACTCTTTCCTGAACCCTAAACCCTAGCATAAGAGATCTGCCGCTGGCTAACAGACATGGTGCAAATGTGTTGAATTTAGAACATAAGTATTCTCCGACGAGTATTCCAAGTATTTCATCAAATGAAAGATATCTGTCAATTTGAGATATTAAGGGATGAAAGAAATCAATAACCCCTGTTGAGTTTTAGAGACAGTCCTATTAGAACTTAAGCGGTTACTAGAATTTACATCCTATTGTACGGCGTCTTTTGCAATTGAAGTCTATGAGCTCGATCTCTTTGCCTAAGAAATGTTTCAACGAGACCATAATCGTGGATAAAAATCCAGGGAGTTTAATCTCAAGGAATAGAAACACGAGCAATAGTAATACTCGAACCTTTCTAAGTTGATAAATGAAAAAATATGATTCCAGAGGAAATAAATTAAGTCTGAGATTCTAAATATACAATATGCATCAATAAAACTTCTATCAAGAAAATGATCAGATCATTTTAATACATCTGCCGAGATAAAATACCCTGATTCCGTTAATCATGAAAGAAAAAATAAAACTCTCCTGATCAGTATTCGTTCTGACTGATGAATCTATTTACACAATATGCATCAATAAAACTTCAATCTAGAACCTGATCAGATCATTTTAATACATCTGCCGAGATAAAATACCCTGATTCCGTTAATCATGAAAGAAAAAATAAAACTCTCCTGATCAGTATTCGTTCTGACTGATGAATCTATTTACACAATATGCATCAATAAAACTTCAATCTAGAACCTGATCAGATCATTTTAATACATCTGCCGAGATAAAATACCCTGATTCCGTTAATCATGAAAGAAAAAATAAAACTCTCCTGATCAGTATTCGTTCTGACTGGTGAATCTATTTTTACAGTATGCATCAATAAAACTTCAATCTAGAACCTGATCAGATCATTTTAATACATCTGTCGAGATAAAATACCCTGATTCCGTTAATCATGATAGAAAGAAATAAAACTCTCCTGACCAATACTCGTTCTGACTGATGAATCTAAGAATGGAAGAACATCAAACAAAAGCCCAAACCATCCAATATTGTTAACCGTAACAATCGACAGTTGGGAGAAAATAGTGCGGAACAGGCAACAGATATCAGGATCAAGAGAAGATATAAAGACTGAGAAACAACCTCCAAAAAAGTCCCTCTAGAATTTCCGTCGCATTACAGAAAGAAGCCCCCGCGCAATGTTCTTAGGTGTTGCTTCAAAATTTACTTCTTGGCGAGATAACTCGGCAACCAGAAGTGAAATTTCCAAAAAAGACAAAACAAGTGAAGGGAAAAACTAGAGGAAGAAGGTATTAGCGCTTACCGCCCCACAGCAAAAAATACCATAACTTGGGCGATCTTTCTACCAATCATCAAGATCAAAAGATTCAACGCACGCCTGCAAAATCTCGTTCTTGATCTTGCAACCCGTAAGGAAAATCTTCAGCCCTTCAGCGACATGCGCTTTCCATCTCGCATCCAGCTCTGCCGCTGTAGCAGGATTAAGCCGCTCATAACCCTTTAAAATCTGGTTCCTCCCCTCAAAACAAGCGTTCTCTTCCACCAACTGCTCAACAGCCCTACTCAGATAAAGACAGTCAGAGCCGACTCGACCTTCTCCATCGCCGTCCGTAGCTTCATCAGCTCTCTCATCGCGCTTCCAGATCTTCCGAGCAAGCTCGCACACAGCTCGATCATGGGGATTGATGGGCTCGGAGAGATCAGCGGCGTTCTCCCAGAGACTTTTCAGCCGATGGATCGTATCAGAAACTTGGGTCCGATTGATCTTCATCTTCATGATCAGACGCGCGTGCTTGGCGATCAGATCGACGGAGGAAGATGGGTCGGCGTTGTATTTCCTCTGGCAGTAGAGGACGACGCGCAGAAGCTTGATGTCGTGTTCTTCAGTCCAAACGCTCATCTTGTTCTTCCTCTTCCCGTTCTCGCCCGCCATGGAAACGATGAAGAGAGCTCGGTTAAGCAAATGGGTATTTGTAGTCGGCGCTTCTCTTTAGCAATTTCGCTCCCATGCCTGGTATGGGTTCGGAGTAGGTTTCTTGAAGCGTCAACTGTCACGTCAAGGCTCGTTCGGACAGGGGTGACGTGACAGAACGGCGCCTCGTTATGGCTGTCTTAACAGGTTCTTAAATGGTGAAAAGAAGCGAAGTAAATTGTTGGTGTTTATCATTAAAAGGGGTAGAGAAGGGTCTAGGTGGAAAGCTCAAAAATATTTATTTTAGTGAGTTCTTCATTTTAATGAAAGTGAAAAATAATTTGAAATGATGAAGAAGAACGAAATTAAATATATACCCATAATGAAAGTATGCTACTCTAATACTATATCTAGTCCACCTAAATGTCAAGAAGGCATTGTGGTGAACATGGTGGAAATTATAATACAACCATAAGGCTATGGACCTTATGGGTTTTAATTTGTTTTCAGTTGTTTTGAATAAGAAGGTATTTAATGTTTATGTAAGTGTAGGAATAATGTTGAATTATGTCATAAATTAAGAATGCTAGCTTATAAACCCCAGTGAGGAGGCGTTAATATATTTATTGGATAATACAAAAATGATATGAATTATAAACCCATGATGAAAATATGCAACAGTAATGCTCTAATTAGTGAACCTAAATGTAAAGAAGGAAAAGGTATATGGTGAACATGGTAGGAATTATAATACAATCACGAGCATTTAGAGTATGAAAAAGGAATATGGTGAGGACATCAAACACGAAGACAAGAAAGTTCAATTTTTTAAATTATGAGTAAGAATAGTGCCTACACGTGGACCGTTAGCTCACATTAGATCATATTTTTGTATAGGACATAAGCTATCATTTTATTCGTTTATATTAATTTGTTTATTATACTATTTCATTCTTCAAAAAAGTAACATTGGTGCAACTAATCTATAAATTGTGTGTTTAGACTAACAAAAAAACTGCCCAAGTGTTATGGACTTTCCCAAATGAAAACCAAGTCACATTGTTCAAATTTCAAATCTGAACATCATGAAATTATACAAATCCCTCCCCCCTATTAGACTCCATTTTTCACGTAAAAATGAAACATATACTATTCCTTGGAAAATAAAAAATGTTTAATAAAAAAAAATTATGGAGCAATGTAGAAGTTCAAGTTTAGATGTGTTTCATCACAATACTCATTGTCGTCAAAAAACCCTTTGTCAGCACCAGCATTGCAACCTCATGCATTATTGGCATACAATCAAAACATCACAATGACAAGAAGCTCAATGCTTTTTGCACTGAGGTACGCCCTCTTGTATGTGATGACTGCACACCCATTAGAACGAGCACTTGGATGGGATACTCATAGCTTGTACAAAAATAAGCTCCTGCACAAGTCCAGGTATTTTAGGGTAAGTATGTGTGCCAAGGTATAACTACCAAATACATGCCCAAGTAGTTTGCGGTGATCAAATCCCTAAACTACATTTTGTATTTCAATAAGACCATTCATGCCAGCATTAGACAGACTACAAGTAATGTTGTTGCCATGTCTAAACCATGTGCACGAGATGATGATCATGGTCCTAAGTTCAACCACACAAAGTTATACTTGATGTGATATCCACACCACGTGTTTATTCATCCAACCAACTAGCATACATTTTCACCAAAAGTCTTGTTGGGTGCATTATGATGTCTTATATATCAATATTCCCTTGTTTGGTTTACGTGCTTCGTCTTGAGGGGGAGTATTTAGAAGCTCTCTTCAATTGGGCCCATTGGGCCTATGACATTTCACCTCTCCTCTAAGAAAATACTTTTATTATTTTTATCTTCCTTTAGGGGATCAGGGTCTGCATTACTTTTCATCTAGAATGTCAACAATATAAGAATTATCTTATAATCGGAGTATTAATGGGGACATCCATTGATTTCATTAATAATAATGTGCATGAGTAATTGCCAGTACTGTCAACAATGAATTCAAATTTGGTGCATTGATATGTCATTGATATTTGAGATAATCGATAAAACTTACCAAACATCGAATCACAAAAAAATATGACTACCTAGTGACGCGGAAGTGTTTTCTCCACATCGCATGTATATTAGGGTCCAGACATTTTCTTAGATGGCAATTTGAGGAAGAGAGGACATATTCTCTAAATTAAAAATGCGGAGATATGAGAACTAATGTGTGTACACAGTAATAATGAAATAAGTTAGCTCATTGCTGAAACACGATGGATAAATCAACTAATGATCGATGACATGTGTCGATGATATGGATCTATGTGGATGGTAGAGGTAGACAGATAGATGTGGATGGATGGGTAAGAATTGACGAATAATAGTACACTGTAAGCGCATGGAGACTCTCTATTGATCCTTATATCTTTCCAGGAGAAAGGTCATTCGTGACAATGGGAGAAACCCTTTACCTTTCTCTTATCATTAAACTTTGGCCAACAACAGGCATTGGGAAAAATTGATAGATGCTGAAATCACTTTATCTCCCTCAGCCACTAAAGTAGATGAAATTCAAATATTGTTTTTCACAAGATAGAGGGGTATATTTATAGTTCAGAGGTCGGAATGGATAAAGGAGAGATATACAAAGGTGTCATCAAAATGTCAGCCAAAAACTCTTCCTAGATCACCAAATATCTCACATTGAAATTGAATCCTTTTTAATTATTGGTTTTTTCCCCTCCTTAACAATCTACGTGTTGAATTGCTAGCAGTTCACAGAACCTTTGATATATTTCATGTGTTTTAATGATGGACAAACACATGTTTGTCAGCAAAAAGCTCCCTCTCAAATTCTATGGAAATCGTGCATCATAGATTAAACTATTATAATTCTGCAGATGAAAAAGCCCTACATGTCTGCACTTTCTTAGTTATATGAATTCCCACTTCACAAGATTGAACTCTTTTTGCACTTTCCAAGATTGTTTTTTACATTGGTACATGCATCCTTGTGTTTTTTTTTAAATAATGAATGTTAGAAAAGTTTGAGAATTATGCAGCCTTTTAAAATGAATTGGACGGCAATCATTGGTCATAAGCTTAATTGATTTCAATCAGTGATTAGCCACCGTACAAATTTGTCATGCGGGAAACTCAAATTATAACCATAAAAATTCGTAAATAATTTAAAATAATTCATAAAGATGTTAATTTTTGACTCTGGGTAATAAAACATCTTATTTCAACATTTAATGACAAAAAATATTTAAAATTATAGTCTGAGTCAAAAACTATATTCTTTATGAATACCATGTCAAAATATCCAAAAACCCTTAAATTCAGAATATTATCATAAATCATGGATTTAATGGTTTTAAGCTCGATAACACACATATATAATCATTTTTATAACAATACACATTGAAACTTTTCCAATTAATGTAATAACTGGTGATATAAAATTATGATACATGTATAAATAAAATGCTACCAGATTATAACATTCACATATGTATAAAAAAAGCACATATCTATGTGCATCTTACAACACTCTCGATGCATCTCTTCTGTGGTTGATATCAATCACAACTCAGGTAGACTTCACGAGTTCCCCTTTCCTCTCCCTGATTTATTTAGACAATCCTTCATCCCAGATCTCCCTTTAAGTTGACTATTTGATATAAAAATTTATTTTTATCATTTATGAATATAATTTTCACTTAAATAATGTTTATCATTGACCTTGAAGTAAAAATATGTTTACATGGCTCTAGAAATATATTAAATACTGTGAAAATTATGGTTTATGTGGTCACTATTAAGTTAGTTTTGCTTTTAATTCTTATAGTCCATTCTAAATCTATCCTAGCAGTATATTTTATTGTTTACTATAAATTTATTTTTATTATTTTCAATATTTTTAAGTTAAAAATTTGTTATCAGCAATTGGTCTAGACTCACATGGTCAAAACTAACTCAATAATGGCTAGGATATCTGGAAGGGTGAATAACAAACATCAAAATCGAAGGTTGAAGTAATATTTTACTAAGTAGAGTGTTGAGTGAAAACCCTTATCATACCACTTTCTTCTCGTCAATCATGCCTTGTTGTTTTGGATCTCCATCATGTTGAATATTACTTGGGGTAAGGGTGGTCAATTTTCAAAGTCTTAAGTATATAATCACTTTTATTTGAGCTATATTAAATTATATTTGAAATAGAGATAGCGATGGAGATGTGACATCATCCTGTATTTCCTAGCATAGCTTGACCATTTCATCCATTGTTGCTTATTCTAATATAAATTCGTCTCTATTTTGTTAACCCTAACTACTTATGGTATCCTTTACTCCAAAGTTTTTATCTTCTTCCTCTTCGTGATACCATTCTTTTGTGAAATATTTTATTGACTTTATTCTTTTATTTTTTTTCTACATCTTCTTATTCCACTTCATCTTTTTCACACTATTATGGCTTCCATTTTATAAAGAGATATATGTTTGATCCACACTTCATTTTTTCTCATAATAAATATTCCATGTTATTCGAATAACCCTTTTAAATAATAAATAAATGATAATAGAAAAAGATAAAAAGAATATCACGGGGTTTTTTTTTAGAAGCATGTATTGTACATATTGTAAGGACCTGTTGATCATTGTATTCACCATCTCTTTATTTTGGTGGACATATGCCTATATCATCAAACATTTGGTAAAATATTTTACATCCTTATTTTCATCTATAAACGTCTGGTGCATTTTTTTTCTCTTCCATGTCTTCTTTGGAGCAAACTATCTAAGTATTATTTATCTACCCATTATTATTTAGCTATCGTAACATTGTCTTTTGATCCATCCATCGTTCTCTTCTTTCTCTAATCATAAATATATAGGAGCACAATCACTGACATTTTTTGGTACATATTTGATATTTAGTGCCTGAATAAGTGGAAACAAATCCTGACATTTTACTTTTAGTTAGGAGAAAGATTAGCGGGGAACCCAAAGTGCTATATTCCCAAATCTGGGATATTTAGCTAGAGAGGGAGAAATGTCAGAGCATCTCCTATATTATAGTATCATTCACGTCAAGAAGTAGGCTTCACTCCTCATGGCCAACGGTAATTTTCAAAGCCATGAGAGAGTTTATCACAAGTATTCTAGTACTTCATAGGGAACTTTATACTTAGAGGTGTAATTGACACTTTTAAAAAATTCATGCACATTCTTTAGGTTTCCAAGGTGAATGGACAATCCAACAAAAATTAAATGGTATTATATAGAGATTTCAATGAATTGTGCAAGGGGGATAGATAACAACCTGATCATTTCATTATATTATAAAATTTCTATGTTAATTTAATACATAATGATTCTATATGCATCCTATCGAGCTTAAATGGGTAAAATGTATTTTATAATGGTATTTTATCATTTCTATATTTTTGGGTAATTTTGAGGGATTTTTTTCACTTCATATCCATGATGGATACAACTTTTTATGTCAATAAATATATATCTGATAAATTTATGAAACTTATATATTTTAGAGGTATTTATTTTTTATGTCATGATATATTTTGAAGGACTTTTCTGAAATAGAATAATATTATAAAATTTATCAAAGAGGTTTCTAATTTTTTATTTCCTTGATTTATCTCGATGATTAGTTTCATTAATCATTGTAAAAAGATGTCCTCGTGGCTACACAATTTGTGATGCCTGATAAGCACAAAATAAGGGTAAATTTTATGCAATTTTAAACCCTTGTCATTGTCAATTTTAGCTTATACAATAAAATTTATAAAAACTCTACTTAGGATGCGTAGTGGTAAGTACGAGTATCGCCCAAGGGAAGCTAGTAAGGAATCTAATTGATGTTCTTCTTGAATAATTTGGACCTAATTGGGTTAATTAAATCTTCAACAGAGATCAAATGACCCTAATTAGAGGATAAATTTAGAAAGGGGGGTAGAATAGACGAGAGGAGTAGAAGAAATAAGGGGCTCTAAATAGAATTAATTGATCCAATTGAAAGGATCAAATAATTCAATTAGAGAGATTAAGAAGAAAATTTAGATTCATTTTGGTTGGTTCTGTAGGTTTGATAATTCAGGATTACTACTCTATTGGATAATGAAAATGGGAAATTTAATTTCCTAGAAAGTTAACCCTTTTTATACATTTTTTTACAGTTTTCTTGATATGCACTTGGAATAGCTAGATAAATCTCTCAATTTCTCCTCTCAATCCTAGTCAGGGCTTGTACATGCTGCTCAAGCCAAGCGATTTAGAAGTTCAGACAAAAATCAAGACGAACGATTAAGAGATTCAACTAACAACATCCAAAATACACCAAAAAATACAAATACAAATAAGGGAAAAGTACCAAACAGGTTGATCCAAGCTGGAGCTCCTCTATGTCTTGCAGTTGTGATAGAGCACCATCAAGAATGACTTTTACCCCTAATTAGTATTTGATAGAGCACCATCTCGAAATTCGGCTTTTATACTTAGTTTAAATGGTAAAATTACCATTTTACCCCTAATTAGTAATTAATTTTTATCCATCAATGTAGGCTGATCTAAATAATCCATATACACAGATAGAAAGAGAAAATTGAGACGAGCAAATTCATAAAAAATCATCTCAATCGGACTTTAGGATCAAAAGTTATTAATAAATGAATTTAAACCAATTTTAACCATTGGATTTAAATCCATTTATTTAATTATTTTCTTTTGAAACACGGAATGACGTGTCGATTCCTCACTGGATGAAGAATTTTAAACTTTGAATGGCCGGCTCATTCTCGTTGCGCCACATACCTCTTTCCTGAAGTCAGAATAAAGAGAAAAATAGAAAAAAATAAACATCGTACAAAGCACTTTGCACGTGTATGTGCGCTTGGACTAGTGTCTCCCAACCCCAAGGTGCCACATCATCAACAGTACATGCGCTGTGTATGCATTACAAGGGAGGGAGAATTCCCTGGAAATTTGTAGAAAAGTCCCCTAAAAATATTTATGTATATGTCCTTTTCGCTTTCTCCCTCCTCTTTTTTCTCATAAAAACCATTAACAAATACTAAGTAATTGCAATAAAACCATGTAACTGTTTAAATAATAGTTTTACACTATTTTTGAGGGCATAATTGCAACTAAATTTTTCAAAAAGCCCCTCCAACTTTAGAAATTGCTATAAACTCATATTTTTCATATAAATATATCCTTTTCCTATTAAAAAATTCATTTCTTCCTTGAATAAATTCCCAAAAAATCTAATAAAATCCTAGAAAAAATCTAGAAGATTCTGGAACATTATAGAAAATTCAGTAATTCATCCCCATACTAATTTACTTCGAAATTAAATTTAAGCATACCTTTTAATTTAAAAATAATTATTTCAAGCTCAAATAAATCCCTAAAAATTCATAAAATTAACAGCAAATTAGGAGAAAATCAGAAATCACTTGAAAACATTAATTTCATGTAAATATGTGATAAAAATCCATATTAATCTCGTTAAATGCATAAAATTGTGCTAAATTTCTTGAAATAAAGACCAAATTTAGGGTGTTATCAATGCCATAATGTCTAGTCAATAAATACAACTACCTTTTTTAATGCACAGGGTTATGCGGTGTTAAGAAAAATGGTTCATTTGATTCATAATAAATGAGATGGATGCACCTAATACATGTCACGACTACTAAAATTGAAAAATAAATTTTAATCAAGTTGGTGCTTTTGGATTTGCTATTAGGATTTTGGGTTTTTCTTAAAAAATCTAGGGATTTTATCACAATGAATGTGATTTTGAAGGTAAAGTAAGCATTTATATGTGATAACTTTTTAGTTGTCAAAATATAATCATTGTGGATCACGAAGCACAGTTTTTGAGGATCTAAGGTCATACCTTTGTTGATAGTTGATAAGCCTGAAAATGTACTTAAAATATGTCATTGTTTAGGCTTTTAGACTTATGCAATAAAATTTATAATTTCCCTTAATCACTAAATATGAATATAGAGCAAGTAAGGGGTCGAACCACAGGGAGGCAACAAACGAGAATTTTTATCCAATTTCAATGAATTAATTCAAAGATGATTTAATTTGCAATTAATAAATCTTAATTATCCTTAATAATATTCTTTAATTAATCAAAATTAAGTAAAACTTAATTTTGATTTTTGATATTTCGGTCAGAAAATTAAAGATATGAATATTTTAATTTTAATCTCAGATTAATTCATATTATTAATTTCCCAATTATTAAAAAATTTTAAAACAATTTTTTATGAATTAAAATTGGGAATTAAATGATCAAGAAAGGGATTTTTAATTTTGACTTCAAGATAGATGAATTTTCGATTCAAATTTTATTTTCAGGTTTTTTATATATTAAGTTAAATTCCTAAACAATAAAAATTGAAATCTAGAGAGAGAAACTAAACAAATTAACCTAGAGAGAGAAAGTGGAGAAATTAGGGAAAAGATGAAATCCGACCCTAAATTAAAAATCTAATGAAGCAGAAATGTTTTAAATTGATGTAGAATTAAGGATCAAAAATCAGATCTTGAATCGGAATCAAAATGAAGCGCTAATTTCATTCTAAACAAACTTCTAGGGCATCTACATTTTTAGAATCGTTCAAGAGGATGATTGAAATACAAATCAGAGACTTACAAATTTGAGTTCAGAAGCAATATCTGTCGACTTCAAGAATCCCTCCTGTGTCCTTCCTGGCCAATTGCTTGGGGGAGAGCATCCAAAAGTGATTTTCGCCCTTTTCCAGACCTCCATTTAAAGATCCAACTGTCTGGATTGTAGAGGGGGAAAAGCCAAACCTACCCTCAAAATTCAGCCCAATCTGACATCTAGATTTCAAGATATCAAGGTTTTAGTGAGGATAAATCTGAACCATTGGATCGTTTTATTTTCTAAAAAATGATTTTTCCTGATTCGTTGAGCTTATTTCTCGTTTTCCGCCTTATGGGATCACGTGTCGGCCTTCGTTGTCCGCGTCGGCCGCCCGCAATGATTGGAGAACAATCATTGTCCACGTCACCCTGAAATAATAAAAAAACAAAAAGTCTCTCTCTCTTTCTCTTTTATATATTTTAAATCATAAGCCGCTTATTTTGACTATTCTTCTCTCTCTCTTCTCTCTTTTATATTTATATAATAATTATGCACTCATTCGCCCAAATTTTGGGTGAATGACGTGGATGCCCCTTAATATATAGATAAATATATTATAAAATGCTAAATAAATTAAATATATGTTATTTAAATATGTAAAAAATCATTTCTTGGCTATATAACGGTCAAAAAATTATAAAAAAAGAAAAATTCCAGAAAAATCATGATAACACTTGCCAACCTTAAGCCAAGTATTTAAAGCCCTGAAAAAAATATTTCTTCACTAAAATGAGGTTAAATTCCATGTAAAAAATGATAAAAAATCAGAAATAATAGTAAAATGAGAGTGTAACTGATTTATCTTTATTTTAATATGATAACATGAAAATATAGTCATTAAAATACATAAATATAATGTAAAACTCATTAATTAATCATGTTAATTTGCAAGTTATCAATAGTGTCTCATCAGATGATCATTAAAAACATTAATTTAAAATAACTTTTAAAAAAATATTTAGATTAAAAAACACAATCACAGTCTAATTAAAAAAAATCCAATGTCTCTACATGATCAAAGTCCAAAATAAAATATTTTCCAAAGGAGTTCTATGAAAAAGATAGTTGAATATCCATGAGTTCTATTCTTAAATTTAAATGAAATTTCCATCTCTACTATACCATTTGTGATGAAAATATATGTGGCTGACAAGCCAATCACACTTCCATATCTTGTTGCGTGTTCATTAATAGAACATATTCATTATAGAGCACATGTGATGCTTATAGTGAAGTTTATGAATACATGATCTGACTTAATGAATTATGATGATATAAAATATGGATATCACTAGTCTTTAATTATGTTTTATAAATATTCCTATTTGAAGGATACTCAAGAATGACATTAAAGTATCCAGATAGAATAGCATGATCTAGCCTCACTTATATGACCAGTCGCGTAACCATTAGTGTGGAGACACTAAGGATAGATAGTGAGTGCTCTTTAATGGAAATAGTTCATTGTATTGATCTTCTAATCCTAGAATGGTATTATACCAAACTTTCAATCAGGTTGATTCACTTTGGACGGCCATTTGTACTTTGACTATGACATATAAGTCTCTAATCATGGGATTCTAAACAATCTTAGCTTAAGTGCATCAGAAGTTCACGAAGATGTTTGAGTGGTCAAGATGGGATCATCCACCCCCGTTACAAGAGGAGACTGCTTAAGGAAGAGATGAAATCCTTGGCCAAGTATGTGAAATAACATAGAAGAGTTCTATGATTTTTGAATACATTAGTACTAACTCGGATGATCGATTAGGGTTTTGGAATTGACCTTAGCCTAAATCATGCTAGGAGCTTCAAGTGGATGAGAGACTATTCATACACAATTAACAATGATAAACACGTTCTATGGGTGAGTCGGTACACACTTCTTTGTATCTTCTAGAGCGCGAGGTGTACCTTGCCGCCCACATGTTGGAGAATCAACTTATCAATCGGGTTAAATCAATTCAAACATTAATTAATATATATGATGATATATTTAATTAATTTGAAAGTCCAATAAAGGTTATTGGGCTACTAGAGTCATTAACTAGACCAATACATGGGCTTAGAGGGTCACACGCAAGTAGTCTTTTAGACGTCAAAATATATACTTAAGTTTGTGGGGGGGTTTTATGAAAAGTACCCTTTTAGCATAAATTGGAAAAGTCTTGCACAAAATTCACCAAAGCCAGGATTTTGCAGGGGCTTTCCCCTTCTTCTCCCTTCTCCCCACAGTTCCACTCCACGCTCGATGCGATCTGGATGGCATAATGACAACAACGAAGGCTAAATGGAGTTTGTTAGGGTGAAGGAGGAGATTCTATGTGCCATGGACTGTGCAAATACATCTAGTGGCTGCACACATGACCAACTTGACTCATCCCACTCAAGGATCTAAGATATCATGGATGCAATTCGTACACAGGTAATTTATTAAATTTTTTTTGATGTCGTTGTGATACCGTTTAAGTCTTCTGCTACATGGAATCCTTATGTTTGTCTAGATCTAGGCCTCTAGAACCCAACTCTTTGAACAATAAATTGACCACTCTATGAATGTAAAAATGATTTTGGAATTCCTCCTACTTAAATAGGACGAGGGAAAGAGTAATTTCAGGATCCATCGAGTTTTATTGGGTTCCATCATTGATAGAAGTTATAAGGCAAATGAGAAGCGGAAGTTGTCTCCTCTTATTCCAAATCACTTTGATCATCGTGAAATACAAGGTGATGTGGTCTCCCTACAATTTATTCTCAATATCCATCCATCTGCATAAATTCACACACATCCAGTTATCTATATTTACTTATCCACACATATTCATATCATCCAAATACCCAATCTATCCATATATAGTTCACATATCCTTGTACCCTCATTTCACTTTTTTAAACATTCATACCCACTATATATTCCATATATATTCTTCACTCATCATCCTTCCCATCTCATCACATTTATTTTTTTATGCAATATCTTTTTTCATCCCCTAATTATAGTTTAAAAGACATTAAATCTTGTATTTTGTATCCCTTCCTTATGGAGGTGATTACTGCTCACTGGTAGCGAGAAATATTCTTTTATGACAGAAGGAATTATTATTTTTATTGCTTAACTCAAATATCAATTATGAATCAATACACCAAATTTTACTTCATTAGTTTTCTCAAGATATGCTTCATGAAATTTAACTGAATTGCCTCGCGATCAAGTCTAACAAAAAAAGATACACATGGGGAAAGCAAAAGAAGAGAGAATAGGGCATGAAAGAATGACTTTGCATGGGAATAAAAAGTGGGCACCTCCCCTTATTTATACTATATGAGACAATTCCACAAAAGTTTTTAAGAAACATTTAAAATGTCTTTGTCCTTCCAAAATATTCATTAAAGTCCCCGAACATAGATTATATCAACTAATGTCCAAAAGTCATATGTGTGTGACCCTCTCGGTCCATGTATCAGTCTAGTTAATAAATCTAAAAAGAATGAAATTTATTGTCCTACATTATTAATTAGATTTATCTGCATAGAGACAAATTAATAAATATGGATTTAACTAATTTGACAGGTTAAGTTTTTAGTATCTGGAACATCAAGATACACTTTGTTCTCTTGAATATAAAAATGAGTATGTCAACTATCTTACGAAACTTTTGCCATCTCCAATTGACATATACGTATAATCCTTGAAACAAATAAGACAATCCAATGATGTGCCATCAAACTCCAAACACCGTTCTGGTGAGTAATAATATACAGGAAAGCCATTAGAGAACACCTTCTCTCTTATTTCCACTACATTGGCCAATGATTTAACTGAATTTTATTATTTGATTCAATATCCTCCCATTACTATACTAGATAATCCCATCTTGCTCGCTCAACCATCTTCATTAGCTATTTTTCACACGAGCAAAGAAAATTTTAAATTCAAAGATTATGAACATTAGCTATTTCCACTACTTTCAAAGATTATGAACTTTTCCCAAATTATACCCAATATTTTTCCTTAGTGTCTCCCCATGAATGGTCACGGATCGGCCATGATATGGAACCCTAAATGTCCATCATATGATATCATCATAAATATCCAAGTTATTTCATGTATTTACGGACTTTGTTGCAAACATCAAACAATAATCATGAATACATATAAATGTCAATTAAAAATGATATGAAAGTGTGATTGGATTGACGATTGAATAATATCATTCAATAGGAGTAAATAAAATACATGATTAGAATAATTAATCATCAGGGTATGACCCCATCCTAATTCACTCATCATTGCACATATCGATGAACTTCATTATAAACACCACATTTGAATATACTTTGAAGCTTAAGAGGGACAAAGGCATGATAACCACATCCATTGAAGATGCACCCTGAGTGTCAATGTATGCTTAGACTCGCACAAGTTATTAAAATGAGTTTCATTAACAGTTAAGACATTTACTAATAAGACTCCAGTTCCTATTTTGGGAATGTTCAGTGGATTTATGAAGACTAAAAAATAAGTGGGCGGTTTTTTTCGTCAACGAGCTAATCTAACTACATATATGAGATAATATGTCTAACTCTCTGCTTGAAGTACTTCGGGACTTTTATCGTGCGGACAAGGTGAGAAATTTACTATGTTTTCATATTTTGATTCCGGCTTTAGCTATAACTGTTACTAATACAAAAAAGATTTGATGTTTAGCTCATTCGTAGAAAGACTGCAATGAAAAGTTTGACAATGTACACCAAATGACATGCATTTAAAATATAATCAATCTTGCTATAAAAAATTTATTGAAGCATTTGCCAATGAACTTGCATGTAGCTAGCTGAGCAACTCCTGAAGGGGTTTCTGGAACAAACTGTGGGGGCCTCTCGTAACACTGCATTGGGAAAGTTTTTGTGCATCTGAGGAAGTCAATCCACACAGTAAATTTTTCACTGCAAAATGTGAAAAATCAACAAGCTCAAGGAGGATTGCCCCACAAGATGAAACTCTATATTGGACATGCTAATCACATCCATTACGAATGAGCAAGTGTTGCTGAACAAGGCTGAAGAGACCTTGAACACTTCAAAAAAATGCTTTTAAATTATAGATGGCTAGTGGAATAATTTGTAAACCCAATAAAGATTCAAAACATAGATGCTCAACACATCCAAAATTATATCCATATGAAGCATTGTCCCTATTGCTGAAGGGTCATTGTATTTTATGAAGGATAGTATCATCTTTTATGAAGGACATTTAATAACAGTTCCTTCCAAATCTGGGACAATATCAGCCCAGGCCTCAAATTCTACACATACTCAAATTCTACACATACACATACTACATAGAGTTCTTGACAGACAAATTCAGAAGGAATAAGGCTCTCAGAGTCCGGGAACGTATCGGACGGGACGAAAGAACTGGGACGATGGACCCCGGCAGGACGTCGGCTATCCGACGGTGGGGATCGAGAGAGAGAGAGAGAGAGAGAGAGAGAGAGAGAGAGAGAGAGAGAGAGAGAGAGAGAGAGTTGGCGTAGGTTAAGGGGTTTGGGGGAGAGAAAAGCTCTGCGAGTTTTGTTCGTCGTTCTTCTCTGTGATTTGACAAAGTCTGAATCTTTGTTGGAGAAGAAGGTCATGGTGGCGGCCTCGGGCAGCAACCCATATGCCAAAGAGATGGCCGTGCGCAGAAGGATCACAAATATGTACCCTTCAAACCCATCTCTCTCTCTATCTATGCATCTCTCTCTCTTCCTCTATCTATCTCTCTTTCTTTGCCTCTCTCTCAATCTCACTGCTCTCTCTCTCGCTGTTCTTGCTTTCTCTCTGATCTTGTGTTCTTGTTCTCTCTTTCCCTGCTCTCTCTCGCTCTTCTCTCTCTCTCTCTTGTTTCCGCTCTCTTTCTCTGTTCTCTGCCTCTTTCTGTCCCTTTTTGATCCCCCCCTGATCCCTTTCTCAAACCCATTTCTCTCTCTTTCTCTTTCTCTCTCTTTGTCTCTCCCTGGTCTCTCTCGAACCCCCTTTCTATCTGCTTTTGCTCTATGTTTATTTCTCTCTGTCTACAAATCAATCAATTCGCCATTCATCCATCCATCTTTCTCTGTCCCCTCTTTGTCTCTTCCTGATATCTCTCTAACCCTCTTTCTATCTGTTTTTGCTCTATGTTTATTTCTCTTTGTGTACAAATCCATCAATTCGCCGTCCATCCATCCATCTCTCTGTCCCCTCTTTGTCTCTTCCTGATATCTCTCTAACTCTCTCTGTATCTGTTTTTCTCTATGTTTCTCTATCTGTCTACATATCTATCAATTCGCCATCCATCCATCCATATCTCTCTCTCTTTCTCTTCTCTGTCTCATCCTGATATCTCTATTACGCTCTCTCTATCTTCCTTTCTCTATGTTTATCTCTCTCTGTCTCCATATCTATCAATTCAGCATCCATCCATCCATCCGTCCGTCCATCCGTCCATCTCTCTCTTTCCCTTCTCTGTCTCTTCCTGATATTTCTATTAAGAGCTCTCTATCTTCCTTTCTCTATGTTTATCTCTCTCTGTCACCATATCTATAAATTCAGCCTTCTTTGTCTCTTCCTGATATCTCTATTACGCTCTCTCTATCTTCCTTTCTCTATGTTTATCTCTCTCTGTCATCATATCTATCAATTCAGCCATCCATCCATCCATCCATCCATCAATCTCTCTCTCTTTCCCTTCTTTGTCTCTTCCTGATATCTCTATTACGCTCTCTCTATCTTCCTTTCTCTATGGTTATCTCTCTCTGTCACCATATCTATCAATTCAGCCATCCATCCATCTCTCTCTCTTTCCCTTCTTTGTCTCTTCCTGATATCTCTATTACGTTCTCTCTATCTTCCTTTCTCTATGGTTATCTCTCTTTCTCACCATATCTACCAATTCAGCCATCCATCCATCTCTCTCTGCCTCTATCTCTATCTATCTATACTTTTCTCTCGCCATATCTATCTCTGCTCTCACTCTCTCTCTAGTAGATGCATTTCTCTAAATTCCAATCCAAATGCAGATTTAACAAAAGGGAAGAAGATTTCCCTTCGCTGAGGGAGTACAACGACTACTTGGAAGAAGTGGAGGATATGAGTATGTATGCAGTAGCTCCTCCCTCTCTCTTTTAGTGTAATTTCAGACCTTCGTCTTGACCCATGTCTTCAATTTCTCTATCTAGCATTCAATTTGATCGAAGGGATAGATGTTCCTGCTATTGAAGCAAAAATTGCCCAGTACCAGATCGAAAACGCAGAGCAAATAATCATTTCTAGAGCACGCAGGGTACCCAAATTCACTGAAATCCCAAACCCTAAATCCCAAATTCCAAACCTTTCTTTATGAAACTCTAATTGCAGGCTGAAGAGCTTGCAGCTTCCTACGCCGCAAGCAAGATGCCAGCTGCTCAGTCCGTTGACTCTGAACCTGTGAGCACCTCTAAATCAAGCATTAATTTTTTGAATTTCCTGAACTTGTGCAATTTTTTTTGAGAAAATATGAACAACTTTTGGAATAATCAAAATGAGCGCTGACCAGAAAGTTGCTGAATTTTCACAGTTTGTCATTTGAGCGGCAGGAAATTTTCATGTTTTTTCAAATGTTTTCAGCAATTAAAACATCAGGTCGATCTTCAGGCAAAATGTGCTGAACTTTAGGATAATGAAAAAACGTTGACCAGAAAATCATTCAATTTTCATGATATATGATTTGAGGTGGTGGAGTTTTCAAATTTTCTGAAATGTTTTCAGCAATTGAGTCAACCTTCAGGCCACTACGCGCCGACTGCTCTGCCTGGCGGTGGATTTGTGCAGCCAAGGCCTATCGGCGGTGCACCGCAGCCGACACCGGTCCATGGTGACATCAACTCCGTCGAAGACGAGGCGGCACAACGGCTTCGAGCCAATCGTGCCGCCAGAGCCGGTGGGTGGACCGCAGAGTTGACCCGGAAGCGTGCTCTGGAAGAAGCCTTCTCCAGCCTCTGCGTGTGATCTTTGAAAGTACACTTGGAAATATAATCATATTTCATCTATGCACACAATTATCGGAAAATGTAAGAAAAACTCAGAATCAACCCTGAATTATGCGGTTCAGGCTATACAGTCACCCCGCATGGATTTCGAAGAAGCCTTTCTGTTGCCTCTGCGTGTGATCTTTGAAAGTACACTTGGAAATATGATAAATTTTCTTCAATGCACAGAGTAATTGAAAAATGTAGGAATAATCCAGAAGTATGGAAACGCATGATCAACCATGAATTATGCGGTTGATCTTGGAAGACTCTGACATAATTGGAAAATGTAATAATTTTCTTCTATGCACAGAGTTCTAGGTAAACGTAGGGAAAGGAGAGAATTAGGGATATTGGGCATGATCAATCCTAGATTATGCGTTTAAAAGTATACAGTCGGCCAATGGATTTAGAGGAAAGTTGAGGCCTTCAAGGGCTGACTGGACAAAAACTTACGACTGGCCTGGTTAATCATCTTCTGGATCGAAATCTCGCACTTTGACGTCGGCATCTTCTCCATACTGAATGCAGTTATCAATGTACGATAGAACATACTGAATGCTGCAAAGTTTGAAACCAAGATAGATATCATGATGTGAACTCTTTCTAAAACGATGAAATAAAGTACTCGAATGTAGAATGGAATCTCTCGACTTTCAGGGTAGAAAATAGAATGGAAATAAAGTACTCGAATGTAGAAGTGTTGAATTATTTATTACCGACCGTTCATAGATAGACTCAAGCATTTTATTTGCATCAGACGCTAGCATTGATTACATAAATTATACCCTTGGCTTGTCATTCATCTTTAAAAGATTGATATTAGTAATGGACGACTGACCTGCTCTGCTTCCTCAAATCCAACGGCAAGAAATTCACCATGCTAAAATCATCAACCTGGCCAAGAGAATGAAGCTATTGATATCGCATCAAGTAATAAACTTTTCAAAAAGATGCCTATATAAAAAGCATGTTTCATGATCTGAAGCATAAAAGGCAAAAAATAATAATTAAGCATAGCCTTGCGTATTGAGTCCAGATAAATACAAATTTGAGACAACTAGTATGAATATATATAAATTTAACTAGCATCTCACCAGCTCTGCCAAGGCTTTATTTAATTTCGCGAACTGAGGTGCCATTCGCTGATTCAACTCTGAGACCAAGACTTTGGCCTCCGGATTTAAGAAGCTGCAAGCGAAGAAAACGAAAACCAGTATAAGAAAAAAAACAACAGCGAAAAATAGCCAAAGAAAATCTAGAAAAAAACATGATCTCCTTTTTTCAACTCACTCTTCAATATCCTTCTTGTTCTTGACAAGGTCCATTTTGGATAAAATATTGACGTGAGGTAATTCGAGCTGAACCATCGCAGAGAGAGAGGCCATGCACCCGCTTATATACTTGGAAACGTCAGTAATGAACTAAAGAAGGAAGAAATAATTAATTAATCAGAATAAAAAAGGAAAAAAAGAGTTCAGTTTTTTCGATACGGATATGATTTTTTCGATAATGCAAAAACAAACCTGAGAATCAAGCAAGAAAACAGCGCAGACATTGAAATTTTTGCGCTTCAGATGGTCCACAAAATTCTTAAGAACTGGAACGTGAGTAAACAGTTCTATTTGACCTGCACACAGCAAGTTGGAGGACGATTCCAAGAAACTCAGTCAAATAATGGGTATGCAGACAGACAATCATAAGACTTAAATCTATACTGTAATTGAAATAAGAGCAAATAAGAGTAGAAACATTAAGTTTCATGACTTGAGGAAGTACCTGGGCAATCGAATACAAGGTAATCATCATCCAAATAATTGGCCAGTTCTTCTTCCAGCCAATCGTCTAAATTCTCCTGTAAATGTCTAAATTACGCTAAGAAAATCCAAGCTAATTGGCCACATTCCATTTGATTTATTATATCTTAAAAAAAACTGAAACAGTATAGCAAAAATACTCAATGCACTAACAAATATGTAAAGTTGGCGATCCTGCGAATCGAAAATCAATTTTACCTCACGGAATAAAATAAATCTTGCATAAAGAAATTAAATCATGGGAAACCACTACGCAAGAACCAATCCGAGAAAGGTAAAATATTTTTATGCTCAAAAGAATGCATTACAAGCAAAAGATACTAGATGTATTAGAATTCCGAGAAAGGTAGAGCATTTCATAGAAAAAGGATACTCCATGCAGTAAATGAGTCCACCATTCGGTCCAAGATCAAGCTCTTCCATCACATCGTCGAGGGATATCAGTTCTCTAATATCTGCACGAATTTGGCTTACAGATTTAAACTTCTGATGGAATGAAATCATCATTAAAACGAATAAAGTCTCTAAATCGAGAAAAATAAGCGGATTTGGGTTCACCAATTGCCACAGGATAGTCAAAACTCTCGGCAGCAGGATCCAGGTTGATAACGTGGATAGTACGCCTCATTGTCTCGCAGTACTGATATAAGCTGGAACAGTATGTAGACTGGGAAATAGAAAATGTAATAAAAAATCAAAGTTCCGTATCCCCGAATGACATTAAAGTTTACGAGAGTATGATTCTTATACATCATCCAATCCTGAACGTCATTACGTCTGGAAATAAGCCAAATTTAGAACCCTCTGAGCCATCCGACCATCCCATGACTTCAATGCAACTCCGTAAACCAACTAGTATAGTAATTATCTTATACATACCGATAGAAATAATACATAAAAAAATCAAAATTTCGCACGCCCGAAATGAAAATAAAGTTTACAAGAGCATGATTATCATCCACATTCCAGTCCTCAATGTCATTACGTCTGAAAAAAACCAAATTTAAGACCCTCTGAGCCATCAGAAAATCCCTTGACTTCAATACACTGCATAAAGCAACTAGTATAGTAATTATCTTACACATACCGATCGAAACACGCTAGTTAAGCTCAAAAAAATTGGAAACCCGGAAGTAATCTGGACAATAAGAGTCTAAAATAAAGAGGGATTGCGACCTTTCCGCATCCAGCAGGGCCGATGACGAGTTGGGCATAACCCATGATGACGAATCCGATTTTTTCCGTCGGCCTCAGCGAGAGACAACGTCGGATCAAACCATTAGTATATGAGTGTAGGTCAGAACTGAGAGAACAGATCAAACGAGGATGAAAGGATCGCGGAATATTTGAAGGGGTTGGAGGCGAAGGACAAAGGCGGAAATTGTGGCGGAAAGCGCGGTCTGATATTTAGTTGCGGAATATTATATAACTTTAATCATGAGAAACTTAAAATTAGTAGAGATAAAGATTATTTCGAATCTACATAACATGGAGATAAAAATTAGTAGATAATAGAATACTTCGTATTTTACAGTTATATTGGTTTCTGGGTACTATCAGAAACCAGATTTTGCAAGTTTTTGATGATAAGTTAGGTAGCCAGTAGCATGTACCAACTGCATAAGGAATGGAGGTAGGACATAAGAATATGGATACAATCTTCTTATATAGGTTTTGGGTTGTACCATTATCCTATGTTGGATAGTATACTTCCTACAGCTCTTAAATTCTCACTTTTCATCTACCAAATATAGACTAAGGGCCTTATGCCAGTGAATGTGGGCAAGCTCCATGACCCATGATTGACATGATATTAATTCTTCCATGATCTTCTCTTCTTCCAGGCTTGGGGACGAATGATGGATGACATAAGCAGACGAGATGAACATCATTTCAGTCATCGGTCACATAGCCTAGTTTAAAACATAAGATATAACAGACTAAGGATGGTTGTAAACTCGTGAGCAGTTCAACCCGTCTCACTAGAGGACCCAAGAAATCACAAATTTGATGTGCTCAGGTGATTTGATCATTCAATTCATACATGCCGTTTCGATTCCATTACAAGTCTTCTGCAGCAGTTATCCAATTTGTTTCATCTAGATCGAGGCCATAAAAACCAATAGTGAATCCGTCAAGTAAGTTTTTACAGAGCAACCTTTGGGGTGCATCACTTAGGGGGAGTTCTCTTGTGTGTGTTTGCTCCTTTGTGGTATCTATAGACTTAAAAGAGATAATGTGCCTTTATTGTGAACTTTAGGTATCTTCTCACCAAACCTAAAGTCGTGATTAATGTCACACGGTATTTCTCGCAGTTTATGTTGATGATATTCTTGCGATGAGAAGTGACGAGGCAGGATTTTTTGCTACTACAGTCTATCTCTAATAACACCTTGCCATAAGATATTTGGGAACACTCACTATTTCCTCAGGATTGAGTTTTCTTATCAAACACTTGATCTCTCTCTGCCTCAAAGGAGATATGGTCTTGATCTTCTTTAGGAAACAGGATTCTAGTATTCAAACTTGAATCACCGCGGATGATTCAAGTACTCAACCACTCTTTGGGAATGATAATTAGTGATTGTTGGGGAAATAAATATATTTACTATTACTCATCTTGTCATTGTGCATTATATCATAGTACTCCACCAGTTTATGTAAGAACCTCGTAAGCCTAACTAGGAGGGTTCACTAGGAGTAGTGGCATAAATCAAATTAACTCCGTTGAAGGGATTTATCTACAAGCGTCATGCTCACCTACATTTTGAAGCATATTTAGACACGGGTTTGTTGGAAACAAGGGAAACCAACGTTTGATGACTAGCTATTACACCTATGTTGGAGGTAACATTGCCACCTTGCATGCTATAAATCATAATGTATTGTCATGCTCTAGTGTAGAAATTGAATATCGTGCCATAACCGAGATGGTTTGACCTTACTCTCTTTTGGATTGATCATATTGATATTGATTTTATTTTGTATGTTATCACTACATCACATGTTTCTTCATCCAACTAACTTAAAAATTTTGAAACTGCTCCATCCAATTAACTAGAAACAAGGGCGACCAAATTGATGGAAATATATGTGGTCGACAAGCCAATCACACATTCCACATCTCGTTCCATGTTCATTAATAAAACATATTCATTATAGCACACATGTGATGCGTATAATGAAGTCCATGAATACATGATCGGACTTGGTGAATTATGATGAGATCACTAGTCTTTAAGCATGTGTTCTAAACATTCCTATTCGAAGGATACGCGAGAAGGACATCGAAGTATCTGGATAGAATAGCACTTTCTAGCCTCACTCATATGATGAGTATGGTTGTTCTCATAGCCATTGGTGTGGGGACACTAAAGATAGACAGTGGGTGCTCTTTAGTGGAAAGATTTCACTAAATTGATCCATATGAATCCCTGAATGGTATTATACCGAACTGTCAATCAGGTTGATTCACGTCACGGTTGTGTAAGTGGTCCTTAGACCTGAGACACCAAAGACGTCTTATGGACGGACGGTTGTACTTTGGCTATGGCCAACGAGTCTCTAATCATGGGATTCTAAACGGTCTTAGTTCGGGTACATCAAGAAGTTTACGAAGATGATTGAGTGGTCAAGATGGGATCGTCCACCCTCGGTATAAGAGGTGAGAGCTCAAGGAAGATGATGCAATGAAGTCCTCGGCCAAGGCAATGAAATATCGGAGAAGAGTTCTCCGATGATTTCTGAATGCATCAGTACTAACTCGGATGATCGATTAGGGTTTGACAGTTGACCATACCCTATGTTGTCCAAGGAGCGTCAAGTGGATGAGGGATTATACATACACGATAACCGATGACGAACAGGTTCCATGAGTGAGTTGATATACACTCCTTTGTATCTTCTAGGACACGAGGTGTAGCTTGGCACCCCACGTGTCGGAATCTCGACCTATCGATTGGGTTGAATCGATCCGACGTTAATTAATCTATATGATGATATAGTTAATTAATTTGGAAGGCCAATAAAGGTTATTGGGCCACTGGAGTCGTTAACTAGACTGATACATTGGCCTAGAGGGTCACACGCAAATGGTCTTTTGGATGTTGGAAGATATACTGAAGTTTTGGGATTTTTTATGAAAAATACCCACTTAGTATAAATAGGGGAAGGCCCTGAACGAAATTCACCCAGGCCAGAATTGTTCAGGGGCCTTTCCCCTTCTTCTCTACTCTCCCCACACCCCTTCTCCATCCATGATGTGATCGGGACAACGTAACGACGTCGACGGAGAAAGAACGGGGCTCGTCAACGAGAAGGAGGAGATCCGACGTGCCGAGGACTGTGTGGATACGTCTAGAGGTGCACACTTGAGCAGTTTGACTCGTCTCGCTCTGGGATCGAAGAAATCACGAATGAGATTCATGTAAAGGTACTTCGTTTAATGTTTTTCGATGACTGTTTGATTCATTCACGGCTTCCTCTGCGAATCTTTTTTCATTTGTTCATCCAGATCTAGGCCTTTAGAACCCAACACAAATCACATGGGTATAGATCAAACATGTGATTTCTTGGATCCTCTAGTGAGACAGGTTGAGATGCTCGTGTGTGTGGTCTATAGATTGCCTTGTTCTATAAAAATTACTTGATGAAGTAATTGTTGGGTTCTATGGCATTGATCTATGAAAGAAATCGGATTCCTGAAGCAGAAGACTTGTAACGGAATTGAAAAGGCACATATGAATTGAGTGATTAAATAACCTGGGCATAGATGTTATTTCTTGGATACTTTAATGAGACGTGTTGAGCTGCTCACATGTGATGTCTCTAGAGCATAAATTTGTCTTGTTCATGGTGGAAGGTAAGGATCTAACTTGAGTTCCAAATACTTACATTGCCATATTATTCTCAACAGTTCTTCATTCCATCGATTCCGTCCATTACATCTATCTCTTCCATTTCCTTAACCTTTGATTATCTCGGTTCTCATCATTCAACTGTGCCTCGTCATCCAAAAATAATACACACACACACATAAATATATATATACTAAATAAGTATATATCCCTACTTATCATCATTCCCATCTGTTCACATTTCTGCACTTTATTCCTTGTATATATACTATCTTTTTAACCCATGTTTTCACAAAATCATTATACATGTTATAATTATTATTAACAACCTTATTATTTCTTTATATATTTTCGTATAATTACCCATTATCATCCCCTAATCGCCATTTAAATAATAAATAGTCCCCACTCTCTGTTCCATTTTGAGATAACACTTACTTTTCATGATCAAATTATATTTTTAAGAGTCAAGTTCATACATAAAATTTATTTATTGACTAAATTATACAAAACAAATTAAACCCCTAAAATTGACTTTATCAGTTAGTATTGGGAGAATGGACAACTTATCATAGAGGTTCATTGGAAAATTGGATTACCAACAATATAGTGAAAATGATGACACTAAGACATTGTAATTCAAACCTAATAAGTTAAAGAGTGTAAATCCACATTCAGGTGTCAATCATCATGTGCCTTTCGTGGCGCATAAGCTGGCCTTATTTTCAAAGATCGCCCCGAGGCATATCTTCCCTAAGAATTCATTTTAAGCTGGTTTAACAAAATATGTACCTGATGGCTTTATCAAGGCAGTCAATAAAATAAACACTATCCAACAGACAGCCACCTTGCTTGAAGAGACGCTGGCACTGGTTTGATGGTTAGTTACACAAATTTTTATGTCAACACAAATATAGGAACAATACATCAATGCATGCAAGTACACATGCCCATGTATAATTGGTCGAGAAAACAGATCGTATGAAAGTGGCATTATAATTCACACTGCCCCATCATCCCTTTGTTATTTTGTTATTAAAGCCTTATTACTTTGATTTTTTTCAGAGTCTATGACAAAGACGAATTTTGAGACAGATAATTACACTCCCAATCATGTCCCCTAGTTTTAGAGGAAAAAGTGATGCATGGGAAAATCTAAGGAGAGAGGGAGAAAAAACTGAAAATCAAAGTAGAAGATTGAACTAACTTCTAGCCTTGATACCGGCCGATCCAGAAAGTGGTTTGTGCTGAAATCTGAAGCGCAAAATTCATGATTATGTCATTTATACATCCAGCCCCTAAGATATATTAGAGTAAGCAAAAACTCTGCACGAAATTTCATGAATGGGGGCAATATTGCCCTCATATTTTTAAAACCCACTAAAGTGCCATTAGGAGGTAGGAGATGGATATGGGGCAACATTGTCCTAAAAAATTAGAACCCCACAAAAGTGCCATAATGAGGTAGGAGGATATGGGGCAACATTGTCCTAACTTTATAATCCCACTAAAGTACCACTAAAGTACCATTAGCAAAAACCTAAGATATATTAGATAAATAGTGCAACACTATTGTAATTTTTTTTACCCCACTAAAGTACCATCAGGAGATAAGAGAGAGATAGAGGGCAACATTTTCCACTAAACATTATTTTTCCTAAAATATTTTGCATCCTAAAACCTTCACATCATCACATCCAAGGCCACGTAATCGTCACCGTCATCCAAACGACGAACACGATGACGGATACTTGGCGCTTTCTAAGCCATATTATCGTCATCCAATATTTTGACCGTTGCGCGAAATTCTTGCTAACGGTATATATTACCAATCAGGCTACCGTTGGCGCCATTCATCATCTTTCCCCGCCAACTTCGCACCTCTTCTTCTTCTTCTTCTTCTTCATCTACTTCTTCTTCTGGTTCTTCGTGCAATTTGATCGCCAGTTCTTGGGAAATATTCTCGTTTTCGCTGCCATCAGATCAATCGAACGACATGGAAGGCGGATTTTCTCGAAAGTACGAGCGAAATTGCGATCTTGGCGTCCGCTTTCGTTTCTTCTTCTTCTTATTATTATCCGCATAAGAATTTACATTCCGCCTCGTTCTTTATTCTCATTTTTCCCATTTTCTTACATTCTTGATGTTCGCATTCCCGATCAACGGAAGCGGATAGAGTAGTTTGATTTTTTTCTGTCTTTTTCGATGTGGGCAGACGGCGAGAGATTTATTTTAAAGAAATAGATTGATTTTCGTCGATTTTTTTTAATCTTCTTGATGTGGTGAATCGACGTCTTGTTTCTTGACGGGAAGCAGCGGAAGAGGAAAGAAAGAAACCCGTCGAGGAGAACAGAAGGATTTGTTTTTTTTTTTTTTTAATCTCGATTTTTCTGTTGAAAAGAATAGTTGCTTGAATATGTATGTTTTTGAAAAGGGTGGTATTGTTTGGATCTCAGCTACCGAGGAAGAGGGAGAAGGATATTCGCGCCTGCACCCGTGAACAACGCCGAGATAATTGACGTGAGCGATTCTCTCTCTCTCTCTCTCACTCTCTCCCTCTCGCTCTCTCTTATTCTCTCTCTTTCTCTTAGATTCTCTCGCTCGCTCTCTCTCTCATTCTTTCCCATTTTTTCGCTCTTACTCTCTCATTCTCTCTCTCTTTTCACTTTGATTTTCTCTTCCTCTCTCTCTCTCTCTCATTTTTTCTCTCCTGTTCTCTCTGATTCTCTCTCTCCCTCTCTCTAATTTTTTCTCTCCTGCTCTCTCTGCTTCTCTCTCTAAAAATCTCTCTCATTTTTTCTCCTGCTCTCTCGGATTCTCTCTCTAAAAATCTCTCTCATTTTTTCTCCTGCTCTCTCGGATTCTCTCTCTAAAAATCTCTCTCATTTTTCGCTCTCTTGCTCTCTCGGATTCTTTCTCTCTCTCTCTCTCTCATTTTTTCTCCTGCTTTCTCTCATTTTTCTCTCTAATTTTCTCTTGGTCTCTCGCATTTTTTGTCTTGTTCTCTCATTCTGTCTCTCATTTTTTATCTTGCTCCCTCTCATTCTGTCTCTCATTTTTTCTCGCTCGCATTTTTTCTCTTTCTCTCCCTTGCCCTCTCTCATTTTTTTATCTTGCTCCCTCTCATACTGTCTCTCATTTTTTCTCTTTCTCTTTCGCATTTCCTCTCATTCTGTCCCTTGCGCTCTCTCATTTTTTTATCTTGCTCCCTCTCATTCTGTTTCTCATTTCTTTCTCTCTCCTCTTTTCTCGCTCTTGCTTCTCTCATTCTCTTTCTCTTTCTCTCGCTCTCATTTTCTTTCTCTAACTCTCTCTCATTCTCTCTCTGTCTCTCTAATTTCTCTCTTCCTCTGTTTCTCATTTTCGCTCTCTTGCTTTCTCTCGCTCTCTCTCTCTCTCTCTAATTTCTCTCTCTTCCTCTGTTTCTCATTTTCGCTCTCTTGCTTTCTCTCGCTCTCTCTCTCTCTCTCTCTCTCTCTCTCTCTCTCTTCCTCTGTTTCTCATTTTCGCTCTCTCTCTCTCTCTCTCTAATTTCTCTCTCTTCCTCTGTTTCTCATTTTCGCTCTCTCTCTCTCTCTCTAATTTCTCTCTCTTGCTCTGTTTCTCATTTTCGCTCACTTGCTCTCTCTCTCTCTCTCTCTCTCTAATTTCTCTCTCTCTCTCTCTCTCTCTTTCTCTCTCTCTCTCTCTCTCTCTCTCTCTCTCTCTCTCTAATTTCTCTCTCTTGCTCTGTTTCTCATTTTCGCTCACTTGCTCTCTCTCTCTCTCTCTCTCTAATTTCTCTCTCTTGCTCTGTTTCTCATTTTCGCTCACTTGCTCTCTCTCTCTCTAACTTCTCTCTCTTGCTCTGTTTCTCATTTTCGCTCACTTGCTCTCTCTCTTTCTCTCTAATTTCTCTCTCTTGCTCTGTTTCTCATTTTCGCTCTTTCTCTCTCTCTCTCTCTAACTTCTCTCTCTTCTCCTATATCACAATTCACAAACTCGCTTCTTCTCACTCGTTCTTTGCTAACTGGGCTCGATCTCGGATCCACAGGAGGTTCTTGTCCTGGATGAATCTCCAACCCGCGGAGGCCGACATCCCCACAATCCCCCGCCATCCTCCCATTCAAATTCACCTTCGATCAACCGGCGTTCGATCCGCCAACCCACCTCTCCTCACCCCCAATCAACCCATCTCCATCCTCCCTGCAATTCGGCTGGAATCTCTCCTGGAAATCCTTCAGAGCGAAGACCTTCAACGGAGTCGCCCCCTCGGACTGCCCTTCCCAATCAATTCTCCTCTTACCACGTCAATTCCGCTCAATTTCTTGGCGGAATCGGTGGATTTCAGAGGTTGAATCCACTCCAGCGGCCGCCTCCGGTGATTATCCTTCCGCCGTTGATCGGAAGCTCTGTGAATGTTGTGGAGGATTTGGGCGCCGGAGTTCGGGGAATTCATGGTTTTCTGATAAGTCCCGGTTTTCTTGTATTTGGGACTATGATCATGCCCGGATTTTCTGGAGATGGGATCTTGGATTCCTCCTGGTTCTTCCCGCCTGGCTATGGTGTTGCTCTACCCGTGGTGCATTCATACATGCCGGCACTCTATCACGGTCTGCCAGGCGTACAATCTCCAATCCCGCCTGTGACTGTGCATTGGGGGTTTCTGGGTTATGATCGATTTGCTGAACACATGATGATCCAGGTATTTGCTAAATTTTCAATTTTTTTTGAGAAATGTGTTTTTTAACTGTTTAGAATTAAATTTCTCTGTGTATCTCGCTAAATCTGTGTAGGATTTGATGAATATGGGTCAAGAGTCGTATTTTGCTCACTTTGGGAACACCCAAGTTGACATTGATGGCATGACGTATGAGGTCTGGTTAACCAACCCAGCATGGTTATGGCTTTTTATGTGGGGTGTCAATCTCCTCTTTTGTTTAAATTGCCGGTTATTTATTCACATCCGCAGGAAATTCTAGCTTGGGAGGAGCAGGTTGGGAGTGTGACTCCTGAGGTAGATGAGGATGCTGTCCAGAAGAGTCTGAAGAAAGAAAAATATAAATCTTTACCTACTTGCGAGGCCAAATCATGCTGCATCTGCCTGGTAAATTTCTTGTGTTCTTTCCAGTCTCTCATTAAAAAAGGATTTCTAGTCTTTTCTTAATTTTCCAATTAAAGAAGGGTTATTCATCATCAAACTATCGTGATATTCATGTTAGGAAGAGTATGCTGACGGCGAGGAACTGGGCATGTTGAGTTGTGGTCATGATTTTCATGCTTCCTGTATTGGAAGATGGCTGGTTCAGAAGAATTTCTGCCCGATCTGCAAGAAGACGGGCTTGCTCACCTGATATCATCACAATCATCTCTTTTTTTCTCGTTCTTCTGTAAATCAAAATACGAGGAAATTTTTCCACACTTAATCAAAAGTAAATCAAGTTTCAATGCCGTTTGATTCTTTCCCAGCAAAAAAAATGCACACCTTGTGCATTCTATCGATTAAAGATTTATTTCTGAGATGATCGCTCAAGATCATCTAACAACGGCTGAATGCATCTTTTTAAATTATTGGATGATTCTGAAAGGGAGAGCCAAAATATGTATAACAGATAAAGCCTGTAATTCGTGAATGAAAGGGCTCTTTGAATAAAGGTAATTTATCATTGACCTTGTTTAGTTTCCATCGTCATTATCTTAAGATAATTTTTATTGGGCATGTATCTCATGAAAAATATTTTTAAACTAAATTACAAGATGAATGGGAAACTAACTTAACTTTTTCATGGAAACTTTTGTATGTATGGGAAAGTAAATTAACTCTGAAGAACTTTTGTATTTATGGGAAACTAAATTAATTCTGAAGAACTTTTTGAGATGAACATATTTGGTGTAATGCAATGCTTATGGTTTCCAACGATGAGAGATTCTCTGAGACTTTTATCTTTGGCGTGAGTTTCTGATATGAAACAAAAGTTTAAAAGATATTACAATCCTATCGAGTGTTGAATTTATTTTGCGTTATTGCAAACTTATCCTCCTTTCATTCGATCTTGTTCAAAGATAAAACATAATTTGACTTATTAAGAGCGCTGGTATGCGCAGGACTTTTTACTGCTCTCATCCTTTCTCGTGCTCAGCTTTGTCTCTAAATTTCCACCCCTTATCAGTTCTGTCATTACTGGGTTTTCTCTGTATTCTAGAAAACAATTAAAGTTCTTGACTTTTTGGAAAAAATTATCTTAAACTTGTGACCCCATGGTATCTTATAAAATGCTGACAGTTTTTGAAATGCTTTATCCTCAGGATACTTGACTCTTTTCATAGAAAATGATTTTTTTCTCTCTCTAGGAAATCAAGACACATCTATCATGCCAGTTTCATTCATTATATTGCCTGTTAGTGCGGCATTTTTCAGTTCCTAGCGTCATTCCTGATTTTTCCGGGAAATTCTTTTTCCTTGTGTTTTTTTGTGTAATTCATAGATAATAGATAAGGGATACTCTTTGTACGTTAATGTATCCATCGGTCTTCGAACCAGAAGTTTTGAAAACCCAGGGTATTAGTCATGGCTTTTGATATCCTTCTTTCAGTAAGAAAAAGTATATTTTCTACTTTTTGGGGCGCAGAATTCTGAGAATTTTTGTGATCCGAGTTCCTAAGTTATATCGGTTATTTATATCTTCTGTTTTGTTTTATTCTGTATGTCACCATTGGAAAATTTTCCACATCTTGTCTGACATCATCATTGCCATGAAGGGGTTTTATAAAACAGACCAGATGGCCCAGTCCACAGGACGGTGACCTAGCCCATCGGATAGATGACAACAAGCAGAGGGGCAGGGAGACTGTCAAGTTATGGTCAAGACTCATTTTTATACCAACCACAATGCGTGGACATGACAACACCACGATATTCTCCATTTCATCTTTCTCCCATATATTATCTGAGTATAAATCTCTTATGGGATCTTGCTATGGAGAAAACTCTAACATGACTGGTATTCTGTTTCATTCCACTAAGAAGCGTGTAACATTTTTTTGGCAAGTTACCCACCGTTTGATATCAGAGCGAAGAAGTATCCCTTCCCGCTCATTCGGCAGCAAATGATGAAGGTTATTTACTTATGGTAAGCCAATAGCACCTGTAGTATGTAGTTTTGGAACTTATGCTACATGTCTTCTCCTTTATGATTGATATGCTTTCCATTGGTTTTCAAGGATGATGACATAATTGTCACTGTCGATATGTTTTCATTCTCTCTTGTCTGCGGGTAGGATGACGACGATGATTTTTTCTGTCATCACAGCACACCACTCTCCCTCTGTTAACCTCTCTTGCATGTTGAGAGATAATGTCAAAATCATTATCCTTATTGTCATTTTTGTGCAACTGTGATGATGATGATGAAATCGTTGTCTCCTCTGCAGGTAGGATGGTGATGCTGATCTTGTCTTGTCATCGCCTTTCATAACTTTCCTGCTGTTATACAGAATCAGATGAAGTGAGACGATGATAAAATCTTAATTGACATCATTCTCCTGCAAGTTTGTGCGATGATGATGATTTTATTATCTTCTTGATCATCTTGGTCGCAGACGAATGACAAGCAGAGGGCAGGGAGACAGTCGTCGATGAAGTGAGACGATGATAAAATCATTATTGACATCATTCTCATGCAAGCTTGTGTGATGATGATGATTCATCATTGTCGTCATTATCTTGGTCGCAGACGAATGATGATGATGACGATGATGATGTCCAGTGGGTAGGATGAAGATGTTGATGACGATTTTGTCTTGTCATTGACTCGTCATCGTCCTTGCATTGTCATCATCCATGTTGGCAAGCACTCTAATCCCTATGATATCTAGGGTTATTTTTTCTATTCAGCTTCTAGCATCATTTACTTTTTGATGAGGTTTCCTTTAAATAAATTCAGCCCTCCTTGTTGGAGGAAGCAAAGGATCATATTAGAAGTTCCTCTCGGCTATGTTCATCCTGCCACTGGTTTTCTCTCAGGAAAGGTCTATTTTCCCTGTTAACATCCATTGGCCAAGTCTTTCTTGCTGCCTATTCTTGCCAACAATTTTACCGCTGACATCTCCCTCTGATAAGTTCTTTGATAGAACTTACTATAGATGGAAAGGAAAAGAACTTCGTCTTGAGGAAGCTCGTGCGTGGATGTGGGCACATGGCAAGATAAGTATAAATAGCGAGGAGGGCAGGAGTTTCAGAACCAGTATTTGAATTCTCATTTCTGTTCCTGATTGGGGAATCAGAGCTTTGCTCGGCAGGATGGATGTGGGAGAGCTCTGCGACCAGAGGAGAGGAGATCACTTCTCTCCAAGACCTTATTGCTATCATTCTCCTTTGATCTTCTCTCTGACTCTTGTGTTTTCATACACTTGATGGATCACAAGGATTCTTGAATTGTTTCAACATTTGGATATGTTCTTGGAATATACTTATCGTCTTGATTTATTAGATATAACTACCAGGCTTTATCAATGACCTACGGTTTCCTCTCTGTCGCCTTCTGTAGTCACATTTAGTGCTAATGTTTACAAAGATGAATAAGTGGCCATAATGAATGATGATGATGTGTGATATAAAATAAATATGATGGATCGTAATTGATGGATGTATGCATGTCAAGAATAAGACAATAATGTAGGCACAATGAGCTAATCATTGATATTTAAATTCTACCAAGATCAATGTGTTTTGCGGTCACGGGAAAGTCCACTTCTCTTTTATCTTCTAACTTTGATCGACAATGAACAACAAGAAAACTTTGGCCGCGCACAAAATCACTTACAACAATTCTAAAAACTATATTCTAATATAAAGAAATACTTAATATATGTATTCCTACCTAAAAAACTAATATCTCTCTGAATATGATGTCAAAAATTCTAACACAATAATACGCTGACATTAAACTATTTTATTTATGAATATGATGTCAAAAAGTTCTATTAGCTTGTTATCATATCATAATTTTAAAAATAGATTTAATCCCTTCAAGATGGATAAAACCCATATATGACCATTAGTTGAAATAAACAAATAAAATCATGATATTAATCTCATACTGATTGTGTTATCAAGAACCTACCATAGCATGATACTTTTACAGAATGAGGTGTACTGCAAGAGGGGTCTGCAGGGGCGGAACTTACATAATCAGGATATGACAGGTTTCTTGATAGATACCAGAGAAGTGATCCAAAAATTACCATGAGAATGGAGTTGGATTTCAAGTGGAGGCACATGAATGAGATACATGGTTCAGAGCAGAACATGCAAAAAGTTTATGTGGAAGTAGAATGGTCCAACTCTATAATGATTGGAATGGACGAGGAAAATGTTGTTTGAAAAAGTTAATATCTCTGGCTGTAGTGATTGTTGAAAGAACTAAGATATGAAACATGGATTTGCATCGGAGGGGGAACTTGCATGGATAAATTCAAATAGCATGTTAGTCAAATGAGTTACACAAAGGGGTACCACCAATTATTGAGGACGACATTGAAAAGTGGATCAATACCATGGAATGCAACTTTGGGGTTAATAAAATTATGAATCAAAACTGTTGTGCCAACATTCTGCCACAACCTTAGATTGACATGCAGTTGTACCACTACACTGTTGCATCTCCGCATCGCCACCTTCATACTGTTTCACCCTCTTGTTATTGCGCCACTATGATACTGCCACCACACCACTTCTCTCTAGTATTCGTCCATGGATCCTATTAGTGCATTATCCTATCTACATGGATATTCATCTGCTGTTCTCTCTCAGTCAAGGTACTTCCTTCTTCAAGTCTCCCTACAACCCCCATCCATTTAGTACTCAGCTGACTCGATCTGCGTATATCTTCAAAAGACATAACTATGGCTCATGGGCTTTGGGCTTTTAGAATTTCCTCATCACCAATACTTTATTACATCACTTCATGGATGCCCCTCCATCTTAGGTCGTTCATGCATACTCGGCATGGGCCTAAATTGATTTGATGGTTATCACAAAGATGCTTCAAAGCATCAACCTTTTGCCAAACTCCTCACTCGCTACTAGTTGACTTGAGAACTCTAGCTTAAGTTAGACTCAATGTATGCCAATAAGACAAACATATCTCGAACTGTGGAGCTCTTCGAATCATTCCTCACCTATAAGAAAGGTGGCCTCTCTCTTGGGGGAACTTTGGGCTATTGCATGCAATCATCTAAGACACATCTCAGACTATGGAGCTCTTCAAATCATCCCTCACCGATAACAAAATGTGACCTCTCTCTTCGGGGTCACTTTGGAGAAATATATGTGATCATCTAAGACATATGAACCACTGAATACTGATCTTCAGACTCTCAAGCGCTTGCACCAAGAATTCTACGACAGTGCTTATCTCAGTGGTCTACATCTGATGATATCCTCTCAGATTCATCACCAGATATGCTCTTGTGATTGAGTTCTAGACCTCTCATCTACTTTCCCGACAATCCTCTATATCAGCACCAACCCTTTTGGGTCTGCCTCTAATTCTTCAATAGTGGACTCACTTATCACCTTTGATCTTGCCACAACCATCTCTTGTTTGAAGGAGGGTGGTCATGTCCAGAAGCCTGATGGTGGTGGGGGTATCAAAGGGAGATGTAGTAACTCCTTCCCCCCCATGTGGAAAATTCAATCGCCCATCCACCAAGTGTTGGAAGGATTTTAGAAAACTGAAATGGGCTGCAATGGTTGCATCAGATGCCCTGCTATGATACCATTGGTCCCCTCTCCACCACCTTGGGCCCTCTCTTTGAGAATTTAGGTGAATCTTATACTTGTGGAGTGCGAAGCTTGGATGAAGTGTATAGTGGATCCATCCTACATATCCTCCTCTCCTAGCCTAGCATCTCACTCGTACACTCCCATCTTAGAATACATATGCAATTCTTGCCTCTTCATCTCCTTGGATCATTGGCCCAAGGGCCTCCATTCATATCATTGGTACTCTCTCCATTCAAATTACATGAGTGGCGTGCAGAGGGTGTTGGCTCAATGGTGCCTCCACGGCTTCCACCCAAAGTGAGAGCGGGCAGCGAGCAGCGCTTAGGCGTAATGGAGAGAAGTTGTCGCACATAGGGGCGGAGGCTTGAAAATGGATGGTGGCTAGGACCGGTGGACCACGATTTGTACACAGTCTGAGGTGGGTTCGATCAGAGGGCCCCCAGGGCCCCCAGCAGCGGTGGTGGCACTGGAGGTTGGGGTGGCACAACAATGGAGTTTCTTCAGGCGGCATGAGGAGATCATGATAGGGCGACTGCAAAAGCGGGGTCCACACGGGACCCAAGATAGTGACAGTGCATTCGGCAACGCGAGAAAGCCTCAACAATGGCAGCGGTGGTGGAAGTTCATTTGGTAATGCGGGCGGCTTCATGACAAGGCAACCTCAGCGGCGGGAGTTTATATTGGTACAGAAATCTCCAGTGCAAACTGTGCCACATAGGCGGTGGCAGCAAAACAGGAGGACGGATCTGCAGATTTGGGGTAGGAAGACCTCGAGCTGGATCATCAGGAATGCGGCGATGACGCAAGGAGGGGAGCGGGGCAACATAGGTCTTCCATCTAGTGGTGTGGCGTCTCCATGGTGAGCTGGCAGCAAGGGCTGGATCTTTGGCAGTCTGGTCGTCAACATGATCGGAGGCAGTGGCGATTGGACTTCCTCGACACGGAGACAAAAGAAGCAAAACAAAGAAAAGGAAACTAAATGAAACCCTTATAATTTTCCAAAAAATTGTGACATTAACTTTGGAAAGATATGATTTTTCTACGTTAAAATATAGATTTATTTATATTTTTGGGCATTTATTTTATTTAATATGAATTTTAGAACATATCAGCGATGCCATAATGGCATTTAAAGCATACCGATTTTATTTTTACCTTTTTCTATCGCAGGATGACGTGGCCCAATAAAAAAATGGCGCATTTTTTGCATTAAATGTGATGTGTGGACCGAGGCAAAGACAATTACTAAAAATATTTCTTTTTTCTCTCTTTTTATTCTTTGACTGGTCAAAAATACCCAAACATAGGGATTTTAACGTAGAAAAATCTTATCTTTCCAAATTTAATGTCAAAAAATTCTGGAAAATTATATTGTGTCTCAAAATATTATGTTCTCTCTAAATTTGATGTCAGAAAAATGCTAAAAAATATGTAAAAAATGCAGGAAATTCAGAATATCATTACAGAATATCATTAAGCTTGATAACATGTATATATAATTGATTAAATTCATATAAACATGTAAATACAATCAGACTTAGCTACTAAAAATGCTTGATAACGTCCATGCTTGATATCTGACAATCCAGAACTCAGATTAAGCTGAAATTTTATGGGTACCTTCGTCTTTATATCCTCTATCCAACCATATGGTTGGTACCTTCGTCTTTATGGGTACCCTTGATGGACCATAAATTGAGCCCTCGATCTTCAAAAAAATCTTTCAGCTCAGTTCCTCTTAGATAGTTAGACTGAAAGAAAGTGAAGTTTTGAAGGTCCGTCAAGGGTTCCTTAGTATCTCGTGTGCTTGGAGAGATTTAACATAGATGTGGGAAGGTTGATCTGCATCAGGAAAATGCCTTGATCTTGGAAGAATATAGGGATCTAAGGTTTAACTATCTTGTTTTGTTTTGGATTGAATATTCTTCAACACAATTAGGTAGTTTAACTATCTTCATCATCCATCACCATCACTCCTCTACATCCATCATCTTACCTATCCATCTTTATGTACCATTTATTTCCCGTGTCTCGTACACCGTGACGATCTCACCAACTACCTCTCACCTTTCGTCTAAGAAAATATACATCACTATCTCTCTCATTTTAATCATCATTCTATCTCATTCTCACTATCCACATCACTACACCTTCCACCCTCTTCTTCATTCCTTCTCGTCTCTTCATCCTCACATATTATAAACCTTAGCTGATAAAACCCTAATTAGTTACCTCTCATCATTCATTCATCCCCATAATGTCTCACGCCACCATTCATTTCTACCCTTATCCTCTTGTCCTACTCAACGATCCACAACTAGTACTAACATGATATTCATTGTTGGGTTCTAGAGGCCTTTGACATGGATGAATAAATGAAAATGATTCGCTGCGGAAGACTTGAACGAATCGAACGACATCAACAAAAACATGAAACGATCACCTTTTCACGGATCGCATCCGTGATTTCTTCGATCCCAGAGTGAGACGAGTCGAGCTGCTCATGTGTGCAGCCTCTAGACGTATCCACATGATCTCCGGCACATCAAAGCTCCTCCTCATTGACGAACCCCGTTCTACCTCCTCCATCGTCATTACGTCGTCCGGATTGCATCGGGCATGGAGAGGGGTGTGAGGTGAGTGGAGAAGAAGAGGAAGGCCCCATAAATAATTTTGGCCTGGGTGAATTTTGTTTAGGGCCTTCCCCTATTTATACTAAGTGGGTATTTTTCAAAAAACCGTCCAAAAGACCATTTGTGTGTGACCCTTTAGGCCCATGTATCAGTCTAGTCAACGACTCTAGCGGCCCAATAACCTTTATTGGCCTTCCAAATTAATTAACTATATCATCATATAGATTAATTAATGTCCGATCGATTTAACCCAATCGATAGGTCGAGACTCCGACATGTGGGGTGCACAGCTACACCTCGTGTCCTAGAAGATACAAAGGAGTGTATATCAACTCACTCATGGAACCTGTTCGTCATCGGTTATCGTGTATGTATAATCCCTCATCCACTTGACGCTCCTTGGACAACATAGGGTATGGTCAACTGTCAAACCCTAATCGATCATCCGAGTTAGTACTGATGCATTCAGAAATCATCGGAGAACTCTTCTCCGATATTTCATTGCCTTGGCCGAGGACTTCATTGCATCATCTTCCTTGAGCTCTCACCTCTTATACCGAGGGTGGACGATCCCATCTTGACCACTCAATCATCTTCGTAAACTTCTTGATGTACCCGAACTAAGACCGTTTAGAATCCCATGATTAGAGACTCGTTGGCCATAGCCAAAGTACAACCGTCCGTCCATAAGACGTCTTTGGTGTCTCAGGTCTAAGGACCACTTACACAACCGTGACGTGAATCAACCTGATTGACAGTTCGGTATAATACCATTCAGGGATTCATATGGATCAATTTAGTGAAATCTTTCCACTAAAGAGCACCCACTGTCTATCTTTAGTGTCCCCACACCAATGGCTATGAGAACAACCATACTCATCTTATGAGTGAGGCTAGAAAGTGCTATTCTATCCGGATACTTCGATGTCCTTCTCGCGTATCCTTCGAATAGGAATGTTTAGAACACATACTTAAAGACTATTGATCTCCATATTATAATCTCATCATAATTCACTAAGTCCGATCATGTATTCATGGACTTCATTATGAGCATCACACGTGCACTATAATGAATATGTTCTATTAATGAACATGGAACGAGATGTGGAATGTGTGATTGGCTTGCCGGCCACATATATTTCCAGCATTCATCCCATCTTATTACTTCCACCTCTATAGTGATTACTACCATCACCTATTCACTACCCTGTATGCTTTACATGACTCTTCTCATCTTCTCAAATTCACCCAATCGAGAGAGTTCCTTCCGTAATATCTATTTCCTGTGGAGATGAGTCTTATTCATCACTAGCTAACTAAATTATTTTTTCAGTAAATTTTTATAATATTATTGATTAAACTCAATTTCACGATGACATAATTTTACCTTAATTTTGAGTTTATTAACCATTCCCAGTGGAGATAATCCATACTAATTACTAGTTGAGATTACTAAATGAGTTCGTGTTTATACTTCTATTGAATAATCTCAAAAATACCTACGACGCATCAAAATCATAATTTTTGAGCTTATCACCTTTCTCTCCTACCCCTCTCCATTCAGCATTGACAACCGCCCTCTCATGCACACCGTAACTTGGCTCCGTTCTAGTAGCGGATATGCCCTCCATTTCCTCACTGGCTCTTGTATCATCATTGGGTTCTACCTTTGCTCTACCTCTTTAGCTGACCTCCATCTTTCCTTAATTGTGCACACAAGTACATGCTCATACACCAGGCATCCCATTTCTCATTTTTTCATGTTTGATTGCCTTCAATTAACCTCCTATAACTTTGCCCCCTCTATATGGCCTCCAAATGAATCCCAATGGCGTATGAGGAGGCCCCTCGTGAACTTTTTTAAAAAAGCCGCCATGGTTTTAGAGATTAGTGAGCTATGGAAAAAGGGGCACATAGACTCTTGTCCCTTCTCCGACTACTACCAACATTGTGACATGCCAATGATATTCCCTTGAAGTAAAACCCTAATGGTTATATGACTCATCATAAGGTTTGTCTTCTTGCTCGTGTTCTTATTCTGGCTAATACCTTGTCTCATGCAGTTATTGTGAACTCCATCTGCATGCTTCCCTCCCTAGCCATCCATCACGGTTGGTCCTTCATTATTTGTATGCCTTTGGTTTTGTTCTCCATCGTGACTTAGCTGAGAAAGTTTTTTTATGGAGCAACCTCTTAGGCACGTTTGCTCCACCACACTCTCTATGGGCTGTAGCATATTCTGCGTGCTTGGCTTGTTAAGTTCAAAAGTCTTCTCACTACCATTGACTTCACATATTGTTGTATGCATCCAGTTGTCATGATTAAGACTACATATGGAAGGAGGGAAATTATCATAGTTTATGTTGATGATATTTTGATTACACGCAAGGTATCTCCTCTACCAAAGCATATATTCACAAGACTTAGATACACATGATTTGTAGACACTACACTACTTCATTGGGATGGATTTTTCCAAAGCTATCTTTCTCTCTACAAAAAATTTCTCTTGATGTCCTATAAGAAATGGGGCTTTTAGGCTGAAAACTTAAAACATCCCAATTCAGGCTCACTAAAATTTTCAGGATGATGACTCACCACTCCTAGAGGGAGCTAATTTCTATCAGCAGTTAGTTTGAAAAATTATAAAAGTTATTATTACTTGTCCAAAAATTGTGCACTCTATTAGTGTAATTGGCCACTTTATTCAAGCACTCTGTACTGTGTCCTAGCATATATTAGAAGAGTTCTAGGTAAAAGATTTATCTATAAGCACCATGATCATTGATAACATGCAATTGGGTTAAAAATGGTCATGTTTTCAATTTTTAAGTATAGAATCACCTTTCCATGAGCCACCTTGAAACACCTTTTGAAACCTATACGTGTATCATGTTCACCATTAACCCAATTTCACTCTTTCCTATAGGTACCCGTCAATTCCGCGCTAGTCCTAAATACTTATGATATGCTTCCTCCCAAGTTTCTTCTCTTCTTCCCCTTTCTGATATCACTCTCTTATGATATTGTTTCCTTTGTATCCCTCTCTCTTTGCTTTTGTCTATGTCCTCTCATCTTAATTTATCTTCCTATACTAGCTTGGGATGTATATAATGATGTTTATTTGATAAACCATTATCTAATCTCATATTAAGCTTCCATTTATGTTCAACTTGGTTGAAAAAAAAACCAAAAAAAAATTTAAAAAAATGGTGTGAGAAGGAAATTATTTTATGGGGTTTCTTATTATTTTGGAAGTATTTAATTTTTCTCTTTAAGATTGTTGATCAATTTATCATCCATGCTTAATCGACGTAGTCCACATTCATTTATTTCTTATACCATTGAGGTGTCATATACTATTTTCGTCCATCATGGGAGTAAGCTATCTAGGTACTCTTTTATTTTTAGTATTGGCAAAATCACGGTGCCAGGTACATCCACCCTGCAATTGTGGCCGTAGACCGATCCAGCCGTGCCTTGGACGCCACCCAGGGGGGTATTTTATAGATGAAATAGTTTGTTTGCAAGCGTATGTAGGCGTGGAACGAGCATAAATATCTCAATTACACTCAGATCCCACTCGTCCACGCCCATGTGCAGGAAAGGGAAAATATACATAAGTGATACCTGGCAGGTGCTTGGAGAAGGTCGCTCGTGCCGACATCTCTCCAGATCTCCCCGCGGCGGTGATGATGCATGGAGTGTGGGGAGCCCTCCCCCCCGTCGACAGGTGGCGGCGATGAGGTGCGTGGCAGGGACATTAGTCAGGCGAGAGAGCGAGTGCTTACGCCTCCCACACTTCATGCAATACGCCAATCGTGGGGGCCAATCTCGGGGAGATGTGCACGCGTGCCAATAGGAGAATGGGTAGCCGGCGTAGCAGATGCAATGCATGGAATGCAGACCAAGCCGCTGGATGTAGATGTCAACGTTGAGGTGCACGACAAATGGAACTATCAGGCAAGAGGGTGAGCTCGCCCGCTGCCAACCATTCATGCAATCCGCCACTCCCGTAACTGCTCCTTTGACAGTGTCCGACGCATGCGAAGAGCTAGCAAGCCAAGGCATTCAACGCAATAACATCCACAAGCTGCCGGAGGGAGTTCCTGCCAAGAAAAAAAGAAAGAGGTAGGGGTTCTTATGTATACCGCGTGGTTGGCAAGGGCATCTGCTGTCTGATTTCCCTTGCGTAGCTGGTGAAGAACACTAGTAGTGCGAGGGTGGTACCGCAAGATGTCCTACCATACGCGCTGAAGTCGCCGTTGGGAGCATTTACTTGCACGAAGCATGTAAACTAATACCTATGAGTCCGATTCCACGACGATATTGTGAAAGTTTTGTTCCTTGTAGAGGAGTAAACCATCACGTATCGCCATAGCCTTGGCTACTATATTAGTGTGAATGCTATAAACAGACGAAAATGCAAAGATCATACTTCATGTATGGTCACACAGGATATCGCCTCCCCCCGTTGGCCCCTTGTTCCCTTTGGCCGCACCATCCACATTCAGTTTGAGGGTGCCAATTGGTAGTGGATGCCAATGAACAACCTGTGGCTGAATGCGGGTGGAGGCGAGGGTCACCAAAATGCCCCAAGAGCAAAGGAGGTCGCATGCGAGGGCTAAGCGGTGGGCGCAAAGTGGTAGAAGATGGTGGTGCGCCGTATCCATTTCTTGACTTGTTGCATGATATTCAAGGCGCGCATGGGAGTTCCTACAAAACAAGAAGAATTTTGTCCTTTACATATCTCCCATAGTAAGTAAGCTATGATGACGTGGAGAAAGGGGAACCGTTTAGAGCGTGTTGGTGAGAGATACATCTGGCCAAAACACTCTAACACTGTTAGAGTAGAGGAGGTACCAAGGAGTGGACTCCAATGGTGTGTGATTTGGCGCCAACAGTCTAGGGTTGTCTCACTATGGAAGAAAAGGTGCTCTATAGTCCCAGCTTGGGGAGATGCGGGGCAACAATGGCAACATGAACTGAGGGAGTGACCAATACAGGTCACTCAATCATTACTCAGGAGGCCACGATGCAGGAGTCTCTAAAGAAAGAAGGAGACACGAGTAATGATCGCCAGATGCCATATGCGGCGACCCTAGGGCTTGATGGGGGATTTATCACGGAAATGCTCCCAAGAAGATCTACAAGAGTAGGACCCATCGAGGGTGAGCGTCCAAATAGCACACTCGTGAGTGGTCCCGATGGGAGTACGTTGAGCCTGCGATAACATGTCTAATGGGAGGCCATGTTGTTCCCAAAGGTGGCGCGTATTGCCCGTGAGTAACTGTACCACGGTCAATCGCAGGCGATGTGGTACAAAGTGGCGATGATGGGCTAAAGGCTCGTCTACAAGCCATGTGTCATACCAAGCACTAACCACACCTCGGCCGAGATGCCAACGTGTGACCTTAGCTATCTCTAGCCAATGTCGCTGCCAAGTTTGCCATCTGTGATGGCCCCAGATATTCATCTCTCTACAAGCCTACTCGCCATACTTGGTTGAGATGAAACTCCCCGAGGGGGAGTGCGTGGTATGCATACGCCACACGAGCTTCTTCTGAATCATGTCTTGGATGTTCGGAAGGCGTCTGATCCCTAGACCCCCCTCTTCCGTCGGCCTAAAAGCTTTTTCCCAAGAAACCCAGTGGTGGGAACTCTCTCCCTCGAGGTGACCTAACCATAAGAAACGTGCACACATTCGCTCCACAGAGCAGAGGACTGTGAGCGATAGTGAATGGACCGCTAGGGTATGCAGCGGGATACTCATGAGGACATGCCGAATAAGTTGTTAAACTTCCTGCAAAAAAGCTAAAATTGGGAAGAATAACATGTATCATAGACTAATGTTACATCTCATATTAACATTCTCCGGTGATTATTTAATAAATTGGATCTATAATTCATTCTTGGAAAATATCATACAGTTATCTTAAATCATATCATTGTTATTCATGTAATAAATTTTAAAAAATACGTCCTATTGTCCTAATGATGAGGAGAAAATGTTGTCCTATCCAGTACCCCAAGGATGGGACTAAATTTTGTCTATCCTCATTATCAGGCCTCAAGAAGACATTGTCTAGCTTCCAACTGATCAAATCTTGAGTTTTTTGTCTATCCTTAGGTGTAAGGCCTCAAAGTATGTGGCATTCTTGCACAGAGGCCTGCGTGCTAACTATGGAGACATTGATGGAAATATATGTGGCCAGCAAGCCAATCACACATTCCACATCTCGTTCCTTGTTCACTAATTAAACATATTCATTATAGTGCACATGTGATGCTTATAATGAAGTCTGTAAATATATGATTAAACTTAGTGAATTAGGATGAGATTTTAATACGGAGATCAGTAGTCTTTAAGCATGTGTTCTAAATATTCCTATTTGAAGGATATCCGAGAAGGACATCAAAGTATCCGGATAGAGTAACACTATCTTGCCTCATTCATATGATGAGTATGATTGTTCCCGTAGCCATTAGTTCGGAGACACTAAGGATAGATATTGGATGCTCTCTAGTGGATCCTCTGAATTGATCCGTACGAATCCCTGAATGTATTATACCAAACTGTCAATCAGGTTGATTCACATCAGTGTTGTGCAAGTGGTCCTTAGAACTGAGACACCAAAGACGTATTGTGGATGGACAGTTGTACTTTGGCTATGAGTTACGAGTCTCTAATCATGGGATTCTAAATAGTCTTAGTTTGGGTACATCAAGGAGTTCACGAAGATGATTGAGTTGTCAAGATGATATTGTTAACCCTTGGTATAAGAGGTAACAACTCAAGGAAGATGATGCGATGAAGTCCTTGGCCAAGGCAGTGAAATATCGGAGAAGAGTTCTCCGATGATTTTCGAATGCATTTGTACTAAATGGGATGAGTGATTAGGGTTTAACAGTTGATCATACCCTAAGTCATCCAAGGAGCATCGAGTGGATGAGGGATTATATGTACATGGTAACCGATGACGAACATGTTCCATGAGTGAGTTGATACACGCTCCTTTGTATCTTCTAGAGCATGAGGTGTAGCTTGGCACCCCACATGTTGGAGACTCAACCTATCAATTAGGTGAAATCGATTTGACGTTAATGAATCTATATGATGATGTAGTTAATTAATTTGTAAGGCCAATAAAGGTTATTGGGCCAATGGAGTCGTTAACTAGACTGATACATTGGCCTAGAGGGTCACACACAAATGGTCTTTTGGATGTCGGAAGATATACTTAAGTTTTGGGGATTTTTATGAAAAATATCTACTTAGTATAAATAGGAGAACACCCTGAACGAGATTCACCTAGGCCAGAATTGTTCACGGGCCTTCCCCTTCTCCCTTCTCCCCACACCTCCTCTCCACTCCCGATGCGATCGGGATGGCGTAGCAACAAGAATGAGGGGATTTGACGTGCCGAGGATCGCATGGATACGTCTAGAGGCTGCACACTTGAGCAGCTTGACTCTCGCTCCATGATCCAAGAAATCACGGATGTGATCCGTGCCGAGGTACTTCGTTTTAATGGTTTTATCGATGTAGTTACGTTTACGTTTAAGTCTTTTACTGCAGAACCTTTTAGATTGTTCATCCATGTCAAGGCCTCCAGAACCTAACAGCCATGTCCGTGTGCGTAACTCACGATTTGGACACTGAGTCCTTCAGTGCGACACCACAACACACACTACAGACGATGATTTCTGACCCTGATCTTTTAGGCCATCATCTTTATGGTGCCCTTGTCCATCAGTGCTCAAGCGCGATCGATCGAGGAAGGCCCACGCATGCTGGGTGCCCTTATGGCGTGCATGTGTGGGATGTGCAAGCTGGTCGATAGTGCCATGGCGTTGCGCGTGGAGTTGTGCGAGCAAGCCGCATGGTTGCACGTGCGTATCGCGTGCATCGCGTATGCGAGGTGCGAGGCGGAAGACCTTCTGCCAAGAGACTAAGGCATTGGCACATAGAGAGCGCCGAGACGGTATGGGCACTTGGCACCCGTGAGGTAGCGGTAGGAGCGCTGCGCCTAGCTTGAGGTGCTGAGCACATCGGCGTTTGGGCGGACCACGCGATAGGTGTCAACGCGGGTGCTGGCGGTGCGTGGTGCGTCAAGGCTGGGATGGGTGGCCGATGGCCGATCGCCATGCCCACAGGCGCGCAGCGCTCAGTCCGGGGACATGCGTATAGCGGCGGGGCCGACAGGCGCAAGGGTGACACTACTACGGGGCGCAACTACTCGTCTCGTTACTTCTGTATCATCCCTCCTCTTCCCCCATGTACTGTCTATGACTACGATGTAACCTCTTGATGATATTATTGCAATGATCCTATTCCCCGACGGGACTACATCCCCACCCTCTCCTCTAACCCTTCTATGCGTACTTAAGCTATTGTGAAGGCTTCCGCTGCAAGAGATCAAGGGTGCTTAGTGTTATGCTCCAAGCATTGAGGTCGGCACGCGCCAAATTTGAGCACTGTTCCTAGCTCGGGGTTTGACCGCATGACATTAGGCTTTAGAAAGGGTGTTAGATATATATTTATTTTTTATTTTTTAAATGTGTCAACGGTCATGAGCCCATGATATAACCTCTGTATAGATACAGGGCTTTATCTTTTTCATTCCTGGAAACCCTGAGTTTGTTTTCCCTCAATTACCTTCTCTTTCTTGTTGACTATTATTATTAATCAAGACGAGAATTTGATAATAATTTTTAATTGACAGCATAACCATGGTCAGCTCTAACCAAAGGTAATCACCATCATGGTCAACTCCTTCCAATTGTTGATCGTTATCCGCTATTTCCGTCCATAAAGAGAGATGGATGTGACTTGACTAGATTTTGTGGTGAAGAAGTTTTGTTCTATTTAAATCCCTATCAAAAATCATTCTAGCAAAACCCCTAAAAAAATTTCAATTTATCATGATCCTTAGAAAAAATTGTTCTACCAAGATCCCCATAAAAGTTTTCATTCTATCAAAATCCCTATAACTGAATGCATGACGAATGACAGGCTAACCAACAATTTGTAGACTGATGAATTGTGGTGTATAAAAAGAGTGGAATTAATTCCTAAAGCGTGTGGCACTCAGAAAATTGAAAACCTTCGACAGCGTAAACTTTAAGATAATGGTTGTTTGTTTCACATTAAATTGTCTGTTGGCAAGCGCGGCTGTGCTGAGTCCTGAAATTAAATAAACGCTGTATCATCCCCCAATCAATTTGAGTGATACGAAATCAAAGCAATATCTTAAATAAAAGCAATATTATCCGAAAGTAAAGTGTAGTCTGTGCCTGTCGTGTTTCTTTGTTTGATTATGAAATTTTAGGCCTGAATACGACTTAGAACGCTACCCCTCGCGTTGACTGAATACGACATTTCTGCGGTAGAACCCAACTTCAAAGTCAAATCATATTGTACACTATGAATAAGTATTGGACACGTATCTTATTAATTGTTTTCCCCTCATCCCATCCGCCAAACTCCCTACCTTTCAAGAATATAATATTTCTTTTACACTAGTAGCCAAGAAACGTCAAGTCTGATCTGGGGTGTTCCGTTTTCCTGCTTTCTCCCGATATCTTAGTAAAATCCATGAAAATCTTGGCCCTTCCTCCGTGGTTTATCATGCGTAATCTCATTAGTCATAAATACTTGGCAAAAAATTCCGTTTTCAGGCTGATGTAAATTTCGATTTACTAAAAGTAATTCTATAACAAATGTTTGACTGACCGCCGTGCAGAGAGAAAAGACATTTCTTTCAAAGTTATAGTAGGATCAGAAAAATACTATTGTCGTGGGTCCAGTCGGCAGGAGATAAGAGAAACGATATTTTCTATCATTTATCCAGAACCCGAAACTAATAAGGACGTTCATGTTTAAGTTTATGATTGTATGATTCTTTTACGTTAATGGTTTGACGATTTCATCCAATTGGCCAAATTCCGAGCATCGTAAGACAATAACAGTTCGTAGGTAAATCTAAAAATGAAGCTAACTGATCTTTCTAGATTACAGTACTTGGAAGGAACCTTGAGGATCTGTGCTTGAATATCGTTCTGGTACGTGAACCAATTTTTAAAATCAGTTATGTCACCATCAGAAAAGATTGCTTGGATGGAAAGATTGATGGAGATCGATCATGACAATTAATTGATGAATAAAGACAGAGATGGAGGAAGGAGGGCGAGTGAAAGAGAGAGAGAGGGGGGAGAGAGTGAGAGAGAGAGAGAGAGAGAGAGAGAGAGAGAGGAGAGAGAGCCTTTACGAACTAGTTAAGCATGTATTACGAGTACGGTTTCAAGTTCGCTCATTAATTTATCCACCAATATTTCATCGTAAACTCAGAACCTACCATAATAATCCTTCATTTTCTTTGGCTCACTAGTATAAGATAGTGTAACCCTACATTCCTACTCAATTTTCTAAAAGAACCTAAAGCTTAAGCTTATACATTAGGCTTAGTAAAGAGCCAGGCTTGGGCCTTTTCTAATCCTATGGCTCAGACCTCTATTTCGGCTTTGTAGTACCAAGCCAGCCTAGGGCCTTTTATAATCGAAAGTCTCAGACCAATATTTAATCTTCTAGTTTGTATCTTCAGTATTTTATTTACAGTTAGTGAACCTTTACTCCTTACATGCCTTGCTAGGCCCTGTCTTCCAATTCTACTTTTTCGTAAGAAACAAAGCAATATCTCATGCTTTTGGATATCTAGCTGTCAGAGAGGTTTAGCTAACATCATTTTGTTTATACAGAGATTGTTGGCCTTAGTCCAACCGAAAATTTATCTTAATGACCTCTCAAACCTGTTACTGATACAAAAACCACGGACAATAGATATTTTCCTGGCCAAGAACAATACAAACACAGGAAATAACCGAGCTGTTTCAGTGGATCACACATCTTGAAACAAGAACCTCATGAAACACATTTAACCCAAGAACAGCACTGAACTTCGGTTCCTTCTACGAGCTGTTATTCTTCTGTATTAACTATTAAGCACCAGTGACCCTTCTTATATCACACAGAGAGCTCTTCCCTTAGTTTCTCATCATCCATTGAACGCGACGGCAGCGATCTCTCCGCCTTTAGAGATGAAAGGGGTGACCGGGGCGTCGTAGGCGCTGAAGAGCCGGTAAGATGACGTGAGTGACATGCCCACGTAGCAGGCCGTCGCCGCAAACGTCATCCCCGTCGCCGCCGTGCCCAATCTGCAGAAGTTTCCGAACGTGCTACAGACTTTGCTCCATGTCGCTCTTTCGTTGCCCATATGAGCGAGATACACTAGATCGGCCGCCGCCGTCGCCGCCGCCAGCAACAAGTAGGTTAGCACCTGCAGATCTTCCAACGTTATCGCATGTGCAGACTATCCTCATTAATTCCGCATTGAAACATAGTACATGAAGATATAATCATGTTTTCACAGAGCTCTTATCATGGATCTTCGGAATAAGTTAGCGTTAATTGTATGAGCACATAAAGATCTGGTTATCGTGTTACATAGAGTTCCTATCATTTATTTAACGTAATTTTGTGTGCATACTACTATCATGAATTCACAGAAAGAGATAGCACACGTAGTTCTGATCATGTGATTTCATACATTTCTTATCACGAATCTACGGAATAAATTAGCACTTGCAGGTCTTCTTTCGTTCCTGTAAATGCACCAGACTATTCAGCAAAAAAATTCGCAGCACATGTTGATTACACATAGTTCTTGTCGTGGGTCAGAGACAAGTTAAAGCATATTAACTTTCTAAAGTTAGTCTGTGTGCATCATATTATCGTGGATTTTCAGAAAAAAACATAGCACATGCGGATCTAATCACGAGAATTCATATAGTTCCAGTCACGGGTTTACGAAAAATGTTCATAATTGTAACTCTTGATTGTACTGAGCTCACCTGATCGCAGACAAAAAGAGTCCATGCGGGAGCGCGATCCGACGAGCGTCGAAATTTTGCCATGTAAAGTGCGGAAAAAAAAGAGTAGCCGGCGCAGATTCCGCTTGCATACACCAAGAACCTATAAAGAAACGAACACCCGGGTAAAGATATAGATTGGGACGAGGAAGTCAATGAAGTAAAAGAAGAAGAAGATGATAAAGACGACGAAGAAAAATATAGGTAGAAAAAGAAATATTAGATTATAAAGACGACGACGACGATGAATATGATAGAGATGACGATAAGAAGTAGACAGATTAATATAAGAAGAAGATAGAGAGGATGATGATGTAGACGAATATAAGAAGCATAAATATGAGCACAAGAAGAAGAAGAAGCTGATGATGATGAATAATAATAAGAAGATAGAGAAGATGATGATGATTATTTTTTTGAGAAGATAATGATGATGACAGAGGACGAAGGAGAACATGAAGAATAAGATGAAGAAGGAGAAGACCAGAAATAGTCTAGGATGCAGAAGTAGTAGTAGTAGAAATAGAAGACGCTGATTAGTACATGGAGAAATATTAGAAGAAGATTTTTCTTTTCGATACAGAAGAAGATACAAAATAGAAGAAGATGATTAGAAGTACGACCAGAAATACAAGAAGAAGAACAATGTATGAATTAGACTATGTAGTAAACAGCAGAAGAAGGATGAGAAGATGATATTGATAACGGCAAGGAAGAAGAAAGAGAAGAGGAAGAGAAAGAATGAGAAGGAGAGGGAGAAGAACATGAAGAACAAGAAGGACAATAAGCAGAAATGGGCAGGACAGATTACTTGAGGCCGTTGAGATCGTTGAATGAGACGGTGCCATAACTTTCTGAGGAGTCTGTGTTCTTCAGCGTGATGACGAGAGCTGTAATGCAAAGCCCCATGGAAGCTACGCGAAGCACCGTTTCCGCCGGCTCATTCTTCGGAGTCGCAGCTTCGTCCTCTCCTCGCTTCTCCGCCGCCGCGTTCTTCTCCGTCGCCATCTCCATGAAGCGAGCAGTGGGCAGTGAATGGAGGGGATGAAGCGCGCAATGAACTGAGTTTGATCCCACCTACTCCATTAATGGGGGTGGAGTTGTTGAAGGTCGATAGGGCGAGATTGAATGCAAGATGGGGGCGCAGTTATTGTGGTGACCCTTTTGCATCGGTTTTCTCACAACTTGCTCAGAGCGACGTTCAATGCGCCCTCGCCGATCAGCTTGCCGCGTCGTAAATACGTCAACGCCGACTTGAGAGAGAGAGAGAAAAGAGTTAGCGGGAGCGATAGGGGTAGATGAAATAGTTAGAGTTGCTCATCTTGGTTAGGATCACTCTCTCTCTCTCTCTCTCTCCCTCCTTCCTCTCTATTTCTGAGTCTCTAATTATCCTCTCTATGTCCCTCTGTATCGCTCTTTCTATGTCTCTATCTATTTATTTATCTCTCCGTCTAACTCTTCACTCCACCTATCGTTCTATCTCTTTCACTCGCTCTCACTTTTATCACTCTCTCTCTCTGTGCCCCACGAATGAAAGCATGAAATTGTTCCAACGATATTGAAGAATTTGAAGCTCGAAGACGCTTACATAGAAAATTCCCATCACGAGGAACTCCAGATTAGTTCTTGGGTTTCACCTATCTATCGATGACAACTGAAAATTTTCACTGATAGAAGTAAGCTTTTAGAAGTAAACTAGATTTGAAGGTTGAAGACGCTTACATATAAAATTCCCATCACAAGGAACTCGATATAAGTTTTGGGTTTCACCTGTACATCGATAATAACAGAAAATTTTAACAGATAGATGTAAGTTTTTCGAAGACGCTTTTAGGAATAATCTAGATTTGAAGGTTGAAGACCCTTACATATGAAACTTCCATCACGAGGAACTCGATCTAACTTCATGGGTTTCACCGATACATTTATAACAACAGAAAATTTTCACTGACAGAAGCAAGTTTTCCGACGACGCTGTTAGAAGTAAATTTGAAGGTTGAAGATGCTCACATATAAAATTACCATCACGAGGAACACAATCTGAGTCCTTGGGTTCTACCGATACATTGATAACATTAGAAAATTTTCACTGATAGAAGTAAGTTTTTCGAAGACACTTTTAGAAGTAAATTTGAAGGTTAATGATGCTTACATATAAAATGACCGTCGCGAGGAACTCAATCTGAGTCCTTGGGTTCTACCGATACATTGAAAACAACATAAAATTTTCACTGATAGAAGTAAGTTTTTCGAAGACACTTTAAAAGTAAATTTGGAGGTTGAAGATGCTTACTTATAAAATTCCCATCATGAGGAACGCAATCTAAGTTCTTGTGTTTCACCGATAAATTACTAACTGTAGGAAGTTTTCACTTATAGATGTAAATTTTCCGAAGTTTGAAAAGTTATAGAGAGAGAAAGAGTGCTGAGATTGGCTGGCTCGTGTGAATGCGCGCCTGGTGTTCAGTCCAGGTTTGCTGTTTCCCCACCTCTCGTTGAATATTTTAGGGTTCTAGCTTCAGTTTGATGGACCCGTTGACAGAAAGTTGGACTGGTATTTATGTTTAGAGACTGAGAATTATATACATTTATACAAAAATACTACTTGAGAGCCAAAAGGACGAACCATATCAGTCTCTCGGGCTGATTAATAGATTTACAGGAAGAAAGAGACGAGTGGACGGTTATGCAGTTAAATATAACGTTAGATAAATACGTGAAGATAGAAAGGCAGTTGGAAATAAAGGGAAATGGAAACTCGTTTTCACTGGTAGATGTACTGGCATGGAATGACAGATGTGTAGTTGAATGTCAAGGAAGATAGAAATAGACTCGTACTGATACATTCAAGGGATACTGATGTTCATTCAAATAGATAGAAAGGGGAAGAAAAAAAGGGAGGTAGAAAGAGGGTTTTACAGACCTATTTTAAAGGGAAGTGGATATTTTGGATTAACTAATTAGGGTGATAATTAGATAGATATACATAAACGGAGATACGAAGGTAAATTATAGAAGAGATATATAGAGATAACTAGGGAGATGTGCGTACAGATATAGAGGTACATACATCGAAGGATGGACACATTCAATGAACTGATATATATTAGTGGGTTAATAGCACGAAATGTCCCAAACTTTTTCAAAACTATGAGATATAACCTAAACTTTTTTTTTGGCACGGTATAATCCCAAACTCTCTAAGTCGATGCCGACATATCCCGGTGATGACGTGGAATCCATCGTGGCTGCCAGGTGGATTTCCGGCCAGATTTTGACCTGGCGGAATCCACCTGGCAGCCACGATGGATTCCACGTCATAACGGGGATTCCACCTGCCAGGTGTTTTCTGATAAGAGAGAGGCGCATTCTAGAGAGAGAGAAGTTACCATCCAAAGATGGTAGGAAGTTTTTGGATTGTCTTGTAGAGAGTCGGCGAAGGCGTCCTTGCAAAGCCTTCTTCTTGGAGGGGACGAAGCGGCCATGGCATCAAGTAATCCGTTGGATAGAACGTCGTCCAGTAGCCCCCGAGCGACTCGTCTAAGAGAGATGGCCACGTAGAGAGATGGGGGAAGAGCCCCGCTTGGCCGCGAGATGGCAAGTTCGACAGCATGATGATTCTTGGCTTGCCCAAGGGCACGGGACGGCGATTACGGGAGTGTGCGTCGGGATCAGATCCATTTGATCCAGTCAATCAATTTGGAGTTCGTGATTCCCTTCAATCCTCGTCAGATATTTTATTCTATGAAGAAATCACCATTCACAGGAGGCAGCAATGTCTGTAATAGAAAGAATCAAGCATCGGTTTACACCATTGTACTCGGTCTGCAACGCAAACGCGTCGCGATGCTTCTAAACGATTGGGAGCTTGATGTCCCTTCCATGATCTGACGACGAATCTAGAATATGTTCTAGAATATGTTCTAATTGACGACGAACCTCTCCCTCCCCTCTCCCCTCCCTCTCTCTCTCTTGAACCCTTGATAAATCTCACTCTCTTTCTCTCTCTCTCTCCCCCCCTTCTCACTCTCTTTCTCTTCCTCTCCAACATCTAAGACGATCGCCAATAACCTTCCCCTCTCTCTCTGTCTATGTCTCTATTTCTGCGCCTCCTCTCTCTCCCGCGCGATTTGATTCGGTCGGGTCTCTCTAGAACGCCTCACTCTCCCTCTCTCTCTCTCTCTAGAATGCCTCTCTTTCTCTCTCTAGAATGCCTCTCTTTCTTTCTCTAGAATGCCTCTCTCTCTCCCTTTCTCTCTCTAGAATGCCTCTCTCTAGAATGCCTCTCTCTCTACTTCTCTCCCTCTCTAGAATGCCTCTCTCTCTCTCTTATCGGAAAACACCTGGCAGATGGAATCCCCGTTATGACGTGGAATCCATCGTGGCTGCCAGGTGGATTCTGTCAGGTCAAAATCTGGCCGAAAATCCACCTGGCAGCCACGATGGATTCCACGTCATCACCGGGATATGTCGGCATCGACTTAGAGAGTTTGGGATTATACCGTGCCAAAAAAAAAGTTTAGGTCATATCTCATAGTTTTGAAAAAGTTTGGGACATTTAGTGCTATTAACCCAATATTAGTTGACAGATTGACTAACAAACACACCAATGTGTAGATAGAAATCAATAGATATTGATAGATAGATGGACGGACAGATTGACCAATAATTACAGGGACATAGTAATAGATAGATATACTGACGTATAGTCGATATACGGATGGATACATATATAAACTGAAATATAGATATATAGTATATATATACATCTAGTCTCATAGATACATACAGACATCTATGTGTGCATACATAAAGATTGATAGATGGGCGAATAGATACACATATAGATGAATGCATGGATAGATGGGGGGGATAGATAGATAAATAGATGAATGGATGGATAGATGGGTGGATGGATGGATAAATATATGGATGGATGGATAGACTGATGGATAGATAGATAAATAGATGGATGGATGGATAGACAGCTGGATGGATAGATAGATAAATAGATGAATGGATGGATAGATAGATAAGTAGATGGATGGATGGATAGATAGATAAGTAGATAATATGAATGGATGGATAGGTAGATGGATGGATGGGTGGACAGATAGAGGGATGGATAGATAGATATATAGATGGATGGATAGATAGATATGTGAATGGATGGATAGATAGATGGACGGATGGATAGATGGGTGGATAGATAGATAGGTGAATGGATGGATAGATGGGTGGGTAGATAGATGGATGGATGGGTAGACAGATAGAGGGTGGAAAGATAAATAGATGGATGGATGGATAGATAGATGGATGGATGTATATACATAGATGGATGTAGATAAATAGATAAATAGATCGATGGATATATGTCCAGATAGAGAGACATAGATAGAAGGATGGATCTATAAACACGACCAAAAAAAATGCAAAGAGACGCGGAATGCTGCAGTCAAAATCTAGGTGCACCCTAAGTTCATGCCTCATGGTTTGGTCAACCTGATCTGACCCAGGCATACACAACCTAGACAAACTCTCTAATCACAAGCACCCAATCGGACGGCCAGATTTAGATCTCCGCTGCTGCACCCTCAGAAGGGACCACGGAAACCGACCCATCGAACGGTCAACTCCGCCTAAACAAATCCGCCGATCAGCCGTCGAAGAAAACTAAGACTTTTGCATCTCCTCCCCTGCCCAACTCCCCATCTGCCTCCAGAAATCCCCCCCTTTCCTCTCTCCAATCCATACCCAGATCGTTTTTCTATCAATCCAATCGACCCAATTCGATTTTTTCAGAAAAGCTTCAATCTCGGAGATGATGCGGATCGCTCGATTCCAGCTCCTCGGGTTTGTTGCCCTTTGTATTCTTTCCCCTGCTCTGTGTCTTCGATTCGAACTGCAATCCGGTCACACGAAGTGCATAGCTGAAGATATCCGCCCCAACGCGATGTCCGTCGGCAAATACTCCGTCGTCAACCCAAACGCCGTCGAAGGCCAAACGCCTCCTCCTCTTCCGGAGACCCATCGTGTTACTGTCAGGGTAGGTTTATCTTATGAGTTTAATTAGTTTCTTCTGGGCAGTTGATTATCATGGGTTTGGTTATTTGGATTTCTTGGGGCTAACGGTTTAGATCTCTCTTATGCGGTTGACTTTTTAGGTTTCTTCTCCCCATGGGAATAGCTTGCACTATGCTGAGAACGTTGAATTGGGGAATTTTGCATTCGTCACATCGGAAGATGGAGATCATTTGGTCTGCTTCTGGACACCTGAGCATAAGCCTGCAGTAACTCTTACGGTGGATTTTGAATGGAAGAGTGGGATTGCTACCAAGGACTGGCCCAAGGTCGCCAAGAAAGGGCAAGTCGAGGTATAAATCAAGAACTTTTGTTGACTTTTGTTTCTTTCAATTTTTTTTTAAAATCTTTGGTATCACCGAGAAAGCAGGAAAGGAATTTAAACCACAGAAGCCTGAAAGTTGCAAAGCAATGATGCTTTTTGAACATCTAGTTTAGGAATTTTCATGATGTTTTCATGAAATCATTGTTTGAAGCGTTAAAACTAGGCCATAGTTTACGGTCAAAGATTTTCTTCTCTTTGAAGTCCTAAACTATGAGTAAGAGATGAAAGCCATAAAACCAGAAATGTGGTAAATTATGTTGCTTTTTATATTATCTCTGAGGTGAATAATGACAATTTTGATAAAAGGTATGCATCGAAACATCTAAAAGCGTGGAGTTATTTTTTTTCAACTATCTTCTCGAGGGAAATCACATCGCACTTTCCCTTCAAATAATATAGGCTACTGAATCTTCTCTGTACGAAATTAAAAATATATGAGAATTTACATCGAAACAAATATATGTGAAACCTCGACGTTTTTTATTGGCCTATATTTTCTTTTGGGAGTATCACTCGTCACTTGCTTTTGAAAAGGAAATAAATAAATGTGTCTTCGAAATTATCCGCTTATCACAAATTTCTTCCTTCAGCAAAGTGTGTGTTGATGCTTAGTTTGACAAGATGATCGTTCAATTAAATTACATCAATTTTTTCGCTGGAATACTTTTTTTAAAGAATTTTTCTCTCGAATCGTACTCTCAAGTAGGCTTCGGGGATTCGGACAGATCGTTCGAATGTTCGATCGTATCAGGCATTCGAACTGACAAGATGCTGAGGATCGTTGAAGTGCAGATTGAGAAAAGAAGGAAAAATTTTATTTCATTCAAAAAGAGTGCATAAGAGAGCTTTTTCATCAGTATTTATAGGAGCCGTTTGGGCAGTCGCCCAATGGCTAGTTTTAACTAGCCGTTAGCTTTTTGCGGTGGGCCCCACTGTCTCCTAGTGGGCCCGATAAGGTAGTATTTCGATTTGGGCCTTTTTCTCTGGGCTTGGGCTTATTTCTCTGGGCTTGTAACACATATTTCTCAACACAAACGATCGAACCCGAACACCGATCTGCCCTGTTCAAATCTGATCCAAACCTGATCTGAGCATCTGTTCGGATCGGATTGTTCCACTAGGGTGGCTGTTCAGATCGAATGTTCGAATAAGATCCGATTCGAACACGTTGTTCGAATCAGATCAAATCGAATGTTCGAATCCGGCGGCGCCAGTGGCCGCCAGCACCAGCCAGCAACCATCCAGCGCCGGCCAGCGGCCGCCAGAGCCTGCCAGCGGCCGCCCAGCACCAGCCAGTGACCATCCAGCCGCCGCCAGTGCTGGTCAGCGGCGGCTAGCTCCGGCCATCAGCCGCCAGCTCCGGCCAGCGGTCGCGAGCGCCGGCCAGCAGCCGCCAGCGCCGGCCAGCGCTGGCCAGTGACCATCCAGCGGCTGCAAGCGGTGCCAGCGGCTGCCTAAGAGAGTCGCTGGCGGTTGCTGGCGCTGCTGGCCATTTGTTCGAAATTGTTTGAACTTGTTCAAACAAGGTCGAGCAAATGGCAATCAAACACAAACAAACCAAATTGTTCGTTCGAAACTTTCGATCAAACACGAACAAAGGGTCTGTTCGATCGAAAGATTCGAACAGATCGTTTGAATCGGATTTTGGTCGTTCGAATCTGTTGATCAAGATTCGAACGATCCGATCCGATCCAATTCCCGATGCCTACTCTCAAGAAATTATGCATAATATTACCTGATTTCTGAATATTTCAAGGATTTCTGGGACTCCATTCATTATTATTTTTTTGCAAAATTTAACCTTGCCAAAAATTGCCGCCGTTGCAATTGATCTTCTTGCGGTGTTTTATTTAGTCGATGGACGTAGAGATATCAAGTTTCATTTGATTACATTTTTTATCGCTTTTGAATATCTTAATTAGTCAATGTACATGAATATTAGATGAACAAGAACAGTAGGAGAAAGAATAAAGCTCTTTATTGCTCCTTCTCATGATAAAACGCTGCCTATTGGCATACACTTTTCGTATAGTTTAGCGTCGAAATTAATAAAATTTTTGAATGCAATTAGTGTGGCAAAAACCGATGTTGAAATGAAATTGTTCACCATACTCGGGAATTCAGTTTTGCAATACGATGAAGTTGATAACATCTTAGTAATTTAAGTTTTCTCTAAATAAATTTATCCATTTTTTGTTACCAACCCGTTGGGATAAATAATTCAGTTCAAGGGTTATTCTTCTAATACTGAATTTTTTATCTTATTCAGAGTCTGGAATTCAAATATTACTGAATTCCATTTTTCTGAAAGAATTCCTCTCTTTTGACGTTTAGTTGACACAATAATAAACTGGAAAATTACATTTATACTATCGATAATGAGAATTAGGAAGCCAACCCCTCACCCAAAGATCTGCGTCAGTTTAGAAGAATAACATTTGTGGTCTACTTTTGTCCCAGGGAATGGAATTGGAGCTGAAGAAGTTGGAAGACACAGTCCAATCCATCCACGACGAAATGTTTTATCTTCGCTCTCGGTATAGTTTATTCTATTACTTTCTAATTTCCTGGGATTTACCAATTAAGGTGCAAGATTGTCCGGAATGGGACGGTTTGGGACGGTTTTCGTCTAGACATGGTTGTTCTGTTTTGTTCGTTTTACACGAACAAACAATTTGCACAAAAGAACCGCACAGGGCATTGTTCTTTGTTCTGTTCTTTTCTTTTTTCAAAAACAAACAAAATTTGCACATTCGCACAAATCAATAATTAAATTCACACAAAGCGAACAAAAGAACCACACACAGATCTTTGCGATGTTCTGTTCGAATTGTTTTTTGTTCTGTTCAGAGAACCGAACAGAACAAAGAATTCGCACAAAACTAACAGAGCGACCACGTCTATTTTCGTCTCATCCCATGTCCCATTTTTTTGGTTCGCCGGAAACCGTCCCGTCCTGGAACCATCTTGTGCAAGAACCCGCCTGCCCGTCGGAGGTCAGGGATGGAAAACAATAGACATTCTGAATCATAGAAGTTCTAAAATTTGACAAAAAAGTCGTAAACGGCGACATTTTGAAACGTTGTCCGTCATCCAAGGCCCTGGATGGGATGGTTATTCATTTTGGGACTAAAATTTGTGCTTTTTTTGGATATTAGAGAGGAGGAAATGCAGGAGTTGAACAGGACGACTAACTCCAGGATGGCCTGGCTGAGCTTTCTCTCTCTAGGCGTCTGTCTCTCCGTTGCCGGCCTTCAACTGTGGCATCTGAAGACCTTCTTTGAGAGGAAGAAGCTCCTCTAAGAATACTCCTCTTTCTCTCTCTACCTCCATATTAAACTGTTGTTGAGTGCCAACTTTTTGAATGAACAGAAGCTCATAACGTTGGAAAGTAATATTGAAACTTATCAAAACTGAATAAATTAGGTTCTACCTCATCCGCCCAGAAATTGTAATTGGGCATCTGAAGACCTACGAGAGGAAGAAGCACCCTTTAAAACACAGTCTCTCTACATCTACATAAACCTCTTGATGAGTACTAACTTTTTGAATAAATACGAGCCTACAAAGTTGGACTTATAGCAGAAACCATCAAACTAAATAAAGAATGTCCTATTTCATCCTCCCACAAATGACATTAAACTTCTCAAGACCTTTCAAAGAGAGAAGGCCCTCTAAGAACAATCTTTCTCTTTCTACTTCCATGCTGAACTCCTGCAGTGTACCAACTTCTTGAAAGTTGGAAATTATTGTAGAAGCCTACCAAAAGTGAATAATTTAAGCTCTATCTCATCCGGACCTCCACGTTAAACTCCTCCTAAGTACCAACGTTTTGGATTAATACCAGCACAGAACGTCAGAAATTATTGCTGAAACCCATCAAAACTGAATAGATTAAGTTCTACTTCATCCGCCCTGAAAATGATTTTCATGGTCGGTTGTCATTGTAGATCACAACCCAGGAACAGCGAGAGTTCAAAAGATTCACTTCAGTTCTTCCTGCCCTCGCACAAAATCACATGGTACCCATGCCTGAAATGGATAAAATACATCTTTTATACAGCTGCATCAACAGATAGTAAGAGAGAGAGAGATGAGAAAAGAGAGTGAGAGGAGTGATTTACGTGGACTTAAATGGTGCGCTGGTCGCCCCGATGGGAGTAGCAAAGGCGACGTCTTGAAATGGGCCTGCCATCTTGCCCCGGGGGAACCATCCGAGATCTCCTCCCTTCTTCCCAGATGGGCATTCCGAGTATTCCGCAGCAATCTAGAGAGAGAGTGTGTGTGTGTATGTGAGTGAGTGCATGAATTTGGTCATATATAAAACATGCATCTTAAACATAAAATAAAAATAACATCAGGCAACTGAGCAGTAAGTTGGGAGATAGTTCCGATTGGAATCAGCAGTGTTGAACAAAACCTTATACTTTAAATAATAGGGGTTTGGAAGCTGACGGATTATTAAAACGATTGTAAAAATGATTGGCTTATTGCACAAGAGCTTTGATACCACGCCATAACTGATATGATCCCACCAACTAGGATGTCCCATTGGGGCGATCGAGCCCAACTCTTTGGTTTAATACAACTATTAAAGCCAGAGGTCTTATGGATAGGGCATGCTTTATAGAGAGAGAGAGAGGGAGAGCAACCAACAGGCATAAAACTAAAGTGATAAGAACTAGGGATAAGAACTAAAGGGCATGGATGATGAACTAGAGTAAAACCAACACGAGTAGATGATGAAAAAGATTTACAATCATAGATCACTGCTCTCTGTATCCTTCCTTATTTTACTTTTTCCTCCTATTTATTGTTCCTATATCTTCTCTCTCCTCCCTCTCTTCTCACTATCTCTATTCCCCAAGTTAGATTGATGGATCCTTACTTGACTATCCATGGCAGTCATCCCCCTACATGCATCTATTGCAAGGTAAATCATGTCCTGAGCTACCCGAAATTGCATGAGTTTAGGAACGATTTAAGAGCAAAAGCGAGTTTAAGAGTGTAATTGAAAGATTTAAATTAATGAACCTAGCGTCACAAAGTGAACCAAGCCATGCTAGTCAGAGTTTCTGCAATGTTGTTGCAGAACCTTTGGAACGTTGGATAACCTTTGCTCCTGCAACGTGCCGGAGTGAAGAAATTCAGGTTACAAAGAATCGTGCAAGAATCTCCACAAGGAGTATCACAATTGTTCTTTCACATCATTCCCATTGTAAGTCGCTAAGATTGAACTGAAATGAATATCAAAATGAAAAAGTGCACAAGAATTCGCCCCACAATCACAGTTTGCTAGAAATAGGAAAATTGGATAGAAACCCCCAACATAAACATACCTGACTAAACCCCCTTAATTTATAAGATTTAAGATTAGATGGGTAGCAGTCTTGGCTTGAATACCTTGGCAAATTCAGCTGGAGGAACCTTGTCACCATTTCCTAGCCAACCATCTTGTAGCTTTTTGTATGCCTCATTAATCTTCCCTTGCTTCTCACATAATATGTGCCTTGCTGTATAAGAAACATGTAAACTCAGAAGATTCGACAAAGAAAATAAATAACAACAAAGTTGACCCAACAATTCCAAAAGAGAAGCCGCAAGGCCACCTTGTTAGGAGGAAACTTTCAAATTTGTGATCGACTTATAACTACACAGTTATCGACAAGGAAGTTAGATGTTCTCGTAGAGAATTGCGATCAAATTACATATGTCAAAATTGAACATCAAGATCTAAGAATTCTAAATTACTCTCCTTCACAAGTCTTCGGTTTCTTGCATGAAAAATTAACAAAAGGGGCCATTCAGAAGAAAAAGGTTAGTCCTTGGAATTGAAAAATGACGTAAAAATGGTGATTTTTCTTTCTCTTAAGCTTGCGCAACCTCCAGGAGACAAGGGAACTGACAGACGAAATTCCAGGCAGAGAATCGCCAGTTCAGTTCTTGTTTTTCCCGAATACGAATCAAACCGGTATGCCAGAAATCCTTGTACAAGGAATCGATAACCGAAGAATGATACATCACTGAAACGCGATGATCGGTTGCCAAGAACTATTGAAAGAAGGCGATCTTGGAAAGAGCGTAACCTTTGACGTAAGTACAAGTTCCAAGGCCATCTGCAGACTTTCCGCCCTTGCCCTTTCCCTTCGCGCCACCATCGTCGGCTCCGCTGCTGGCCGCTTGCTTTCCTTTACCCTTTCCTCCCGAGGGCTCCTTCGCCTTGGAATCCTTGCCCATGGCTGGTTCTACAGTGCAGAGATGCCTCAGCAAGAAGAATTTATAGACTTCGTTCCCCTAATCTTCAATCAAAACTCGGGTTCTCTTCAAATCTTCAGGTTAGTGATAATGGAGATCACACAGATTTTCCCAATCATCAATTACAAAATTCATGATAAAAATAATTTTCTCGTCTCAAATTATGTTTTTATTTCAAACAAATAAACTGAATGAGGTGATCATATAAGTTAATTATCATTTACTTGAGATCTATTTTAAAAAATAAATACATTATATGGTGGTTACATTTACCTACGATTTATATAGTTTCTGTCTTATATCTAGACCACTAGATCACTAATGAAAGTGAACATCATATGCAATAATTTAAGGCAATAGAATCTTGGCAATAATCCCTAAAATCTTTAACTAGACAAATTTGGTTGTGTGCTGCTCTAATCATCCCTCAAAGGTATTTATAAGAAAACTTGTAGGGCGCTTGAATGGCCCAAAAAGGGTCCATTACTCTATTATTGGTAATTTATGCACTCTTAACTTATTTGACTCATTCCCCATAAATCCCCTTTTTTCTTTTAGTGAAGTAGATACTAAATCAGGATAATGAGGTAAAAGGATCTTAGGTAATTAAGAAATATTTTGAATTTTAACTCACCACCTAAAACACAACCATCTATGAACAAACATTACCATATTATTGAAACCATATCTCCAATTTCTCCATCTATGACTGAAACCATCTATGACTTACAAATAACTGCTTTTGAACATTACTGGTCATTCTGATTATTCCATTTTCTTGTCATTTTTCTGGGAGGCTGTGTTTCCCTTTCTATTTTCAGCGATGATTTTAAAAAATACTTTCATGGATCATACAACTTCTTGGTGATTACTTCTTTTTTCCTAGTCTCATGTCGTAAATATGACATACTTCCACTAGCAATATGAATGAAACATTTTATTGGTTGACCTTAAAGTCATCAGTAAAAATCACCTTCTAAAGCATGAAGTGGACCCCATTAGTTGGCAGCTGGACCTATCAATTGGGTTAAGTCAATGGATGATTAACAAATATATTAATCATATAAGTCAATAAAATGTTAACTAGACTGGTATATGAGACTAACGGGTCACACACATAAGTTTCATCAGACTTTGTAAGATATCCATAAAGTTTTAGGGTTTCAGTATAAATTGGAGAAATGTTGATATTCCATATTTCCTTGATTGCCCATCCTTTGTCTCCCTTATGTCCTTACGCACTCATTTCCATGTGTCTCTAAAATGATGTGGATATCCTTCCTCAATAAATTATGGTGCTTATGGAATAGAAAATGAGGACATATGACATGTTGAGGACCACATGCATATGTCCAGAGGCCGGACATTTGCATGTCTCAAAGAGGCTCAATCAAGGGATTGGTTGGTCGTGAATTTGATTATGCATAAAGGTGATTCTATCATTAGGTTTTATTGTTTATATTTTGAAGGTCGATTGCAATTCTGTTTTTTTTGCTGCATGAATTGTCTTTGGATCATTGAACATGACAACCAAGGCCCACAAGTTTATTGGAAGAAGTTTTATGTCGACTGCCTCTATTTTCTTCATACTAGAATTTTTTTTCTACCTTGTTCATATGATTGAGATGAACCCACAAGTGAGACTAAGGATTATTGACCGCATTTCATGTGGTTTATTTTTTAGTCTTATCGCCCCTCAATTAAACTCATAGGGATGAAATCATAAAAAATAAAAGAGTTACTCATATTAATTAGAACCACATAGTATGTCACTATATCATTTCACTCAAGAATAAAAAATAAGATAATAAACATGGCTAAACTTTTTACAAAATAATATTTATCAAGCATTTACATTGTACATATAATGTAGATGCATGAAACCATGATTTTTAAGATGTGTGTTATCATTTTCAGACATGTTATATGCATCTGACAGTTATGGCTAAAGCCTTGAGTATTGTGAAATTTTTATAATTATTGAACACATTTTTTCCCCTAATCTCACATGGTTTCATAGAAGCTAAGTGCGTGATAACAAATATTATTTTGATTTTAATATTGTACATGTTTTAGATTCATACTAGATAAAATAATAATGACATGAAAAGAGGAGAAGGTAGACTTGCTGAGAGCTGCAAAACCATGGGCACACACATACATTTTGTATGATGGCATGCCCATGATCCCACTAATAAACTAAAATTATTAGAGTAGTCATTGTTCTTGAGTTTGATCAATAAATTTATAAACCATCTACTCACGTAAATAGTTATATCTAGTGATGAGTACGAATCATCTCCGTAGAGAATGATGATTATATATTAAAAGACTCCTTTAATGGTGAATAAAGAAATGACAAGAGGTACATATAAAATGCTAAGTAGGGGGACTCAATAAATAGTGAGATAAGAGGTGATAATGAATATTTAATAATATCAAGATGACTATTACAAAGGATGATTGATAGGGGATTGTGATTGGAGCGCATGAACAGAAAAGGGAGATGGAAGATGATGTGAAGATATGGTGACTTGATGAGGTGGATATAGGACGATAATTTGCAATAAATTGAAATTATGAATATATTTAAACTAAGGTTTTGGCGAAGATGGATGATGAGATGAGTTGATGATGACAGGTGTAGAGGCGATGATAATTGTAGAAGGAGATGTAAAAATAGGGGGAAATAGATCTAACCGAATACAAAGGACAAAGATGATACAATGTATGGCGAGCAAACTTACCATAGGTCCTTAGGTTTAGCCAAGACCATGATGCTTTGCTGATGTAGACAAGCCTCTAAGCTTTATCATTGATTCTCTCCAATCACCTAAAGACACCAATACGCACTTGATGGATTCTCAACTTTTCTCTCTTTCAATCTGCCTGCTCATGTAGAAATAAAGTTCAAAAATGGTTTCTATAGTGGTAAGTAGCTAATATTATCAATCTGAGGATATGGATGGAAATTGGGTGAAAGATTAATCTACTCTCAAAATTTTGAGTTGAACTTGATTGAACTTTTGGACCATCATTATAGAGTTGAAATTGGATTAATCTTGGTTGTCGACTTAATCAAAAAATAATATTTCCCTGTCATTGTTGCAGCTTCCAAGTGAGGTCTAGAGTTTTGATAAAACAAAATTATGCTTAAAAGTTATGTTGTTGTTGATTTGAGTTTAATCAATAAATTTGATAAACTAATAGTCATGTAGTAATTCTAATTAGTGGATGAGTACAAATCAGTTCCAAACGGAATGGATCTTAAGGATTTAATTATCTCTAGATTGTGATTTGGGTTGGAGCAGAAGGGATACACAAGATAAGAGGTAGGGATGCGATGGAAACAATGAGATGAAATGGAAGGTATTAGGTATTTAACTAGGGTGTGACACTTAAGGACATAATGGGCGCTCCTTCATAGAAAGAGTTCTTTGAATTGATTTGTACAAATCCCTCAATGATATTATACGAAACTGTCAATCAGGTTAATTCACATCGTGTTTGTGTATGTGGTCCTTAGACGTGAGACACCAAAGACATCTTGTGGATGGATAGATGGACTTTGACTATAACCTACCAGTTTCTAATCATGCGATTCTAAGTAGTCTTAGTTTGGGTGCATCAAGAAGTTCACAAAGATGATTGAGTGATCAAGATGGGATTGCCCACCCTTGGTAGAAGACGATCCAACTCAAGGAAGATGATGCAATGAAGTACTTGGTCAAGGTAGTAAAATATTGAGTGCATCAAGAAGTTCACAAAGATGATTGAGTGATCAAGATGGGATTGTCGACCCTTGGTAGAAGACGATCCAAGTCAAGGAAGATGATGCAATGAAGTACTTGGTCAAGGTAGTAAAATATTGGAGAAGACTACTCTGATGATTTCTGAAAGCATTGGTTTTGATTCAGATGGCCGATTAGTGTTTTACAGTCGGCCATACCCTAATCATCCTAGGAGCGTCAAATGGATGGGGGACTATATGTACACGGTAATCAACAATAGACAAAATCCATGAGATTGTCCATACACAATCCTTTGTCTTCTAGAGCATGAGGTGTAGCTTGACAACCCATAGGTTGAAGACTCAACCTATCAGTTGAGTTAAATCAATCTAATATTAATTAATCTTTCTCGGAATAAAGGTAATTAATTTGGAAGGCCAATAAAGGTTGTTAGGCTGCTAGAGTCATTAATTAGACTAACACATGGTCTTAGAGGATCACACAGAAATGGTCTTTTGGACATTGGAAGATATACATAAAGTTGGGGGCTTTTATAAAAAATATCAACTTAGTATAAATAGGGGAAGACCTTGAACAAAACTCACCCAAGCCAAAAGTGTTCAAGAGCCTTCCCCTTCTTCGCCCTTCTCCCCATAGTTCCTCTCCATTATTGATGAAATCAGGAAGGTGTAATGACGATGATGAAGGTTGAATGGAGCTTGTCAAGATTAAGGAGGAGATTTGACGCGACAAGGATTGCATGGATACTTATAGAAGCTGCACACATGAGCAAAACCACATGACTCATTTGAGGATTGAAGGAATCATGGATGCGACCCGTGCCAAGGTGGTTCTTTTCATATTTTTTTGATGCCGTAACAATTTAGTTTATGTCTTCTACTGTGAATTTTTCTAATTTGTTTCATTCAGATTGAGGCCCGAGAACCCAACAGGAGGAAGATAGTGGTTCGTAGTTTATGATTAAATAGAGAAGAGAACATGAAACCTGATCATGATGACATAAATAAAGAGTGACATAGATAATGGATGATGATGGATGTTGATGAATTGGATTGCAAATGATGAGGAGCATGATACAGATCTAACTGATGTAAGTGATGTAGAGAGACAATGTAAGGCAAGAGACCAACGTTAGATTTCCTGATGAAAATCAGCCTCTCCATTTCTCTGCTGACCTTCTCCAAGCACTCAAAACGCCAAGAAAAACTTGATGGACCTTCAAAAACCTCATTCCCCTTTAATCTAGCTCTCTATGAGGAAATGAGCTCAAAGATTTTTTATACATTAATCCGGAGCTCCATTTATGAATCCAATCATACGGATGGATAGAGGAGATAAAGATGAAGCTACCCTAAATTTTTTAGCTTAGCCATCCTTATAGATCATTAGATATCAAGCCTAGAAATTGGAGAATTCTTGGTGGTCGATTTATTTCATTTATTTCTCTCTCATTGTCCTCGCATTAGTTTTTAGTGTTCATCTTTACTTTGACATTAAATGTAAGCATTGGCTCATATTTTACACATCATCCTTGATAGATGTCTTGCATCACACCATATGTCCCTGTAGGAAAAGGACAAATAAGAATAATGGTAGAATAAACTAATAATATTCAATTAAAAAGGTTCACGTGACATGGTGACACAATAGCGTGCACTACATCAATGCACTTTATAAAATGCATTAAATGATGGAAAAATCTGCACCACATGTACAGGTGGTGCCATATGTCTTGTGACTCATCATCAGTGCCACACTTTTTGACCAGTCAAAAAGAAAAAAATGATGATAAAAAGTGATATTTAAGTCAGATTTCCTCTGCCTCCACATCATATTTATTATGCATAAATTTTCTCTTTTTTATTGGGCCACTTCATCACTATCAATTATAAAAGACCAAAACCATTAGCAATCATTAGCCATTACAGCATTTTGATTTTCAATGCCATTATGTCATTTTTTTATCTTAATTGTTGTGGAAATCAATGATTTGTAGGGAGTTAAAGTTCAGATTGTGCCATTTTGAATATTAATATTTAAAAAGCCTTAATGAATCCATATAAAATTAAATAAAAGGCATAGAATATATAAATACATTTTCTAACTCCAAAAACCATTAATTTTTGAATATGGTGCCACAAAAATATAGTAAAGCATATTCAACTCTAATTTTTTTTCTGAATACAATACCAGAAAATTAAAAAAACACTTAGATATTCAAAAAATTCAAAACATCTTTCTAAAAATATATTTTAATCATTCAAGGCTTGATAACACACATATATAACCAATTTAATGCAAATAGACGTAAATATTGTCATATTAACCTAGTAAAAATGGTCTAAGTAGGTTTCAAGACAATATCTCCTAAATTCCTCGAATAATTGGCTCAAAATTTTCTTCTTATTCTCAATTGGCAGCTCCACTTTCACCATGCATCTGTGAGAGAATAAGATAAAAAATGAATGTTAAAAAAATAACACCCGTGTGGCTCGGCGACATGTCACCACACGTCACAACTCACATTTTTTGTTGTGGTACTATAGTGCATCTTTGTGAGTCCAAAGAAAACATAAGATAAAATAAAGACTTAAAGAAATGGTACACGTGATGTGGCGATGCATCGCTGCACATCATGTCATCACTCTTTTCCCTTTTATCCTGTCATGTTATTACACACTCCCCTCATTCAAAAGCCACAGCTTTTTGACTTTTCCAATCTTTAGTAGAGATTTGAAATAATCAATGATACATATTTCTTTCACCTTGTTCCTCACATATACATCAAAGAATTCTAGACTGGGTGAATTTAATTCGGGGCCTTACCCTATTGATTCTTAACCAAAAAAAATTCATAAAACCCCTCAAAGGCATATCTTATGACATTCTCTAGGCCCATGTTTCAGTCTGGCTAAGGAATCTAATAGTCCAATAAGATTTTAATAGAAAAAAATTTCATTTGTCTATATCAAGATATAGATTAATTAATAAATGATCAACTTAACATAATCAAATGGTTGAGTTTTCAGCTGATGAGGTTCCAAGCTACACCACATCCTCTAGAAGATTGAAAGGATTATAATGACTCGCTTGTGGAGCCTTTCTATGATCGATTAATCTATACATATTGTCCATCATCCACTTGACACTCCTAACATTACTTAGGGTATGGTTAAATGTCCAACTCCAATTGGTCATCTGAGTTAGTAGAAATCATCAGAGCACCCACTATTTTTACTTAGTTTCTCCACACTAATAATTATGGGATCATCCATACTCACCATATGATTTTGAGAAGATAGATATTTTCAATCTGTATAGTTTGATGTCCTTCTTTAATATCCTTTAAGTAACAACATTTAAAACATATACTTAAATACAGGTTATCATGGTATCATGATGTACTCATAATTTACTTAGTTGGATCATGGATTCATGAACTTCATTATAGTGAATATATTGTATTAATGAACACTAAAGAGGTATGTAATGTGTGATTGGCTTGCCAGCCACATATACTTCCATCGATAATCACCACGGGGCATCATGTGCAAAGAAAATGCAAAAATAAAAAATTTAATGATATTGACCAAAGATCTATACATGAAAATAGATAGATAAAAGTTTTCAAAATAGTATGATATTGAGGATCAGAATCGAGAAATCCTCCTTTCTCTCTTTATAAAATGCAAAAAATGGAAACTATGACTTTGGCCTAAACATCCTATGTGGAAAAAAAATGGTACACATGAAAAAAATGAAAATGGGACTTTTTCTGTGGTGGGTCAGTGCATTGTATGACCCTAGATTGGTTACGCCTTTAGAAGACCCACCAAACTTCCAATCTCAACTCTTGAATGGTGCCACATAGAGATATAGTGAGACATTCCAAGTCTTGCCTATCCTTAAATTAGATGATTTGATCTCATGGAAAACTGATAAAATGTTACATTTAGGAGCGAACAATGTTCTGCAAGGTCCGAAGTTTTATATAAAATAGCACAAACTTTTGTTATTGAAAAATGTGTACGTTACCTATAAAGATACGCGGACACAAAACGCACAGTAATCTCTACTACTTCTCTAGGGCAATATTATAACCATTAATGTCTCCTTCTCAATTTATGCCTGAAACCTGTATCTTTCAATCGGAAATCAACGTCGGATCTCGGTTATATGAGTGGATTGAAGGGGAGGATCACAAAACAAGGTATTGAAAATAAGCTTGTGCGAAGGTTTTCCTATGGGTGGCCATCTAGTGAAAATTTGTTAGACATGTCACATAAGTGCATGTAGTGCCCATACTATTGATAAGCTAAAAAATGGGATTTTAATTTTTCATTGGTGTTTTTGAGATAATTCAGAAATAGTGGTGAGTATGAATATTCTCCAAAGGGAACAATGATTAATGATCTAATATTTTTAACATAGTAATCATTGTGGTGAGATGCGATACAAATAAAATGCGGAGTCAAGGGATGAGAAAATGAGAGACGAGATATATGTAATTAGTCCTATAATTAACATAATGGCAGCATTTGGTATATAGTAAAAATTACAATTTTAGAAGATCAAGTGAGTGCAAGAATGAGATGATGATAGCGTGAGAATTGATAGGAATGAGTTAATGAAGTCCATGAATACATTCAATGATGTAGTGAATTATGATGAGATCATGATATAGTTATCACTAGTTTTTAAATATGTATTCTAAATATTCCAATTCAACAGATAGTCGAGATGGATATCAAATTATATGGATCTAAAAACACAAACTGATCCTACTTATATAATAACTGATTCTGTGGCTACTAGTGTGGCGACACTAAGGACAAATGGTGGGTGCTCTTTAGAAAAATATTTTATTGAATTAATCCATATGAATCCCTGAATGATAGTATACCTAAATTTCAATCAGGTTGATTCATGTCAGAGTTGTATAAGTAATCCACTGACCCGAGACACCAAAGACATCTCGTTAATGAAGAATTACATTTTGACTACAACTTAAGAGCCTCTAATCATGGGATTTAAACAAGTCATAGCCCGGGTGTAGTAAGAAGCTCACTGAGATGATTGAATGGTCAATACAAGATCATCCAACTTTAGTATAAGAGGAGATTGACTCAAGGAAGACGATGAAGGAAATCTCTGACCAGGGTAATAAGGATATTGGAGAAAGTATTTTCCAATGATCCCCGTTACACACTAGTACTAATCGAATGACAGATTAGGGTTTGATGATCAACCATACCCTAAGTTGTTCAAGAGTCTCATGCAGATGATGGATTATACATATGTGGTATTTGATGATGGTAAAGGTTCCATGAGAGAGTTCGAACACTACTCGTATCTTCTAGAGCACAATGTGTACGTTGGCACCCCACAGGCTCTAAACTTAACCTATTGATTGGATTAATTGATCATTAGTTAATCTATATGTTGATATAGTTTATTATAAGTTTGGCCAATAATTGTTATTGGGCCACTAAAATTATGAACTAGAATGATACATAGGCCTAGAGGGTCATACGTATAAGATCATAGGGGCATCGGAGAGTATATTTTACTTAATGGGTTTTTGAGAAAAACTTAAGTGATATATTAATACGGAAGGGGCACTCATTTCAAGCACCCAGACCAGCCAGAATTGAGAGCCTCCCTTTCTCCATTCGCATCTCTTCTCTCCTCAACCAAGGAGAGTGTCTTCAAGGAGAGGTGGAGATGAAGAAGTGGAGATCCAAGAGAAATGTGATCACATTGATACTTCTAGAGGCCGGGCATGTGAACTGCTTCAGAACGATCTCAATGTATGCAGGTCAAGGGTGGAATAAGTTCCCCATAAGGTACATGTGATGTATTCGTTTAATGATCTATTTTTGAATGGACTATCGCTTCTGCATCCATGGAAAAACTTGTTTTCTATGATTGAACCACAACAAAGAACCCAACACGCATGCGAACATTCATAAAAAATAAGGCATTTCAGTATTATAACTTAACATACTAAAACAAAATATAATTTAGACCATTAATATGATTTGAAAAGGGAAATATCATCCAAATAAATCATCAGAATACAACTTTCATCAAAGAAATTTAAATTCTTTAAAATTATATATATTTTTTGACCATAAACAATCATGAATTAGACATTATCATACTGGTAAAACAGAATAAATTATGAAAAATTTATGTGAATTCAGATTAAATTTATTTCTTGATTGATTCGTTAAAGATACAATGGATTTGGCAGGCATGTACTTCAAATAGAGGTAAGTTTTTATAGTCTATATTTGAAAATTATTTTAAACTACTTAATATTATTTAAACGTGCATTCCCTACAAGTTATCTGAATTATTTGATTTTAAAATACATGAAATATGATTTTTTACAAGAACACCATCAACAAACTTTGTATTCATATCTACCTGCTTTATATTACAATGAATATATTCCTTAATTCTATTGAGTCTCTGAAAAAATATGGAATACAAATTTAGGTTTAGATATTTAAAATTTTTTAATAATATTTTTTTCAATTTAAAATAATATATATTTTCCATTAAATTTTTAAGGATTGTTATCTTTATTTGTATGATAAATTTGTTTCAAATGATCAAAAAGTTTTTACTCTTGATGTCGGTTGTGTACCCCATAGTTCAAGAATAAATATCATAAAAAACTACAGAGAGAGATATGGACTCATTAGTTTGATAGTCATCCCTGATGAATGAATTTTTCTCTAGGTTATAAAAAATTAATCAATGAAAAACAAAAAATTAAAAACAAATGAAAAAATGGCAGCAATCTTTTAATCCTATTTGGATCATTTTTCTGTGTTCATTTTCTATCAAGAAATAGGCCGTGTTGACATATTTATTAAGATTCTACCCAGTTAAAGGTTATAGATGAAGGAATATAGCAGTATAAATGAGAAAATAGAGTTGAATTGGGTTTGTTATTTTTCTAATTTTGATACTTCTAATAGTTCAAAGCATCCAGCAAAGGGCACTATACCTTTTTTTTTATTTTATGTTGTGTCTTCCAGTTGTTTTTTTTTCTTTATGACAGATAACTCTGATTTCCCTTATATTTACACTATATTGTTTGTATCTGATATAATCCGCCTTGCCATGTAGGAGCTTTGATATTGATTTTATGTAATATTTACACTATTGATTGTATCTGAGATATAGGGTAGGGCAATTGTGCGGTGCAAATGTGCGGTTCTGTTGGAATATTTTTGAAAGAAGTGCATTTGATCTCTCTATCTCTCCCCCGATCATTCTTCTCTCGCTCCTTTCTCTCAATTGTGCTTCTGTCTCACTCGCTACTCTCTCTCCCTCTCACATTTTATTGATCTTCTCTTTGTCCATCTTTCTCTCTCAATCGCTCCTCTCTCTCTCTGACTTCTATTGCTCTTCTCTTGCTCCTTTCTCTTGCTATCACTCCTCTCTCTCCCTCTCACTTCTATCGCTCTTCTCTCTCTCTCTCTGTCTCGTTCCTCTCTCTCCCTCTTTCTCCATCTTTATCACTCTTTTCTCTCTCTCATTCCAAAAGAGATGTAAGGAAATGTCAAAGCAAATGAATGAACTGAAGAGAATGTTTTTGGTATATCGATCAGTAAGTGCATTCAGGAATTTATATGAACGGAAGTTCCTGAGTTATAAATCTCAACTAAGGAATTTGAATGAAGTCCGCCGGCATAGCAATCATTATCAGGTTTAATGACACGTTAAGATGGGCGATGCTTGGAGTAGGTGATGGCGTATCAGGTATGGCTCAGGTCTTCTGTTACAAACACATCTCTAACAGCCCCTCACAAACTTATGCATAGTTGAAGGAGACAGAAACCCACACAAGCTAAAGGCTTGGTCAGAAGATCAGCGAGTTGATCACGTGTGGAAAGGAAAGATACCTGCACTGATCCTTGTGAAACATAATCAAGAACGAAATGATAATCAATTTCAATATGCTTAGTTCGAGCATGAAATACAGGATTTTTACTAAGAGAAGTAGTACCAAGATTGTCACACCATAATATGGAAGGTGAAGTTAAATCAATTTTTAATTCGTGCAGAAGAGATTTTAACCATACGAGTTTGGTAGTGGCATTGGCAATAGCAAGCCACAGTAGTCTATTTCTTGGATGCCCAAATAATAAGATTAGGACCATGATAAACCAGATAACCACTAGTTGATTTTTGGTCTATCGGGTCATCAGCCCAGTCTACATCACTGAAGATGTGAAGCGTGTTTGGTGAGTCATTGTAAAATTGAAGGGAAAAACCAAATGATGCAGGACGACGTCGGTGACGCCATCCCGAGGGTATCTCGGCAATGATCAAATACTGGGGTGATAGCGGATGTCGTCGAAGACATCGTCAGTCAGGTATGGATCTACGGAGATGCGACTACGTGATGCGAAGACTCCTAGGCGGATGTATGTGCAGGCCCCGAATCGTGGAGTTCGCCAAGCTCCAGGCTTTGGGGGCAGACGACCGATGACGGTAATAGTGATCTCCTGACCCTCGTCGGAGCGATGACGATGTCTACAATGCCGAACAGACTAGGTCTGTGGGTGCTCTCACGTTACTGATGGGCTCGGCCCATACCTAGGGAAGGCACTCGGTAGGTTCTCTCGTGTTTGTTTATCCTCTCACCTATTCTAACCCAAGCACAGCGGAGTGCAATCGAAAGGATATACGATGAAAGATAATTGAACTAGTGGGGTTAGGGGAGTGAGGTACCTCTTTGGTGACATCGTCCTAGAGTCGAGGAGTTGGTCAATGCAGGAACCGGTGGGCTGAGTCAGTGTTGTGTCGGAGGCGGGCACGGCGTCGCTCGACTGGCGGAGGTATCTCGGCGCAAGAGACGTGACACTGGAAGAGGGCGAGGTGAAGTCGGGAACAGGGCGCGTCAGCAGGGTGTAGAGCGTGGCAGCGCGGGCAGCTCAGAGACAGGAGGCGACGACGGCAGTCAGCGGCAGCAGTTTGGCGGCGGCTCGACAACAGCTTGGCGGCTCGACGGTAGCTCAGCGGTAGCTCGGTGGGGGTCGACGACAGCTCGACGGCTCGGCGACGATCGGCGGCTGTTGGGTTCTATAGAGGGCTAGATCTGGATGAACAAAACAAAACGATGCGCAGCGGAAGTCCTTTTTGCGAATCGAACAACATCAACGAAAATATTGAAACAATGTACCTTTGCACGAATCTCATTCATGATTTCTTCGATCCCGGAGCGAGACGAGTCGAGCTGCTCAAGTGTGCAGCCTCTAGACGTATCCACGCGGTCCTCGGCGCGTCGGATCTCCTCCTTCTCGTTGACAAGCCCCGTTCTTTCTCCGTCGGCGTCGTTACGTCGTCCCGATCACATCACGGATGGAGAGGGGGTGTGGGGAGAGTGGAGAAGAAGGGGAAAGGCCCTTAAACAATTCTGGCCTGGGTGAATTTTGTTTAGGGCCTTCCCCTATTTATACTAAGTGGGTATTTTTCAAAAAACCGCCCAAAACTTAAGTATATCTTTCGACGTCCAAAAGACCATTTGTGTGTGACCCTCTAGGCCCATGTATCAGTCTAGTCAACGACTCTAGCGGCCCAATAACCTTTATTGGCCTTCCAAATTAATTAACTATATCATCATATAGATTAATTAATGTCCGATCGATTTAACCCAATCGATAGGTCGAGACTCCGACATGTGGGGTGCACAGCTACATTTCGTGTCCTAGAAGATACAAAGGAGTGTGTATCGACTCACTCATGGAACCTGTTCATCATCAATTACCGTGTATATATAATCCGTCATCTACTTGACGCTCCTTGGACGACTTAGGGTATGGTCAAATGTCAAACCCCAATCGGTCATCCGAGTTAGTACTGATGCATTCGGAAATCATCGGAGAACTCTTCTCCGATATTTCATTGCCTTGGCCAAGGACTTCATTGCATCATCTTCCTTGAGCTCTCACCTCTTATACCGAGGGTGGAGGATCCCATCTTGACCACTCAATCATCTTCGTAAACTTCTTGATGTACCCGAACTAAGACCGTTTAGAATCCCATGATTAGAGACTCGTTGGCCATAGCCAAAGTACAACCGTCCGTCCACAAGACGTCTTTGGTGTCTCAGGTCTAAGGACCACTTACACAACCGTGACGTGAATCAACCTGATTGACAGTTCGTTATAATATCATTCAGGGATTCGTACGGATCAATTCAGTGAACTCTTTCCGTCAAAGAGCACCCACTATCTATCCTTAGTGTTGCCACACTAATGGCTACGGGACCGGCCATACTCATCATATGAGTGAGGCTAGAAAGTGCTATTCTATCCGGATACTTCGATGTCCTTCTCGCGTATCCTTCGAATAGGAATGTTTAGAACACATACTTAAAGACTAGTGATCTCCATATTATAATCTCATCATAATTCACTAAGTCCGATCATGTATTCATGAACTTCATTATACGCATCACACGTGCACTATAATGAATATGTTCTATTAATGAATATGGAACGAGATGTGGAATGTGTGATTGGCTTGCCGGCCACATATATTTTCATCAGCGGTGGCGGTCGGCGGCGACAATTCAGCGGCGGTTCGATAGCGGCTCTGCAACGGCTCAATGGCGACTCAAGGGTGGCTCGGAGGTGGCTCGACGCTGGCTCAACGGCGGCTCGACGGCAGTTCGGCAGTGACTCGATGGCAGCGTGGGCGCGGCAACGGCGACGACCTGATGCGTGGTGATGAGGTGCTGCATCACATACCACGGTAGGTCACAGCGACCGCAGGCAGCGGCTGGTCGCGACCGCCAGATGCATTGGCCGGGCCGCAGAATGCAGCCGGTCGCAACTGCTGATAACGGCCGATCGTGGCCGGTTGTGGCTGGTCGTGGCCGTGGGCTGTGGTTGGTCGCAGTTGGGGGTCACGACAGGTCACGACAGGTCACGGCCGCTGACTACGGCTGGTCGCGGCCGTAGTTGGTTGCAGCTGTGGGTCGCACTGGACACGGCCGCGGGCTGCCAATGGTCACAGTCACTGGTCGCGGCTGCGGTTGCTGGTCGCGGACGCGCGTTGCAGGCGGTCGCAATCAGGGGCCGCCGTTGGTCGCGACTGCGGGTTGCACTGGATGCGGCGTTGACCGCGACTGGTCGCGACAGTCACAATTGATCGCGACGGCCGCGGGTTGCGACTGGCCGCGCCTGCTGGCAGCGGCCGGTCGTGATGGCGGCCATAGCTGAAGCGCGCACGGTGTGGCGCGGGCACAAGTGTGGCTTCGACGGGAAGAACGGCGGCAGAGCGGGGACCCGACGGCGGTGAGTCGACGGATCTGGCAGCAACGGTGACAACGGTCTTCTTCCTCCTCCTTCCCTTCCCTTCCTTCTCCCTCTCTTCCTTCTTCCTCTCACTCGATCGTGGAGTAGTGGGTCCCTCTCATCAACGTAAACGAGAATATATTGTGGTGTTTTATTAATAAATTTGAAAAATAGTGAAGGGTCAGTACGGAAACCTATAAAACCATGAGTAGAAAAGAATTGGCTCAATTTTTGAAACCAAGCACGGGGTGCTTGTTTGAAACCATAAAGTGACTTATGTAAGACAAACATGATTTGAGTATTGAGAGGATACAAAACCAGGTGGTTGATGCATGTAAATGATCTCAGACAAATCGCCATGAAAAAAAGCATTGGAAATATCAAGTTGATTGATGTGCCATTGTTTACTGGCAGCAAGAGAAAGAAGAATTCGAAGAGTGGTCATCTTAAGAACCGGACTGTAAGTTTCATGATAGTCGGTACCTGGAGTTTAACTGAATCCTTGAGCCACCAACCGAGCCTTGCAATGGTCGAATGAGCCATCTGATTGCAATTTTTTACGAAGCACCCATTTACATCCAACTAACTTTGTAATAGGAGGAGGTGAGACTAAGTCCCACGTAGGATTACTCATAAGAGCAGAGTATTCTTCAACGTATCCTTGTGCCACATAGGGTCCTAAAGAGAGGTCTCCACGGTTGTGGGTTCTATTGGGTGATTTGTGGAGATGAGCCACAACGGAAGAGGATATTTTGTAAATGCGTGATATAATTCAGATATTTTTCTAAACTATTTTGGGGGCTAAACTAGATGCTACGGGTTTGATTGGATTTGTTAAGGGAGTGTCAGCCGGAAGGGTTTTGGGTGTAGATGGTGTGGGCTGAATCTGAGTTATTGGCGAAGGAGGCTCAATGCTAGATGTGCTAGTAGGTGTAGAGATATTCTGATGTGAAGAACTAGTTTCGCCTGATGTCGGTAATGATGAGGGCCAGGAGCATTTTGAAGGGGAGGTATTTGCTAAAGGTTCAATGACATTGTCTTTGTGTAGGGAAAGATATACATTCTCATAAAAAACTACATCTCTACAAATAATAATTTTATTTTTAGGAGGATTTAAACATCTATACCCATGGTGATGGGAGCTATAGCCAAGAAAAACACATCGCTCAGACCGAGAGCTTAATTTAGAAGCTGCATACAGCCTGAGATTTGGAAAGCACAGACAACCAAAACTTTTAATAAAGGTGTAATTTAGAGATTGCTTTTGGAGTACCTCAAATGGAGACTTGAATTTTAGCTGAGCCATTGGAAGATGATTGATAAGATACACTGCAGTGGCTATCGCTTCATCCCAAAAACGTTGTGGAATACCTGTGTGATGCATTAGGGAGAGGGCAGTTTCGATGATGTGTCGATGCTTTCGTTCCGCAGCTCCATTTTGCTGGTGGGCATGAGGGCAAGCCAGTCGATGCTGAATATCAGCAATATTTGGCGCAATGATCTATATTCACCGCCCCAATCTGATTGAAAGGCTTTTATTTTGCAGTCAAATTGACGCTCGACCGAGCATTTGAAAAGATGAAAAGTTTTAAGCAAATTACTCTTTTTCCTAAGCGGATATTACCAATTATATCTACTAAAAGAATCAATAAATGTAACATAATATGAGAATCCTAAATGAGATAAAACAGGTACAGGACCCCACATATCAGAATGAACGAGTTTGAAAGGTCTTGAAAACACATAACTTGAATGACCATATGGTAATTGTTTTGCCTTGGACATAGCACATGATTCACAAACATGTGGCCGAGGCACATTGACTAGAGGAAGATCAAAATGAGTAAAAATGTTTTTCAATATATTGAAGGCAGGGTGGCGCAATCGTTGATGCCATAGTTCTGTGGACGCCTGTCCGACAGAAGGTTGCTGAGATGCTGAGGAAGTCAAATGATATAGTCCGTCTGTATGTCACGCTTGATTAGAGTTTCCCTTGTCCATCGATCCTTGACAAAACAATTATATGGATGAAATTCAACACAGACATTATTGTCAAGTGTAAGTTGACGGAGAGATAGAAGATTTTTAGTGATGTTAGGAACATGTAAAATATTTTGATGATACACAAGATGAGATTTTGTAAAAAGAAAAGAACTTCTAGTTGCATAAATAGGCAGACCTGAGCCATCGCCGATGTATAGTTTTTCCGAGCCTTGGTAGGGCGTTGTGATGGGGGACCATCCAACCTCGAAGACCTAGTTCTTTGTTTTTGTTCGTACACGTGTGGGTCAAGGGATGGTCCTACATTTTTGTGCATAGGCGAGCCCATGTATGGCCATGTATGTGGTGTTTTTTTTCTTCTTAGGCCCCTTATGAAGCTTTTTTGTGCCTTCTTCTCTTTGTTTCAAAGGGGGAAGGCCCATATTTCCCCTATAAGAGGAGGGGGTGCCCATAGTAAAAAAAAGAGAAAAAGGGAGAAGAAAAAAGATTTCCATGGGTTTTTATGGTTTATTTTAGGTGTTTTTTTAGTTTAGTCTTAGAGTTTGAGATAATTATGGAAATGCTCCTTCGAAGAGAGAAGGGAGATTAGGGTTCCATCGCGCTCTCACCAGAGCGTCGGCGCCGCCACCGTCACCACTCGTTGGATTACTATGCCGCAACCAGCCGCAGCCGCACAACCACCGCTGTCAGACAGGGCTGAAGCCGCCCCCGCTGGTCCGGCCGTAAGCCGCGGCCGGGACAACCAAAGTCGTGGCCGCAAGTGGCCGAAGCCGCACCCGCGACCTCAGCTACCAGCACAGCCGCAGCTGCGAGCCACGACCGTGGACGACCTGTCACAACCGCAGTCCCCTGCAGCGGCTGCGAGCAGCGGCCGACGACAACAACAGCGGCCGCGGACAACAGCAGCGGCCGCAGTCGCCGCAGCGGCCGCAACTACAGCCGCCGCCCCCCGCTGACCGCCGCCAGCTGCGTTCGATAGCCGCTAGCTGCGTCTGATAGCCGCCAGGCCGGAGCTGCAGTCGCCGCTGACAGTCGCGAGGCCGCAACCGACAGTTGCCAGGCCGCAGCTGCAGCCGCAGCCAACAACCGACACGCTGCAGCCACAGCTGACAACTGCTAGGCCACAGCCACAGCCGCCTGCCTTGGCCGCATCTTTCGCCACGTCATGTCACCATGCCCGCCGTCACAACCTTCGCCGCGCCTACCTGCGCTGTCATTATCCTCGCCACCGTGTTGGCCTCCGAGCCCATCACACCGCCTACCTTCACTGCCACCGTCCTCGCCACCGCGCTCGCCTCCAAGCCCGTCGCTGCGCCTACCTGCCGTCGCGCACCTACGCCGCCGCGCCCACCTGCGCCGCCGCAGACACCTGTGTCGTCGTGCCTACAAGTACTGTCGTGCCTACCTGCGCCACCGTGCTTATCCGCATCGCCGCGCCTACCTGCCCCCCAGCATCTACACCCGCCACACGCGCGCCTAGTGTTCTCTAGAGTAGTTTCGAGGGGAGTGATCGCTGGACGACCCGCCGTCGCCAGTTCATCGCCGCGAAGTACATGGCACCGCAAGAAGAACAACTGCCGCCATCGCCGCCGATACGTACCTCCATCCGCCGATAGCTAGCTTTAGTCACTCACAACCGATGTCATCGTAGCGATGCCTAACGTCATCATCGCTGACGTCTGATGCATTCCCCGTTACAGCTGCCCTATGCTGTTGCACCTTTGCGTCGTTCTATGCTCGCTGCTACGGTCTCCTAGAGTAGCTTCAAGGGAGATGTCCGCCGGACGACGTGCTGCCGCTAGTTCATCGTCGCAAAGTACATGCCGCTGCAGGAAGAACAGCCACCGCTCTGTGCGGCCAACACCTATCCTTGTTGCCTATAGCAAGCCGTAACGAAGGCTTACCCCGTCACCGTTACCGACGCGGCCGCGCTACGCCGCCGCTTTACAGATTAGCTGTCCTCTTGTGGTGTAACACGAGCTTCTCGATCCCAGCGCATTGTGTTACATCATGTTGACTGATTTATCACTTGAGGATCCGAAGTAATATGGTGAGTTGCGCCACTGTCCGCATACGAGTGTGTTTGAATAGATGATGGTGCTGATGGAGGACCTAGAGTAAGATAATATGCTTGAACAGGTTGTTGAGGTGACCTTATATTTGATGATGGAGAAGCATTGCGTGGAGTTCGTGTTCCCTATCTGTCATAGAATACATCCATGCAAATTTGCCATAACATACATCCACGCAATTTTCGAGCAAATTTGGCATCGAGGACCTATTCTTGTTGGCTGGGTTGAGCCTTGTGGTCCATTGTGCCCACGTTCGCGTCCTCCACGTCCTTTGTTGTAATTCGTTTGTTGCTGATCTGCATGAGCTTGATTGGCTTCTGGAGGCAGTTGTTCTTCAGTTTTCCCCACATTACCAAACGTTAACATGTTTTCTTCAGACTGGAACACGGCAACGATGACATCAAATGAAAGAGTACTAATGTGGGTATTCATACTGGTTCAAAAAGCTTGAGATTTGGGACCAAGTCCCCTAAGGAGAATAAACTTCAATGTACGTTCATGAACGATGTTCCCAACTGCACCAAGTGCATTACTAACACTGCATATTTCTTGAACAAACTCATCAATAGTTCGCGTACCTCGTTGAATATTATGTAACTTGTTTGTCAACTCCATTATCCTTGATTTTGAGCAGGATGAGAGTCCAGTGTTGAGACTTCTCCATGCTTCGAGAGCAGTCATACTTTCTTGTATGATTGAGAGAAAGTCATCGCTCATATACGACATTATGGTGGCCATAACTGCCATGTCCTCCTTCCACCATGGATGCTCCGGATCTGTGAACATTGGAACAGTAGAAGGTCGTTCATGGGTACGGTGCTTACCTAGCCCTTGTGCCACCACAGTGGCTTGTACACAGCGCATCCACTGCGGGTAGTTAGCTCGTGTGAGCTTAATTCCTACTGGAGGAACATACGTAATTCTTTGGGGCGATCTTGTTCGTCGCGTTTGGCGTTGAATCACGCCTTCATCGGAAGAGCCTTCAGATCCCAACGGAGCATGCTCTGATACCATGATAGAAAATGGCAATGCCAAAAGAGATGTAAGGAAATGACAAAGAAAATGAATGAACTGCGGAGAATGTTTTTGGTACATCGATCAGTAAGTGCACCCAGGGGTTTATATTAACGGACGTTCCTGAGTTATAAATTTCAACCAAGGAATTTGAATGAAGTCCGCCGGAGCAATCATCATTTCAGGTTTAATGACACATTAAGGTGGGCGATGCTTGGAGTCCGCTGGCGGCAGATCAGGTATGGCTCAGGTCTTCTGTTACAAACACGTGTCTTTAGCACTCTCCCTCTTTCTACTTCTTTATCGCTCGTCTCTCTCTCTCATTCCTCTCTCTCCCTCTTTCTCCAACTTTATCACTCTTCTCTCTCCCATTCCTCTCTCTCCCTCCTCCATCTTTATCGCTCTTCTCTCTCTCCCTCTTTCTCCATCTTTATCGCTCTTCTCTCTATCGTTCCTCTTTCTCCATCTTTATATATCTTCTCTTTCCTCTCTCTCCCTCTCTGTCTCCTTCTCTCTCGTGCACACTCCCCTCTCTCTCTCTTTCTCTCTCCCTCTCACGTATTTCTCTCACTCTTGCTTGCACCCCTCCCTCCTTTCTCTCTCCCTCTCATTTTCCGTTGCTCTTCTCTCCCTCTATCGCTTCTCTCTCCCTCTCACTCTCTGTCGCTCTTCTCTCTCTTCCTCTTTCTCGCTTTGTCACTCTTCTCTCTCTCCCGTTCACTCTTACCTCCCTCTCGAGTGTGTAGCTGGGTCCTCTCTCCCTCTCTGTTTCTCTCTCTCTCTCTCTCTCTATCTCTCCCTCTCTCCCTTTCTGATCGCAATCATTTGTGCAAATTCGGACCGCACGACCTTCCCTACTGATATAATCCACCTTATCAGACAAAATTAGTCAAATAAATCATGTTAAAGCTAGTCCTATGGCAACAATGTGTTACCGTAAGTTCCATGTTAACTCCCTAAAAAATGTGGCATGATTGGAAAAATATGCAGGGATCAACAATTTTAGAATCAGAGTGGAATGATTATATTCAGTAATGTTTGTAGATACATTATCTTAAAAATCTACTTTAGTACAAATGGTTTAACTTAATAAGAGGAGAATGGTGTAGCTAACAGATCTTAAATTCATTAATTCACATAAATTCATAATCAAGACAACTCCAAAAGTTTTCCCTTCCCAAATCATTTAATTTTAAAAACAATGGGGTATAGCAAGTCTGGTCACTTCATCTATCATGCCTTAGATCATTAACAACTTTTCTTAATTTTGAGTTGAGACCAGAAGCCAACGCCACATGCCATGTCATGTATTATTACAACAATAACTAAGTTCTGAGTCATGGGAATCCCTTTTTGTGACAAGTTACATCAGGGTTATCTCCATCTCACACGTCTCCTGAAGTAGTGACAAACCTAAACTTAAAAACATGATATAGCTAAGTTGTAGCCCTCTATGATTAATCTCAAGTATTAAACTAACTTAACCATCTGACATTAATTTTAAGTCCCGATAATGAACTGCCTGAAATAGAATACGATGTTGATTATCATTGTCGATTGCATTTGCAATGGATAAGCAAAAAGATAGCACCACCTATTGTATTTGAACTGGTATTTCTCGCATGTTTTCCCATTTACTTAAATAATAAGATTAAATCCACAATATAAATAAATTCAGAGACCTGCAAACATCTACATTGCCTACTCGCTAGAAGCATTGCAACCTAACCAGAGTCAGTATCAGAGTCTGTTGACAAGGCCTGGCGGGCATCTTGTGGCTCCTCCCGGATATCTACCGCCTGAATTCCCAAGACATGTTCAGAAATCGTCATACATTACCATAAGTATGATAAAATCAATGACAAGATGAGATACAAAAATAATAATAGTAATAGTAATCATAACCATTACGATAATTTACCTCTACATGAGGCTGAGACTTCCTGTTGTTCTGCAGCCAAATGGTGCTGAAGGATATGCATGCAGCAAGCATGAAGAGTGGACCAAGCCTGGGATCTGCCCAGTGATCATAAGCTTTCTGAAGGACGCCTTGTACTTTCGTCTTTAGATCTCCACCTCTCGAGAATGCACCTGAAACACTGGGTGACACGGTGCCTTTATCTTCTGGAACAAGTTCTGGTGTCCTCGCAATCTTGAAGAAAAGGAAAATTTCAAGTATCATCACCTAATGCACAATCAACATAAACATGTAATTGCATAAAAGCTTAAACCAGAAGGAATGGGTCTGATGATTTCATAACCACAGGAACAACAGAGATCTGGCCATTTCCAGATTATACATATGATGACGGTCTTGACCCAAGAATGACCAGTTCGTGTCTCTTAGGGTTTGGTGACCAGGAAGATGATGATGAGCATCATAAACATTCATCGGCCACTAGGAAGTTGATGATTATGATGACTCATCATTGCCATATGTCTGTGACTATGATGATGATGCCATCCTTTTCACAGATAAATGATGAGGGTGATGATGATGATGATGAAAAGTCATCTGCATCATAAATATTCATCCGCTGCTGGGATGTTGATGATTATGATGACTCGTCATTGCCATGTCTGTGACTATGATGGGGATGTCATCCTAGTCATCATTATCATCCTTGTCACGGACAAATGATGAAGGTGACGATGATGACGAGTGGATGACAAATAATTTGTCTGATAATTTTCCTCTTAAGGAGTCTCTCTCTGATAGGGTTCGGTGTCCAGGATGACAAGGACACCGATCATGATGGGTCGTCTTCACCCTGATCAATTGTCTGCTGCTAGGATGATGATAATGATGATGACGGAGACAACTACTTATTTTGTGACTAATAAAATTATAAGCATTCTGGCATAAGATATCTTGCAAAAGCTTTTCTTCAAGTTGGAGGATGATGTAGAAATATGTGTTAGCTCATATAATGTGGATGATTTGATTTTAATGGACAGGGAATGTGTGAAAGACAGTAGCGTACAAAGTTTGGAAGATTCTTGTTGTCCCCATCATTTATTATCTGCGAGATCCACTTGATTATCTGCATGAACAAATGCATTGGACATGGTGTTAAGTATCTTAAGGTTTTGTAAGCGTTTCAACAGAAAATGATAAAATTTTAACCCTGTTATTGCCGGGAAAATTTTTCTAGACCTCATTAACGTTGTCTGAACCGTTATATCTTGCCACCAATTGGGATGCAAGGTTCTGATCAACTTCCTGAAACCCATCCCAGATGGTATTCATCTTCTTCTGTGGTTTCATATTTTCTGTGGAGTTCCTTCTATAGCGAACAACAAATAGCCTAGGACTGTCAACAGGGTCCCCATATCTTCTGGGCCCACACGTTTCATAACTATTTTCGGAGTGAAGGTAGAAGAAACAGTATCTCTGCAAATAAAAAAAACTTGAATTGTAAGATCGAAGAAGACCAACACCCTGAAATAAAATCAAAAACCTATATGAGGATAGGAAAATTACATGAAAGGCCCTATTTCCAATTATGAAAGTTTCCTCGGTAATTGATCATTTTCAAAGCAACGTTCTCTTCTGAAGAGACAAACCTCTCTCCACTGACTACTCAAGTGCCCATTACTTAAAAGGTAAAATAAAACGATTTGAGCAACCATTTCCAACTATCTTTTGACATCTTTTAATGTCGTGAAGATTCATAAAGATTGGAATTCTACCTAGAAAAGGAACATGGTAGAATTCTAATCCAACAGATAAACAAACCAGAAAAAAGAGGGGTAATAAAACGAGAAAACTTGCACTTTGGGTTTCACCGTCAAGCCAGGCAAAAGTCAAACGTCTCTCCTTTAATGCATATGCTGCTGACCGTGGGAACTGAGCTTCAGTCTCCTTCGCATTATCGAGAGCATTCACATTCACTAATGCTGTTTTTGCACTGCGCAGGGTCTAAAGAAATATTAGCGGAAAAACATTATTCTGAGAATAATTGAACAAAAAAACATAATATTTACGGAGGATCAGTCATGTTATAGGTCATGTTTTACCTCCCGGAGGCCATTCAATTGGAAACTTGGCCTTCCAGCAGCAATTACGCAGTACCATGTAGAAATATCATTACCCGCTCTAGAATAGCCCTTCGCATCGCATCCAAGTTCCATTGATGTAATGCTACGTAACTGGGGTAGTTCTACATTGGAAGAAAATAAATTACAAAGGCAAGATTTTGATAGCTTCAACTTGTAATTGCTATTAGATCGAGGTGAATCCAAAAAATTAGGGTAGACTGAACAATCACCAATTTTTCCAGTTTTAACTGCAATTTTGATGAAGCTTTTTCATTACTCTATTTTAATACTCGGGCAGCACAGAAATGTCAGAACCTTTTCAGATCAGACATTTAATAAATAAACACACTGGAGTATATAATATGTAAATGGACCTAGGCCCTCTTGTCATCTCTCTCTCTCTCTTCTCCTCTCTTTCCTCATTGTTTCCTAGACCTTTGTCGCTCCCTACTGTTGTGGTTCCCTTGGCCTGTCAGACATTGGAAAGGGAATTATACAGCAGTTCATTCCGACATTATGATCATTGCACATCGATTGTATGTAGACTAACTAAAGTTGATAAATCCAGAAAGCATTCTTCCCCTGAGACTCCTAGTAGGCGTTTGAGGATTTTACTCTAAATCATATATCCATTCGGTTATGAAAATTTTGATAAGAATCTGCATTTTCTTATTATGGGAAGAGGGGAGAGGGTTTTGACCAAATAAATCATAATCAAGGGGGTCAAACTAGATGAATTCAAAGTGTTAAATTATTTACATGTCTTTCCTTTGTTTATTGTGTAAGTGACCTACATGTTGTTAGTGGCCTACATGACTTAATGTACTTTGTGTCAGTGGGCTACACACTTGTTAAGTGATCCACGTGCGTCATTTGGTTCCTGGCCCATACCTCTGTAAGCTGGTATTTAACCAGGTGAGTTGAGATTCAAAGGTTTTTATTTGTTTCTTTCATCAGCCCAATCATAACTGGACAGGTGGCGATGGTGACTAGGAGGAAGAGATCTCCATCTAATATGAAGTCTATGGGATCCAGCTAGTCTTCTCATGCCACATGATTCATAATTCAGACTACATGACAAATCGGTTGCAGACTAAATTAAGGTAAAGAGAAACATTTCACAAATGAGGAAGGCTTGTACATGAACAAAGCGAGGGATGAGAACGATGATTTATTCTTTTTGCCAGGAAGAAGAATCAGACAAGGGAACCATCTTGAAGTACTTTGCGTTGCAACAATCTTTCCTGTCAGGAACCTTTTGAATCTATCATAGAACCTGAGGTGGCGTCACTACAAACATTATTTGCCTCTGATATCATACGACAGCAAATCAACCAAGAAGAATGGACCAAGCCCACACCAGTATCTACTTTTATGTTTAAGGAGGTAAGGGCAGGAAATTGCAGAGTCTTTCCCTTTCTCCTGAGTAATCCCCTCCTCTCCCTGACACAGTCGTGATTCTCCCCCTCTAGTGCTCACAGGTAGACATTGTCTTCCCTCGCCGAGCATTGACTATTTTTCGGCAATCCTTCACCATCCTCGTGACATTCCCCTCTTCTCTCTCTCTCTCTCTCTCTCTCTCTCTCTCTCTCTCTTGTTCTCTCATGGTAAATTGAATACCATTGAGTATTCAATATTTCTTGGTTGATATCACGACTACAAGCAAGGGATTGATCACGTCCCTGGCCCAGGAACGAATCAGCATTCTAATTTTCACCAATAAGAATGAACTACCCAGGATCTTCAGCCTTGTAGGGTTTCCACCCCCCCGACTGCCTTGACCATCGTCTTCCTCAAACCCCGTCCGCCTCTTGCACCGTCAACTGGTGTCGACTGATGTCACCGACGAGCATGGTTTGCCGTCATCGTCGATCCCACACCAATGCCGCCGAACACCGCTGTCACCCTAGGGAAATGAACATGAGCGCTGTTCTTGCTCTCCACCGTTTCTAGGGTTCTGCCGCCGAGCTCTACCATTCTAAGGTTCCATCGCCTAGCTCCGCCCACCATTTCTCATCCTCAAGCTGTTCTAGACAGCATAGAACACTGCCGAGCTCCCCCGAGCACCGTCGAGTCCCACCCCCCCCCAAGTAAGATTTTGGGACCAGAAGAAGATATGGCCACGAGATTACTAAGGGATAGGTATGGTGCCAGTCTGAGTTGGGAACTGCATTTGACCCCAATCAAAGGGGCATCCAGTTTTTGGAAGGGCTGGGGACTGATTTTCCTGCAAGTGTTTTTTGAACCGAAAGTAGGGGATGGAACTTGTTTTAGTTACTGGACAGATGATTGGCCTGACCGATGCAAGATGCAAGAGATTTTTCCTCGTCTATTTGCAATGACATAGAATCCTCAAGCATCGGTGCAAGAGTGTTGGGATAACACATGGAAGCCACTCCTGGAGAGCACACTATCAGATCAGATATTGGAAGACCTCCTAATCATGCAACAGACTACACTCCCTCTGCGACCCACCTTCGGAACATGAGATGGTTGGGTATGGAAGGGCTCAACGTTTCCAGTTCAGCTGTAAATGCCAATGGTTATGGAAGCAGAAAGTGCCGATTTTTTTATGGCTGCTTTTTAGAAGACAAATTATGACCCTTACCCTCTGAAAGCGCATAATCCCAGACACATAGGCATCATGTCCCATGTGCGTCCAAGGAGAAGAACATGTTTCTCATCTTTTTTTTATTTTTTTTATTTTGCGCAGGCCATTTGGAGCTCGCAGAAGCTCACTGGGGTGGATGTGACGTCGATTGAAGCATGCTGGAGATCACTCTGGGAAGGTGCATGCAGAGGAAACTCAGGATGGGGAAGGGTCCTTACGGTGTTTTGGACATTATAGATGCACTGAAATGAGGTAGTCTTTAATTGAAGGACCGTGTCGCTGGAAGCAGTACTACATGATGTGGAGAAATGTATATCCTACTGGTCTAGTGGGAATTGAAGGTCGGGAAAACGGCAATGGCCGCTCATGTATTTGTCACAATCATATATATTAATATTAATTTTGGGGTTGATCACCAATTTCGGCTGATCTTCCCTCTTTATTTTCAAAAAAAAAGAATGAACGAAATATTATATTTTTTAGAAATTTAAAACATAAAATAAATGTGAAAAATGATTGAAAGAAAAACTGGCACAACATGATTGTGCTAGTTATTGAAGGAAAGGGAGAACAAGGACATAAAATAAAAATAGATCTAAACACAATACATTGAGACAAAATGAAGTCATCCTTTGCACAAGGTTCAAAGCACATGACAACCCCAAACTGAGTTATAGACATTGCAATATCCAAAATTCTAATATATGATTTATCAAACGCTCAACTCCCGGGGTCTAAGTTGGATTTCAAATTATTGCATCACTACGGAACACAGAGCCTGAAAAATGTCATTACCTTGATATTTGTTTTCCTCTATCATATTCAGGAACCAAGAGCGATTGAATGGCCCTAAATTAGAAAAAAAACAAAGAATAAGTCCTAGAAGGCATCAACCAAAAATATTTCTAATCTGAATGTACAAAGGCCATACCATGATAAACAACAGGTTTTACTCCTGTTTCTTTTATACAAACGACAGCTGGAGCAAACTCCACTCCGAATCTGAATAGAGATAAAGAGTCAACCAATAGTGATATGAATATCAACAAATTGCTAAAAAGTGATAACAGGATCCTTATTTTGGATTTTATCAACTTAATTTGCAAATGCTTTTACCTTTTTAATTCCACTTTAATTCACAACTTCAATCACCATGATTCCATTTATCTTTATCTTTATCTTTCTTGCCATAATTTAGGTCATTGGAGAAACATCATTTTAAAAAAAAAATCAATAGAAACAAAAGAAAACAGAAATACTCCTTAATTTTGATAAAGAGCATACATATCCCTCCAGTGAGAGGATTGGTCTTCTTCCCACCGAACCAACCCAATCGCAACATGGGCCCAATAATCTTTTGCAGCTTGACGCAGATAAGGACTAGCTCTTTCTCCAGTTTCTGAGAAGATAACAATCTTATTCTGAAATAATCAGCAGAAAAATATTTAAAAACTTGGAATCCTGCAATTGCGCAATAGTAGACGGAGAGAGATTTCTTGTATTTAAGGGTTCAAGACCTTAAAATACAGTACAGCCATTAAAGCTGATGAGATATAAAACCAAAACCATTAATCTGGACAGAAATAAACTGGTGAATAAAGAAACTATAAGACTAGGAGAATAATAAGAGAACTTGGGAGGATACAACAGAACACCCTTCTCGAGCTAGACAAGCTAGACAATAAACATCACCCATTCCCAGCTCTCAGTAAAATGCCAAATTGCTGGTTCAAATAGTGCTTTTGTAGACACAGCTGACACAGACTAATCAGAATCGACATAGCGTGTATTGATGGCTAGCAAATGCCCAACCGATATCCAGCCGATATCTGGTATCGGACAACCGATATCCGATATCCGCGAAAAAATGGGACGGGGCTGGATATCGGATATCGGTTATCGGTCGATATCCATCTATAAGGGGTTAGACGGATATCAGTATCGGATATCGGGGGGGTGAAGACGAACAGGGTATCGGATACCGGATATCGGTTTTCCGGCATCCGGATGTCGGAGACGGATACCGGATGTCGGAGACGGATACCGGATGCCGGATATCGGTTTTCGATATCCTGATATCAGAACCGGTATCCGGATCAAATGGTTTTATTTTATTTGAATCTCAGTTAATATATAGAGTTTAAAATTTTTATTTTCTTCGATATGGGATAACAGGATTCGAAGTTTAATGTAAACTCAGAATCCTGTTATCCCACATGGAAGAATTTAGAAATCTTTCTTTGTATATATTGAATGAATCCGACATTATATTAAACGGTAAAATTATATTATAACCCATATTCGCTATATTTATTGGCCCTTATATTTAGTCATTATTTAATATAATATCACAGCGTGCAATAAATAGAAGTGAAAATTTACATATTCTTCCATATGGGATAAAGGGATTCGGATTTAACACCAAACCCGAATCCGGTTATCCCATATGGAAAAAAATAAAAATACGTAGCTGTATATATTAAATGTGATGACTTACCTCTTAAAAAGTTATCTCCTAACTCTCTGGCCCACGATAAATTGACCTGTCACTGAATAATTATCAATTAATATTATTTTTAAATATACTTTCGGTGCGGATATCGAAAACAGATATCCACAACCGATATCCGATGTCGTCATCCTCCCCCCTGAGACGGAGATGGATGCCGACATTGAGACGGATATCGGAATGAACGGATACCGGAAAATTGACTTTCCGGTATCCGATACGGTATCCGTCCCGATACCGGCATCCGGTACCGGTATGGGGACGGGCAAACGCTACTGATGGCCATGGACTCAACATACTTTTTCTATTCTAATCGGATCAAACTCTGAGCTATGTTGAGATATGTTCCTAAAAGAGCATAGAACCTTTCTTGAAATCTTCCCAACTTCTAAAGTAAAATATTGCAAAACTACAATTGTTCAATGTCCACAAGTGAGGGAAGGGGAGGTAAGAATGAGAGAATTTCCAGGGGAAGAGGAGAAGAATGATCATCAACGATCTGGTTGCGGCTTGTCTGGGGATGGTGTCAAGCCTGCGAAAACAAGCCAGAGGATTAACGACCAAATGGCAAGGGTAGCGATGGCTCAGGTGACCTATGTTTCAATTCTTCACCTAGCCTCTTCTGAAGAACGGCTTAAGTAGTTCCCATAATAGGTTAGGCCTCCATGTCAGGCCCCCTCTTCTATAAGGCCCTCTTCGCTTCATAAACCTGATGTCGAATCGCACCAAATAATCATAATGGACATAGGGTGTACTGACCCTAGGATTGGCCATCTCTTAAATCAAATGGTCTACTTCAACATGCTTTTTCTAGTCATGTTTGTTTGACCTTTTCTTCTCCTCTGTAGCCCTTCCCTACTCTTGCATCAGGAGCCCTACTTTCAAAAAAATGTTGACTAACTCTTGAAAGTGGTACTGACTTTTTTACAAATTCTATTAATATAAGGAACATACTTAAAGGTCATATGACCCTGGCTTTGGCTGTGGTGGATGCCCTTAAAGTTTACGCAGTAGTATTTTGTATGCCCATTCCTTTTTGCAATGAGAACAAAGCAGCTTTGATCACTGCTGTCTCTCAAGAACCAAACCAGTATTGGATGGATATAATTCAGCTGGTTCAGTCTTCGGTGCTGCACATGCAGAATATTGGTTTGAATTGTGGATACCATGGAAGAAGCTTCAAAAGACTTATATTTTCAGATATAGGCGCAACCATCCTTTCTCCCATTTAAAAATGGTCACAGCTTCTTCAAAAACAGGTACACAGTCGCGATTTAGTAATTGACCAACCAAAGAGTGATATATCCTATCCTTGAGAAGATATGTTCTCTTCAGAATCAGGATATTTCACTGGTCCATAATGATGAATTTTCCTCCAAATATTCTCCAGTCCAAATGCATATTCCAGAACTGTCTTTGAACCTTGAAGAGTAGTAATCGACTTGGATATATGGTTGTAGATCTGGGTCTCATCATATCACTAAGAATGCACTTTGTTGGATGTATCACACAACTCATAGTTAGACAGTATCCGCAAGAAGTAATCAATTATGCACATATATATTGATCAAGTAGCCACGTTTTGATGATGGCATCTTCCTCTCTCCAAGGCTCATAGTGTAAGTCTGTGTCAGATCCCTCGATTATGACTTCCTTTTACCTAGGAGGATGTTTTCAATATGACCACTCTGCTGAGAAGATTGATATCATTGTCATAATGCCTCTCTGGAATTCTCCACAGCTTAAAAGGTAGACAAGAAAAAGTATTCCCCGGTGCTGCAGCAATGCAGGAGTTGGATATCACAGCACTAATGGTTATCTTCTGAGATTCTTTCTTAGCCATCTGTTGAGGAGCTACTAATAACACCAATGAGTGGTGGACAATATGGCTTGCTCTCTTAATCATACTTAGACTTAAGAGAAGAGTCCTGAGACGCCACATAAGGAGCATGATTTCGGTGCACACTGATGCTCCACAGAGATTACCTGCTCTGGGCTGTAGCGCAGGGAAATGGAGAGGCAGTGTCTGAAGACAGTGCATACAGGAGGCGCGATGCGTTCTTTTTAAGAAACTATCAGAGGAGATTCAAGAAAAGGATGAGAGCCGTGTCTGCAGTTGGGAAATGAAGGACTAGGCACCTTACAAATAAAGCAGATTGAAAGAGAGTGGACAGTCTTTTTCAAGAAGTCAACAGCCCCCATCTGGCAACAGGTGAGGCTGGGGATGAGAAGAAACCTGAGTCCGGAGAGGATCCTTGGATCCCTCAGTGTATCTGCTCCTTCTCCACACTTGTATCTGTCACTCTCTTTCTCTCTCCATCATCTCCATTCTGTTATTCTCTATCAATCTATGTTCTGGTTCAAGAACTCAGCTGACTTTGGAGTTTCATATTGATCTTGACTTGTCATGAGATTTACCGGAACCTTAACCTTATTGATACCACAGCTGTATCAAAGTGGCAGTCAGGACCCTAGAGTTCTTGCTTTATTACCAGGAAGCGACTTGAAGTATGTTTTTATTAATCATAAAAAATGGAGTACATGAATAATATAAGACGAAAAGAGGGAGAGAGGGAGAGAGAGATGGAGACCATACTTAAAACCTCATACATCAGGGGGTGTTATGAATCAGACGAAGTAAGTCATTTTGTTTTTTTGTTTTGAGTGTTCTGTTAATGTTTGGTAGTTTATTTAAGGTACACTAGCTGAAGGAAAATATGGCTTCAGCAAGAAGAGAGACAACGAGAGAGTGGAGCACTGTGAAGCAGCTTGAGGGAGAATGGTGAGAGCAGCAGCATCCACATCAAATGGCCTTGGGTGAGTAGATTTGAGAGACTCTGAGGGTCTCGTTCAGCAGAAAGGAGAAAACGAAAAATGTGTATTTCCCATGGGCAACAAACCCTAACTTATACAGAACGATTGGGCCCATCAATCGTTAATGAGGCCCACTAGGGTGTACAACAGTCAAAAAAGAAAAAAGGACATATGGATAATTATACTAACTTAATAGGGTAAAATAATAAAAGCCAAAAACAAAGCTAGCTTTGTCAACACTAGCCATTATCCCTCCACTCTTGCACCTTCCTGATTTTTTCTAGTCTCAATTTCAAGCACAAAACCACAAAGTGGATGATTGGTGAAACCTGACAATGCGGGCCAACTAAGAAACACTTTTCATTTTTGATCCAAGTACAATTTAAAAAATAAAGGTGAAATTGGAAAATTTAGATTTGTAAGAAGGTATGAAGAAAAAAGGGAGAACAGCGGCGGTGAACGGCGGAGAAGGGAAATCTACGAGAACGGCGATCACCAGATTATAAGTCTGGTGATCGACCTCCGCCTTCCACCGCCGGCGATTTCAGCGAGAAGTCTTCATCAGGAGGTGCAGGATTGATCTGCAATCTGCGGTGGACGGCGATCAGTGGGGAGAACGGCGATCTGCGATCTGCGGGGAGAACGGCGATCTGCGGCGGTGAGAAGGGAGAACAGCGGTGGTGAACGGTGGTGAACGGCTGAGAAGGGAGATCTACGAGAATGGCGAAAAGGGAGAAGGGCGAGAAGGGAACAGCGGGGAAGGGAGATCTGCGAGACCGGCGAGAAGGAAGAAGGGCGAGAAGGGAGAAGGGAGCTCGGGACTGAAGAGGGAACAGCGAGAAGGGAGAAGGGACATCTGCGAGAAGGGAGAAGGGCGAACGGCGGTGAACGGCGGGGAGAACGGCGATCGGCGGGGAGAGCAGCGAACGACGAGGGAGAACGTTGGGGAGAACGGAGAAAGGCGAGGGAGAACGGTGTTCCCTGATCCCTGATCCGTGATTGGCTATCCTTGGAGAACGGCGAGGACAAGGGGGTAGTGAGATCTGCGAGGACTAAGATGAGGGAGAAGGGCTCCGACGGGGACAAGGGAGAACAGGGAGACTCCGAAGAGGACACTCAGTCGGGGAGGCTCCAGCGAGATTCTGACGAGGCTCCGACGAGAATCCGATGAGGGCTCCGACGTTCCGGCGTCGTCGGCACCCCGGCCCTCCAACGCTTCGAGGACAGACGAGGATGAGGTGAAGCCGCTACGACTCTCCACCAAGGGCACGGGGCTCAGACTCTTTGCCAAGCCTCCACCGTCTCAGTTGGGTGCTCGGTAATTGCGGAAACTTTGACACTTGTAAGACGTGAAGAAGGGTAAGATGGAGCGGCACAGGAATGAAGCCATCAAGGGCCGCGGACGCCACAGTGCAGGTCGCTGTCATGACAGGAGACCGAATGGATGACAGTGCGGCGGCGGAGCAAATTCTTCAGGCGTGACGACTGACACGACATCGGCCGCTGCTGCGAAAGGGTTGCGACTGCTTGAGAGGAAGACGAAGTGGTGGCAGAGGGACGGCGGGCCAGAGTCCCCAGGCACGGTGATCACCCAGATGTAGGCCGTCGGGACGAAAGGGATGGTGGGAAGGGGATGAGCCGCCAACAGCGTCCCCCGGCATGGATAATTCCCCATGCAGAGTTGCGATCACGGAGGGATGTCTTCGGCTAGGGCCTCCAGCGAGAAGGTTTCTACATGGAGAGTTCCAAACGCGAAGAGGTTCTCCACTGGGACATGTCTCATCCTGAGGGCCTGCGGAGATGGCGTGAGGTCCCCAACCTACGATCCTCGATCCACGCTGGATGGGAGCACAGGGCAAACATGCAGAGATTAGTTGGTGACAGAGGGAAGAGACTCAAATATGTGCAATCCACTGAAGGGCTTCATGCATGAGAATGGAGAGGCCATGAAGATGATAAGGAGGAGATTGGAGATGACTACATCATGCAGGGAAGGTGGCGGTGCAAGATCAGGGCCGGAGAACGTGGGGTCACCAGACACGCACACTACGCTCAGAACATGGGGGGACCATGGAATCAAGTTCACAGAAAGAGATAATTATGTTGAAGGCACGCACAAGCAGTCACCACACATACGAGGTAATGGGGTCCGAGCACTAGACTCAAGCCCACGTGAAGAAGTTTTAGTTCGAGGGAATAGAGTAGCACATGGAGCAGAAGACGATGAGGAAGGACGGGTGACGGTGAGGTCTCGTCGCATTAGAAAGCCACAATCCAAAAGCACAATGACATATCGATGGCCTGCCAGCGAGGAGAACAGGTGCTTCAGATGTTTAGCGATGGGACACCAAGCAAGAGAATGTAGAGAGCCAGTGATCTGCCGCAGATGCAGAGGGCAGGACACCGCCAAGCCAATTGTCATCGAGAGACTGGAGAAAAAAATAAAAGACATGATCAGAGGGTGCAACAGTCCCGAAGACAGGACCAACAAACAACCCCCCTAGTTACAAAGGGGGTGGATACATGTGCTAGTTCACTCCAAAAGTGCTTAGTGGGGGACGTGTTCGGGGAATCTCCAGGGTTAGAGGAGGTCCAAGAAGGCATATGGCAGAAAGTTCCGACACTAGAGAAAGAAGAATTACAAAGGCTAGATATGAACACCCTAATTCTTCAAGGGGTATCGATGGCCGAATATGTTGCGGTATGCAGCTGGACGCAGAGGATCGATGACACCACGGCGGTGAGGTGGCGCCAAGTGCTCCCTACGGACGGGGCTGATCAAATTAAAAAAGTGGGGACGGTAGTAGAGGTGCACGGGTCCCATTGGTGCATCGTCGAGATTCGACGCTGGAGAAGATAGTCACTTCATTTGGAAATCTTAAGAGTATCATATCGACCGGTTTGGAGGATGGGGACCCAAGGGTAGTGCTAGTGGAAGTCGAATTGATGGAAGGGGATTTGATACTGGAATCGGTCTGGTCCCATGGAGATGCGGGGACCTTCACAGCCAGAATAAGACCTATGACTCTTTCGCCAGCGCCACGTGCAGCCAAGGTCATTAGCGATATACAAGGTGAGATGGGTGGCCCAACCACAGAAGTACAGTCAGGACCACAGGTTACGGTGGGAGAGGTAGCACCAGACAAAGATATCGCAAACAAGGTCAGCGGTGAGAGCGCAGCAGCAGACCTCCCGTCGTCCTCGACCACGGGGGACATCACGAAAGAAGACCACGGCCCCCGGCGGAGGAGGACAAGGGCCATCCATAAAGCGCAGTGGGTCACTAATGAAGACCTTCGGCGTTTTAAGGGCGGCGTTTTAAGGGCGTTTTAAGGCCGTGTTTTAAGGGCGTGGAAAAATTGGCCTTGACGGATGCGGAAGGCAAGAAGACGTGGGTGGTGTCCGGGAAACACGGTCAAATGCGTTTGATCGCAGAAGGAAGGTCAAAGAAAGTGGGTCTCCGACATAATATGAACACGACAACATCGAGGGGGTTGAACACCAAGGAGCAGAAGATTGGAGAGTCTTCAAATCACCAAAGTGACAAAGAACTACAGGACGATCATGCCACACTCCTGATGGCGTACGAGGTGGCCGAGTGTGTGGATGTGACGCCGGAGAGGCGACAAGGGGTGCAACCATTGTTTCAATTATGAAGTGCATCTCATGGGACATACACTGTCTCCGTGATGAAGGGAGACGAGGAGTGGTCGGAAGGTATTAGCGGCAATGGGGGGCCACAGTAGTTTGACTACAAGAGATAATGATGGAGAGTTTCTCTTCAAAGGAATGGAACGTAGCGGGCAAGGATTTCTAGAGGGCTTTGTGGCAGTCAACGCGATTTGTAGAGCTGGAGGGTTACTGGTTGCTTGGAACACATCGACTTTTGCTACAGAAGGGTCCTGGACGGGGCAGTACGTGGCTGCGGTAAAGCTAAAGAGAAGGAGCGATGGTTTTCAATGCATGGTGGCGTTGGTCTATGGCCCAGTTATCGCAGCCCGATGGCACAGGCTGTGGGAGGAGCTAGAAGGAGTGGCTTCGCTCATTCACGAAATTCCAATGTTGTTTGGAGGAGACTTCAATGTGACTCTGGAGTCGGGAGATAGACCAAACGGGAGAGGGGGGCAGGATCCAGGCTCTGAGGCTTTTTGGTCTTTCATTTCCAAAACTGGACTGCAAGAAATGGGTCCAACAAATTGCACATACACATGGCGCAGCACGAGGGGTCCTTCCACACTCTCTCGCCTGGACAGATTTCTCTGCTTGGTGGAACTTCTTGAAGAATACCCATTGGCTGATGTCCAAGCACTCCCCAGACCACTATCGGACCATGTACCGATTATCTGGCAAGATAACGTCGGACAGAATCGGCCCACATACTTCAAAATGGATCGGTCTTGGCTTCGAGAGAAGGGGTTCAGGGAAGAGGTGACAGCTTGGTGGATGGCCCAATCCGGCCAGGGCACAGCCACAGCATGGTTGGGTGCCAAACTGGCAGGGCTGCAACAACACCTTATCAGAGTTAAGAAAAAGATACACGAAGAAAGAAGCCGTAGAAGAGAGGAAGCTCTAGCACAAGTCCAGCATTTAGATGCAATTGAAGACATCCGATGTTTAACAGAGGCTGAACTTCAGGAAAGGGAAGCATGCAGAAGGGTGGTTGAAGAAGAAGATAAAAAACTAGAACTTGATTAGAGGCAGAGGTCGCAGCAACTCTGGCTGAAGGAGGGAAACGCCAAAACTCGGTTTTTTTTTTTGGTGGCTAATGGAAGGAGGCGTTCAAACCATATTCTTCGAGTACAAGTGGGAGACAAGCTGTGGGGAAACAAGCTGTTGGCAGAGCACTCGCAGATCATTTCAGAGAGATAACCAAACGAGGGCCTCAGAACCAATGGAGATGGAGCGGAAGAAGCGCATCCAAGGTGTCCCAAGAACAACAAGAAGAGTTAGTGAAACCATTTCTCGTGGAAGAGGTGCGGGCTGCAATCCAAGGATTAAATGGGGAAGGAGCACCGGGCCCTGACGGATTCTCAGTCTTCTTCTTCAATGAATTCTGGGATATTGTGGGATCCGATGTGATGGGTACCCTGGATGAGTTCAGACAAGGCAATTCTAGATTGGAACGGCTCAATCGGTCTCAATCTTTTTATGCTTCCCAAGCGACCAGGTGCAAGGAATGAGGGGGATTTTAGATCCATTGCCTTATCGAACTCGATATACCTCATCATCGCTAAGGTGTTGGCGAACCGGTTGAGGAGGGTAATTGGGAGCCTTATTGGACCATTCCAATCGGCATTCCTTCCGGGTAGACAACTGGTGGACAGTGTGGTGGTGGCAGGAGAAACTGTATCAACTTGGAAGAGAAAGGGGACAAAAGGATTTATTTGGAAGGTCGACTTCGCCAAAGCATATGATTCGCTCGATTGGAGATTTCTATGGTCGGTTTTGCGAAAGCGGGGCTTTCCCGAGGTATTGGTGGCATGGGTACGACGCTGTGTTACATCCCACACATTCTCAGTCCTAGTCAATGGTCGGGCAGAAGGGGGATGGATACACCCACAGAGAGGAGTCAGGCAGGGTTGCCCGTTAGCCCATTACTATTTGTCCTGGGAGTTGACACCTTGGCCACCTGCACCTTTAAGGCATGCAAACGCGGCATATTAAGGGGCTTCCAGACTGCGAGTTACCCAGGGGCATTTCACTACTTCAGTACGCGGACGACACGACATTCTTCATGGAAGGATCCGTGACAGAAGCTCACACACTATCTACACTGTTAAATATTTTTGCGAATTTCTCCGGGTACGTCTCAACTGGGATAAGTAGGCATTTGCGGGATTTGGACGTTCGTCAGCGGAAGAAGTGCAATGCGCCAACGCGCTAGGCACGCCTAAGGGTTCTCTACCAATGAGTTATCTAGGTCTTCCATTGACAGGGAGATGTATTTTAACCACAGAATGGCAACCAGTGATCGAGAGGGTGGAGAGGCGATTGGAAGGCTGGCAGGCCAAAGTGCTATCAAAAGGGGGTCGCTTGGTATTATTGCGAACTATGCTCTCAGCGATCCCAACTTTTTACATGTCAGTGTTTATACCATCAGTTGTGACAAAACGCCTGCAGGGACTGATGAGGAGGTTTCTTTGGGGAACCAATAGAGAGGATGGGCGAAAGGGGGTACCCCTGGTAGCATGCGAAGAGGTCTGCAGGCCCGTAAAACAAGGAGGGCTGGGGATACTCCACATAGACTCCATGAACCTCGCATTATTGACCAAATGGGTGGAAAGGATTGTGACGTCAATGGAGGGCCTCGCCCTCAATGTCCTTAGGGACAGATATGGCATAGAGACAGATTGGGGAAGGTGGACTAAAATTCGGGGCGAGTCACCCTTTTGGCGCAGTTTGCGTATTAGTATACCCCACATCCGTGAGTTTTTTGACCCCAGGTTGGGGGATAGGGCTGGCTTTCGATTCTGGAGCAACTACTGGTTCAATCAAGGTATCCTGCAGTTGAAATACCCAAGACTTTTTGCTCTAGTGGGGAACCCAAACGCCACGGTAGATAAATGTTGGTTCGGAGCTTGGGTCCCTATCATGCATGGGGCGTTATCAGAGCCACTGTTTGAGGAACTGATGGAGATGCAAAAGATCCTTTCAAGCATCAGACTGTCGAATGTATATCGAGATGGCTGGGTGTAGAGAGGGCCATCCTTCTCGGTGAAGGATGCATATTTGAAGATCCGAGGGGAAGCAGGGGGAGACTCGACAACCATCAATTCATGCTCCGAGCTGATGATGCAAAAAGTTCCTCTCAAGGTGCGGTTCTTCGGCTGGTTATGGAGACGACAAAGATTGGTCACACGGGTCTTTCGGAGGAGGCGGAATCCGACTGTTTCCATCGAGTGTCCTTTGTGTGCCCAGGGCGATGAAGACTGCTCCCACCTATTCTTTACGTGTCAGGTCGCCCAAGAAGTATGGACAGCGCAGCAGATACCAGGGGTGAATATCTCCTCCGACGAGGCATTTTGGACCTCAGTCACTGGTGGTAGGTACCGTAGCAAATTGGAATGGAGGAGGCTACTTGCGGTGCTATGGGCGTTATGGCTGCACCGGAATGAGGTGGCGTTCAAGGGGAGGCGGGCGTCAGTGGAGAATATCTTTCACAACATTGAGACACTTGTGTCTTTTTGGGTTGGAGGGAAGTGATTGGAGGACCATTTCGGTCATATATGTATCTTGAATGTACATATTTTCCATTATTAATGATAACAGGTTGACCACCAATTAAGGGTGGTCTTCCTTATTTTCTTAAAAAAAAAAAATGAAGAAAAAAGACAAGTAGCAGCCATACTAACTGGATTTTGGATAGATAATTACCTTATGGCTTCCACTCTTTGCGATGAAATTTTGCAACTAGAATAAAGAATAAGGAGAACGTAAGCAAACAAAAAAATAAGTTAAAAAGACTCAAAAAATGGGAAGTTAAAAAGTATGGTTGACCAAAATATTAGAAGAAAAATAAAGAATAGTCAACTTGATATATGGTAATATAACAAACCCAAAATACAGTCCAACTTACTGGAAAATTGATAAGCTCTAAAATAAGAAATACCAAAGAAGGAAAGCAAGATCTGGTCAAAGGCTCGTTGACCAGCCTCAGTGACCAGAGCAAAGCAAGGGAAGGGGCGCCGGCCACGCCCCTATAAATAAAGGGCGATCAGGTATGTTGGTGTCATTGTGTTTCTTGTAGCCCAAGTCGACTCTCTGGAGGTTGAGAGGAGTGGCAGAGGTTCATCTGCCTAGAAGAGGGAGGAGCTTCGCCCGAGGAGAGGGAGTCGCCGCCCAGGGTCATGAAGGAGCTTCCACTGCAGGGGAGCCGTCAAGATCCAGTTCTCACAGCGCTATATTCCAATAGCATTACTATTTTTGGACAATTCTTGGATACTCTATATTCTCTTGATTCAACTTTGAAATTCGATACCAAGAGTGTATCAAAAATTGAGTCAGTTTCTATGAGGGGAAAATATTGCTTTGGGTGAAAAGACTATCTCGGCGCCTCTTTTCACTTAAGGTACACTATTCTCTTGTATGGCCTGTAATGGGTACATTATTTTTCTCATCTGTGTCTCTCCTCTCCTCCTGTCAGCTAGATTTTGGTGCAAATGAGGCTGAGCCTTCTATTATTTGACATGGTATCAGAGATGATCCGTGAGAAGTACATGGGAGTTTGATTTGGTAGGTGGTATCAGCGATATGTTAGAGCCCTGCAGCACCTGGTTGGATTTTGTGAAGGGTGACATTGAAGCTCGGTGCAACCGCCGTCCATGGTATTGACATCATTGATCTGCGACAGATCCACCATCGAAGACCACCATTATAGTGTCGTTGAAGCCCTGGAAATCACTCCTGCGGTGCTGTCAAAGACATTGGCATTGACATGTGGCAGTAGTGTGAACTCGATTACTCTTGTGAAACTGCATCGACACCATTGGTGTTGTGTGACAGTTGTGGAGACACCATTGTGCAGTCTGTTATAGGAAAACCCACACCTGTGGGAGCCCCTGGTGACATTATTGTAAATGATTCATGAAAATATTGCCATTGTCATTAAATCACTACACAGGCATGTAGCAGCCTGCACAGACATTGACACATTAATGCCTGCTGGTGATGCTTTGTTCGATGCAGAGAGTGAGTTTCATGGATCCTCTGTCGCTTCTTACAGTCTCCTACCATCAATGATTCCTCTCGTTGCTGAAACACTTTGGCACTGTCAGCTAATCATTTCCTTTATTTGTCATTTGCGTTTATAGGTCACCAATACAAGTAGTTGGTCCAGTGTCCCATTATATAAGGGGTACACCGGAACTGATCTAGAGCCAATCAAGATGTGCTGATTTATGTTTTCTTCTTGAGTCTCTCAAGCTCTCCACTTGTTGACTAGGGTTTGGTAGAGGAAAGATTGTCCATCTACCAATCCAACAGGTACAATGGTCAAAACTTTGCTGAGTGGGCCAGGTTGTAAAGATAACTCTTTTTTGGCGGGAGCTAAGTGATCGCTTGATAACAAAGATGATGATGCAAACTCCTACTTGGAAACGAGATCATGCTAATGTTCATGTCCTTGAAGATTGCCAAGCAGATCTAGGACTATGTTCAAAAAATGTCCTTAAGAAAAGAAATCTTTGGAGAATATTTATTGCAAGCTGATTTCAAATCTGGCCCAGCATCTAACTACCAGCTTTGGGAAGGGGGGGTTTCTGAGCTGAAGTGCAGAGACCCATAATCAGTCTGTTATTTTTCCATAGTATGCGGCCTGTAATGGGGCCCTCAAATGTGTAACCTGATCAGCATCTCGTTGTACAAGGGTTACACTGGGACAAAAAGAATGAGTAAAAAAGTGTTCTTTTTATTTTTCTGTCTCCGCCTCTCCACCTGTGAGCTAGGGTTTGGTGCTGGAAAGGTTGTGCTTTTCCTCCTATCACTTGACAAAGATTTATGATAGAATGCATAGGATTTAACCTGTTCTCTTATTGATCTTAATTTGATACATTAATTAATTACTGTTAAAAGGTCATGTTAAATGGGCTCTCATCATTGGGCTTTGCCCATTGGCGAACAGTTTCAGGTACTAGCTGTAGACTAACTGTTAACCTAATATTGGGCTTTATTTTGTTCTCTTTATCCCAATAGCATTTGTATATATCTTTGAGCCCAAAACGGGTGTGGTAAGTGTCGGTTATCTTACTCTATATTGAGTTTTTCTTTCTCAACGCTCCATCTCTTCTCTTCTTCCATTCTCCCAGGAGGATCCTTGCTCGTGACAGATCATTTTACCAATTTGACAAGAAAAAAGTCATTAATCTTAAAAAGGATGAAATAGGAAAATAAAACAGCACAACCGATTGAAAATAGCGTCATATAGAAATGAATGATTCTTGGGATTCATTGATAATGAGATTTCCATGATTGATACTTATAAGTCAATGTGTTTTACGAGTCTAGTGAAACAGTGAATAAGAAAAAATAATGAGTAAGAGTATAGCTGCCATTACCAATGTCCTTCTTGAGTAATAAAGAATACGCGGCAACACAAGTACAGATGTCGCCATCCAGTCAATAATAGCATCCACAGTGAGGTCGCCGTTATACCTAAAAAAAAAGTTTTAAGTGTGGTGAAGTCAAAGAAATTTTGATGTTCAAAGAGAGTGAACTAAAAGCCACCTCGTGTAACATCGAGCGCTTCTACAATTTGGAGGAAATGCCACAAGGGATGGTAAGCCTGTGAGAAAAGAAGAATCAAATCTTAGTTAAAGCTTCAAAGCTTCACATTAGGCAGAAAGAAGAAGGCTTTAATACGCAACCAAGAAATATCTATTTTATCAGAAAAAAGGTTTCCAGGCACCAAAAAATACATTTCAGTTCCAGTAGGTAGCCATGCTTTATCGATATTGGAATTTTAGAGGTCTATCATCTTAAGCATCACAACACATTAAGAAACATGTTTCCAGGTTCATATAATTTGGGAAACAGGGAAAAAGGATAAAGAAGCTTATTTAAATCAATGATAAGGTGACACGTGACAAATTTGGAATCACTTTATTCAATCTGAACCTAGAAAAACTTTCTTTAGCAAATTGTTTAGAATCAATTAGTGATTCAGTGACATCAAGCTTGAGAGATGATTGCAATTAATGCGGCTGACGGTGGAGAATATACAAATATCTGGAGGCTTGTGGCAAAGGCTTCTTGCAAAAACTAGCTTCGACAGAACCAGGAATTAAGGCAGTCATCTATGACATGATTTAGTAACCATATCATGCTCGGAAATTAATAAACTCAGTGTGCTTTAGCAAACTACACTTTTAAGAGACTAATGGCAAAGGTTAATCCCAGACGCGAGATTCTACAAGATAAGTGTTAAACAAGGCCTAGTTTGGGCCAATGTAAGTGGGCTCTAGCCCACATTCATCTCTCTCTCTCTATCTCTCTATCTGTTTTATTTCTCTCTTTATTCTATTCTCCTCTCAACGTGAATGTGTTCACATCAAGACCTAATTCTTTATTAGCCAAGGCGCCGCCTTCTCCTCATCGAGCCCTCTCCTCGGCAAGCCTTCGCCCAGGCGCTGCCCTCGCCCAGGTGACGCCCTCGCCCAGGCGCTGCCCTCGCCCGTCCGCCAAGCGCTGCTCTCGCCGCCCTCACCCACGTGACGCCCTCGCCTCGGCGCTGCCCTCCCGCGGCGTCGCCCTTGCTCTAGGCGCCGCCTAGAGTGCCAACCAGCGCCTCCCTCCTCGGCGCTGCCCAGCGACCACCTCCTCGACGCTGCCATTCCTGGGCGTTGCTCTAGGGCTGCCCGTGCAGCTCATCCGGCCCGTCCAGCTCATCCGCTCTCTGTCTTGAGGTATGGACAACTTGAGCGACTCAAATCCCTCGACAAGGATTATTTCTCCACTCGGACAAGCTGCTCCAAGACACCCCATCACAGCGCAACTTACCCGGCCTGCGTACATCTTCAACGGCAACAACTACGAGTCGTGGGCGTCAGGATTTGAGCACTTCCTGGCGTCTCACAACTAGAGTCACCACCTGACGACGGAACCTCCCAGCCCGACATCACCAGAATATGCAGCGTGGAATCCGCTGGATTCAGCTATCTTATCGTGGATACTCCAGAGTACTGAGTAGCCAATCGCTTAACCCCTCGCTCGAATCCACCTTGCCAAACGACTCAGGGCGACGCTGGAGAGTATGTATGCAAATCAGAGTAACTTCAGTGGCACGGTGGAGATCTTCAAAGCACTCATATCGTGCAAGCAGGGCGATTCGACACTCCAGAACCACTTCGGACGCATTCAGGCGATAATCCAGGAATTGGCTATCTATCAGCCAATCACGACAGACATACGGACCCTGGAGCATTATCGCCAGGAGTTGATCGCAGGTGCGTTGGCGGATTAAATCCGTCCATCTCCTCACATATCAGGGGAACTATTTTCCCTGGAGAGCACGTCCCCAATATCTCTCAGAATCTTCAAAATCGTCTTCCCTCTTCAGCACTCAATGGCGACATCCCACTTCGACATCTTCATCCCACTACCACTCTTTTCCCTTTACCTCTGCGAGTGTTTGGATGTGTTGCCTTCGTCCAAGATCACTCACCCTCTCTCTCTAAACTCGCCCTCGTGCTAAAAAGGGCATCTTCATCGGCTACTCCCGAACACAAAAAGGGTATCGGATTCTCTTCCCAGATACTTGGACTTCCGTCATTTCAGCCGATGTGACATTCCATGAGGATTCTCCCTTCTTTTCTCCAGAAATGGCTCCTACTCGTGTTCCCGTAACACATACACCGGGCTTCTCTCCTCTGCTCAATGATACGGATACCCCTCCTTCTCTTCTCATCTGTCCAGCTTCTACTTCATTGGCTTCACTAGCGCCAGATGCAGATCCTCCAGCCTCCGATGGTGACTCAACCACGGCCTCTCCAGCCCCAGTGCCCCCCTCTCCAGCCACGGATCCATATCCTCCCACCGATGACCTCCACCTCCCCATTGCCCTGCGCAAAGGTACGTGTTTCCCACCGATTTGTACGCGTACGTGCACTCATCACCCCATCTCTAATTTCGTTGTATATGATCGTCTTTCCCCCTCCTTTCGCACATTTGCCCTGACCGTGGCCTCTGAGTCATTACTCAGAACGTATTATGAAGTCGCAACAGGTACTTGCGTGGAAAGCCGCCATGGATCTTGAAGTTCATGCACTCGTCTCTCGGGCCACATGGACCTTAGTCCCTCGCCCTCAAGATGCCAATATTGTCACTTGCAAGTGGGTGTTCACGGTGAAACACAATCCCGACAGGTCCATTGCCAGACACAGCTCAGTTGGTCGCTCGCGGCTTCACCCAGGTCTATGGGATTGACTACACGGGTACTTTTTCCCCGATCGTACGTCTGAATTCCATTCGTGTGATCCTCTCTTTGGTGGTCAATCAGGCATGGAGTATGCATAAGCTGGATGTATCTAATGCTTTCATCTATGGTGATTTGGAGGAACACGTGTTCATGGAGCAACCTCCGGGGTATGTTGCTTTGGGGGAGTCATCCAAGGTGTGTCATCTACGGAAAGCTATTTATGGTCTCAAGCAGAGTCCTCGAGCGTGGTTTGCCAAATTCAGTGGTCTTCTCAAAACATTTGGTTTCACTCCTTGGCAGGCCGATCTCACCGTGCTCACCAAACGCACACCTACAGGTATTATCATCCTTGCCCTCTATGTGGATGTTATGCTTATTACAGGCAGTGACACCGCCAGCATTCAGACCACCAAGGCCTATCTCCAGCAGCACCTCAGTCTTCGTGATTTGGGCACTTCTCGGTATTTTCTTGGCATTGAGTTCGCTTATCAGGGTGATAAACTCTCACTCTCCCAGTGCAAGTACGCTCTGGATATACTTCAGGAGACGGGACTTCTGGGGTGCAAGCCTGCATCTTCTCCGATGGAGGCCCGTCCCTCATCCTGGGACACGTCTTCACCACTTTTACCTCATGATGACCAATATCGACGGCTAGTTGGAAAGCTCATCTATCTGACACTGACGCGTCCCGACATTGCGTATGTGGTTAGTGTTCTTAGCCAGTTCATGCAGGAGCCACGCCAAATTCATTGGGCAGGAGTTTTATGGGTACTTGATTACATCAAGAGTGCACCTGGGCGAGGGCTTCTTTATTGAAGACATCATCATCTTCACATCGAAGCTTATTCAAATGTATCATTTGCAGTTGACTCAGGGGATCGCAAATCCACGACTGGCTATTGCAGTTACGTCGACGGCAATCTGGTTACATGGCGCTCTAGGAAGCAAAAGGTGATCGCCTGCTCCAGTGCGGAGTCCGAGTATCGCGCCATGGCCTCCACAGCACGAGAGATGGTATGGCTTCAGTTTCTGGTACAAGAGCTCGGCGTAGAGGCTCCGACATCTATGCCAATGCACTGTGACAACCAAGCTGCTATCTTCATTGCTAAAAATGAAGTGTCCTACGAGCAAACCAAGCATATTGAGGGAGACTGACATTATATTCGCGACAAAGTAATGGCAGGGATCATTATCGACTCCATTTGTCGCATCGTCCCTACAGCTTACGGATGTCTTCACCAAGAGCTTGCCAGACATCTCCTATGATGGGATTAGCACCAAGCTGGGCATATTCAATTTATATGCTCCAGCTTGCGGGGAGTGTTAAACACGGCCTAGTTTGGGCCTATGTAAGTGGGCTCTAGTCCACATTCATCTCTCTCTCTCTATCGCTCTCTCTCTCTCTCTGTTTTATTCCTCTCTCTATTCTATTCTCCTCTCAACGTGAACGTGGTCACATCAAGACCTAATTCTCTACAATAAGAAAAGATGACACCAGTGTTTGGCATGATTGAACTCCCACTCAGTCTGATATATTTACATCACAGTTTCCTGGAGGATAATCCAGCTCAGTCTGCATGATAAAGTTGGCCAACTCAGGAAAAACTGACTCACAGCTTTTGAAAGCAGCAAACCACTCCAAACATTTTTTTTCAATATATTGAACAATTTGATCACAACATAACAAATCAGATACAGAAGATGCCTTCGTCTAGATCAACTTTACATCCATCTGCTTCATCACTAATTGGGATAAGATTCAAAGTCCAGAATATATTTCTGTTCGGAATTTGATGATACTTAAGGTTGCTTCAGCAGTGTTTACCTTATCAAAATGAGAGAATATAGAGAGCACATTGAGTACAGAAAAACTGATTTATAACTTTGACGAAAAAATTTAGCATAAAAAATGCATGGAAATATCACCCTGAAAAAAGGGCTTCCCTGTGGCCCTCTTTTCAGCAAGAAATGAAGCCACTTCGACTTGACTAAGTTCTACAAGTCCGGTGTTGGCAACTCCTTCCACTAATGTTGCTGCCAAAGAAAAGTGTAAATAATGTTAAACAGATAATGAGCCAACTCAGAATATTATGTTTCAAAAAAAGTTAAATATTTTTTTTGAAAGAGTTAAATATATAATCGAGAAATTCACAAAAGTTGAGCACTGGATCTTGCAGCAAGTTTATTGGGAACTCATGCAAGATGCAAGACATCTGAACCTACATTTTAAAAAAACCAAATTGAAGGACTTTTAGCCAGTTTCTCACCAGACAAGAAAGTACAATTTCAAGATTGATAAACATCTAATATTCTTTGGTATTTTTAAGGAATCTAAGACACATACCCCAGTTTGAGAATCCAGATACTTCAGAGCCAAATGAATTATCCTCACTGGAAGTGATAGAAATCAGTGACAGGTGCTACTGCCACTAAGAAGATTTCTATCGCGCCGCCAAGAGCGTGAGAGTTGTACTTTATTTTTTTTGCATTGGTTTCTGACTCTCTTTAATAGGAGATAAGTCTACAGGGTAAAGAAGGAATTCTCCAGTTATATCTTGGGTGGGAGTATCCACCTGATTGGGGGTGAAGGTCTGAGGTCCTTCGCAGAATCGGAGATCCTTGAGAAGAGATCCTATAGTATCTTATTTCCCTCTAGTTTTTTTTATTATCTCCCCCTCTTTTCTTCCTCTTATCTTAAGTTTTCCATTTCTTAACCCTGATTCCCCGTCTGGATCCTTTTTTTGAATCTCCTCCTTTTTTGTAGTTAGAATCAAGGATCCTAATGAAAAGATGTAATGCTGAAGTAGATACATCCTCATGAAACTAAGTAAATAGAAGAAGTACATCGTCAAGCTCTTCAGGCTTCTAGAATTATGCAGAGACTCCAGAGCCCTTCTGAGGACATTGTTTCCTCTAAGAATCACATTTATCAATCTCTTATGCATAGATAAATATTATGACTTGGTATGTTTTGAACAATTTTCTTTTAGGATCCCTCCTATATAGATATGTCGAGCACAGACTGCAACATGAGTTTGTCATGTTATCTCTTTGATGAGAGTCTCAAGGTGGCAGGTGGGACCCCACCGGCCTGATCTACCATCTCTCTCCTTCCATTTTCTGTCTTCCACTTTCTTTCTGCTTTCTCTGTCTCTAGTCTCTCTCTCCTCCTGATACAACAGTGACCTAACTTTGAGGATTCCAAGTAACTTGTTTTTATCAGTAAGGACATAAAATAGTCAGAATAATGAGAAAATAGCATAGAGACAGTTTTTTTAAGAAAACAATAACAAAGAGTCTCACAAATTCTTTTCCAGGCTTCGTAAAATTTTTTGCATTGGAGGCTTCCCATGGAGTAAACCTGGATAACAAATTCAATCAGAATTATACCCTGTAAAAATAATTGGAAGTTCCTAGAAGTTGAAGATGGAGAAATAGTCAAAGTCCCATGCACTGCAGATCTGGATCATATTTTTGGGCATGGAAAAATGCATGAACAGAAGACAATAGAAATTTTTACACTAAATATAGCTAGAAATACCTGTATTAGCCATGTCACATTTTTCCCAATATCTGATACAAAATCAGCTGCAGTGAGTGTTTCTTGAGCCCCTTCCATTGAATCTACAGGATAAATCAAGAAATAATAAATCAGCAAAATAAGCCATGAGGAACACAATATGTAAGAATGTCTCATGGATAAAAAAACAACTTCAACTAGAGGAGTTTTAATTACCAAATGAAGAAACGTCCAATAGAGGAACATGCACTTGTGCAAATGGTCTCCCTTCATGCTGGTTTTTGAGTGCTTGAATAATTCCCTGTAGCATAAATATATACATAAATTTAAAAATTACAAAACCAATTAAACAGTTGCGAGGGGACCACGAAAGAAATGACGTAAAAGGCCATAAAAAAGCCACAAAAACAACTTAGAGCCAACAGACCTAACAAACTCAAAATTGATGGCCAAATTATGGATGGAAATAACTATAAATGGCTCCCATTTTCTCCAATCAACAGATTCATTATTTTCAGTGCCACTTACTAAGCAGAAGACAAAATCAATATTGTACAAAATAAACCCAATATATGTCCGCTTTTTAACTGAATTTTTCCTTTGTCACTGGAAATAAGTTGGAGAAGCTTTTTTTGAAGAAAAAAGGATCAACCCAATACAATACTATAGCTATTAAATAGGAGTTACAAGTAGGGCCAAACTGGTGTGCCGCACCATTCACGCCTCTCTAATGAATCCGTCCATTGAAGCAAAACCCTCCATTTCCTTAATGACTCCGTCCATCGAAGCCATATTTCCATTGGAAACAATAACCATAGCACCCCAAGAAGCCTTCCAACTCTGCCTCCTCTCTGATCCCTCAGAGAGGTCAATAAGGTGACACCCATAGTTACATACATCCATGGAGTCTTCTGGCTGGCCCCAAACACCTGAGAAAACAGACACGCATAGAATAGATGAGAGAAGTCTTCTTCACCCCCTGTACACAGAACCAGTTCCACTTCGCGGAAATGGTTGTCAGTTCTTCCTCAACCTGGCAGTCAATGATTTTCAGATAACCCGCCCTCAGTCAAAAGAGGTACCTGCCACTCTCAATCATTCAGTGCCCGGTTGATAGGTCTAGTGTGGGTTAAAGAATGTTGCACGCTCAGAAAAATCTGCCGCCCTCTGATCTGACAAAGATTCCTCATAAATCGAATAGCATGTGCCATATCAGCAATCTCCAACTGCGTCCTGATGGTACTATGCAAGCCCAAAAAGCCAAAGAAACTCTTCTGATAGAATGCCCCTAGCCAACATAATTTTGGGGGAAGATGTGCCTCAAACCCAGCCAAAAAGCAGATGTCCTTCTGACCAGAGCCGCATGCCCCACCCAATCTAGCCATGTGACATAGTTGTCCTTTAGTACCTTTAGTGTTTTATTCTCCCATAACTTATAATCTGGCCACCCACTTTATTAGAAGTGTCAGGTTCATTACTTGTAACTGTAGAACCCCAGCACCCCCAAGTTGACAGGTCAGCAAACCACATCCCAAGAGACCAGAGCCATCCCTTAACCCTCATCTAACCCTAAGCATTGCCAAAGAAACATATGCTTCAAATCATCCATCCACCTTCCAGCTCCCACAAGTAATTTAAAGACTGAGAGGCAGAATGGAGGGATCACAAAAAATACTGACTGGAGCAACATCAAATGTTCCCCCTTAAGAGTAACCTGGCCTACCATTCCTCTAGCCCCCTCTCCACCTTATCAATCACTAGTTGCTGCTCTGTGATTGAAAGCAGTCCCCTCATCAGTAGTATGCCCAAATGGCATAAGGGAAACACCCTAAACTGCTCCTCCTACAATAACCCAAACCCAACAAAAACTGTTTTGATACGGTTCATTTGGAGACCTAAAAATCTGCAAATATAGACAACCAAGCGGAAAGACTCCTAGCTTCCTCCACGGAGCCCTTCTTAAAAAATGTGTCATCAGCATATTGCAATAGCGAGATACCCTTTGGGAAACTCGCCGTCAAGAAACCCTCAACATGAAACATGAGAAAGTTTTAATTGTACATGGAGTAAGGGTATCCTCATGGAAGAGTACAAAACTCCTAGTCTAGCAAGTCATAAGTGCTTGCAAACTCTACCTTTTACAGGAATCCCCTGATCCCCTGTCTCTGTCATGTTGCAACAATCTCTCTTGCCACCACGACACCATCCACCAACTGCCTATTGGTAATGAAGTCTGACTGAGAAGGTCGTACTAAATCTCCAATCTCAATGACACCTTCTACTCATTTTTTGTTTTAATGAATGATCGACTAAAGGGAGTTCAATCCACCCACAAGGGGGTCAAAGTCGGGATGTCTCTTGGCATAATTATTATTTTTCCTGGAAATGGATATCCGGACTTCATGCACATTCTACACATCTTCATATGGCTATCTAAGGGGTTTCAGGTTGCGAGCTATTCAACGGGCATTTTGTTTCTCTAATATGCAGATGACACCACATTTTTCATGGAAGGCTCCTTGGAAGAGGCTAGAAAATTTGCGACAAGCCAAAATGGGTGGGTAGAAATTAAATAACCTCAGGAGAACCTAGTTGTGAAGGCCTTCGAAGGCAGTTGTGGTACATAGTTGAATTGGGGCCTTACATATATTACTGTTACAGCGTATCACGTGAGTACTGCACGTGATACGCCTCTACAAGCCGTTACACGGTCTCTGTATAAATATCATGTTTTTTATGCAATGAAATACCCTTTTTCTGTTTTTGCTTCTGTTGCCCTAAGAGCTCCTCTTCTATCTCTCTGTGTACATGAATCTTGGCATGGTATCAGAGCATTCTTGAGCACGAAAAACGTCCGACAACTTACCGTCGGAAGGAGCTGGATTGGAAGCTGAGAACGCCAAATCTATCTCCTCTCTGACCTTTTCTCCAGAAACTTATCGCTGGACGTAGCTTGTTCGGGACGGAGCTGATTTCAAGTTGCTGGAGAAGAAGAAGAAGGCGATCTTGAAGAAGACAAGCTTCCGACAACTTACCGTCGGAAGAAGAGAACTGTGCCCTAACTTCTCCTGAGGAAGAAGAAGGGATCTTGGAAGAAGCTTCAGGCACTGTAACCTTGGCGGCTGCGCCAAGGAGACCTATTTCTTGAAAAGAAGACAACACGCTTTGACGGACGACGGACAACTGACGGCGGACGGCGGACGGCGAACGACAGTTGACGGTTGACGGACGACGGTTGCCGAAATTTGTTGGCATTGACGACGTCCTATCTGGACACAATTGGACGACGGTTTTCTTCAAGAACATCTATACTGATCTTCACAAAATCAGGTGCGACGTTCCAATCTACTCCAGCTGAATTAGACAGTATTATTATTGCTAATCATAGCATTTAAATTATATGGCGAAAAATGAAGCCAAATATGAGATTAATGCTGGTCCAAGTGACGGACAATTTCATCTAGGAGAGAGATGGTACACTCATCTCCCAGTGACTGCGCCCCGTAACCTATTTATGGGACACAATTTATATCAGTGGACTAAATGTATTCAAGTCATCTTCTATCCTCTCTGTGTACGTGAATCTTGGCAATTACCTTATATTTTTTTGTAATTTCTTGTGATATTTTTTTTTCAAAAAAGAGTAGTGGCATGCTTTACAGAAAGGTTTATCAGAAAGAGAAACATAATTTGGGGTCCAGTCACGACAGTTTCAAAAAAAGGTTAGATTTTTAATTTTTATGCCTAGTTTGGGTTGGTCTTTCAGCCGATTTGTTGACCAGATTGAAACCTGTACCAAACTTTTAGTAAATCCCTGAGCCCCAAACTAATGGTATCTGTTTGTTCTGGTTTTACAGAAGTTTAGTCAAAAATGGCAATTCCTACTTTTGACATCTGCACCCTACACAACCTCACTGCCGCAGGCATCACAATTACCAAGCAGTTCATGAGAGAATCCTTCTCCAGCCCACGACCCTCCTTTGCTCCATCAGCCACCTTTATGCTCACCTCCTGTGTGGCCATCGACATTGCTTTGGCCTCCATTTGTCTTGCCATGACTCATCCCAACATCTCACACAATACCACCCTTCATCCCATCATGTCCTTCAAACCCTACTTTCCCCTTTAGCACACAAAGCATGCGCATCCCAGATCCTCCTTTTCAATCAGCATGCCCATTTGAGACCCCCTAGTCCCTCATGCTTGTGGCTCCCCTCTAATCAAATCTTTACCTTTTGTGCCACCACCTAGGACCGTGAGTCTACCTTCAGGGGGCCTCGTCACCTCTGTTAAGGGGAGCAGTACAGGAAGCATCTCCTCTTTTGCCCACTAACAACAATATAGGGAACCAGTAATATGAGACTATTGCAGCCCCAACTCCATCAGAACTGGATACGAATCTGTGGAAGTGATTTTGATCACTGACCAACTTGGGCCAGAATTACGTGTGCTCGCGGTTGCGGCCCGCTTGGCCCGCCGGCTGATATCCCCTCCAGAGGCTTGCAGACCTGTAATATAACTCTTCCACAAGCGTACATGCAGGAAGAAGTGAGAAAAAAGTCGGTTGTCTTGATTCACTCATGTGAGACGCGAGCCGAGGCAAAGTCTCAATTCTATAAATAAGAGGAAGAGTGTCGGAGCAGGTCTTCTTGGAATTTTGTCACGGAAATGAACAGGAGGAGGCATTAGATTCCACTGCTTCTTAGAGGCTGGTGTAGGGAGATCCTCACTCTTCAAAGACGAGGTTGGACCGATCCAGTTAATCTCTGTTCCACCTTCATATACTCCCTCGTGTTCTTCCCTCACCATATATCTCCTTTTCCACTCATGATTTAAAAGCTATTACTACTTTTGGAATTTCTTGGAGTTTGATATGAACCTTTATGGTGGTTCGTATCGGAAGGGGAATAGAGAAAGATGTGAGGTAGATGTTCCATGGGTCGGTGAGTAGAATGGGAATGATTGGAGGGGTAGAAAGGAGGCAGGGATCAACCAAGGACGAGCTGTCTGAAAAATGAGGTGAGGGGTAGACAATCACGGGACAGGGATTGTTGGAGACTACAATAGATACGATCGGCAGGGGTAGGGATTGGATTGGGCAGGACAGTCAAGGGTATGGAACCGAGATGGAGAGGATTGAGATACTGAGCTAAGAAGCTGACCTTAAATTAACTCTTGACTGCACTTCTAAAGGGAGGGCTACACATATTTATAGAGAAAGGATGCAATCCAACCTAAACATCATATGAGTAAAGTGACCCTAATGGCCTAAAATGCCTTAGGATACACTTGGGGTGTAGGATTGTATCAGAGTTCTTGCCACTGATTTGCTCCCTTATTACCCGAGCTAAAGAGGAGCATATGAACCAGCATCGCGCAGTGAATTCTTAAGGATTGCGAAGAAATCCCCTTCCATCATTGTCTTCTCCCAACAGAGTTGTACTCCTGTGGCGTCCCCCCTCTCACGGGAATGGTGGCACTGGCGGGCGCGGCCCCATTAGATTGGATAACTTGACTACTTCTGTAACATTGAAGAACATATAGGAAATATAAATTAATATTAATTTTAAATACATGATAGGTGTACCTATAGGAATTCTCTCTCGATTCTCGGGTTCTCTTGCCTAAAGAAAACCGTTTAGCCATACCCAAAAGTAAATATATTTCTGTTCTTAATGTCAGCACTCAGAATCTCCCCCAAATTCAAACCTCACGTTTTCCCCCCTTCCCATGATATTGGGCACATAACCACAGAGAAACAAAGATTGCAAGCTCTCAGCACACATCATTCACTACAGAGAAAAAATCTCAAAGAGAGCAAACTCAATGTTGAAAATAACTAGCAGCGTAAGACTAAATGGGCAAAATACCGGATGCAAGAGGGACAACAAAATAGACAACATTCCAAAGAGAGGCTAAACTGAGAGAAAGAGCGACCCTATGGATGAAATGAGAGGAATAAAGAGAAATGAAGGGAAATGTGAAGCTTTTAATAACTGTTGCTTCGGAGGAATGAGTAATATGAAAGATAACGAGTGATGATTCAAGTGAGAAAGATATCGAACTAAAGAAAGGAGGAATGGTTTCGTTCTATAGAGAAAGAAAGTGTCGTTTGGAATTGGAAAAGAGCGATAGTCAGAGAGATTTGGAGAAATAACTTGTGGGAGAAAGATACATACAGGAAGACAGAAAGAGAGAAACAGAAATAAGGAAAAATCGTAAACAAAGGACAATCATATGAACTCGGAGTTGAATTATTTATTTTAGGTATTTCATTAGTTCAAACATAATTTTGCTTAAATAAAAAAATTTCTTTCAAGGAATGAGAATATTTGATGATAAACATGACATGACTGGCATTCACAAGATTAATCTTGAACAATTTATGATAAACTTACTCATATAACAGGTACTGACATTAATTTAGCTGATTAAGGACATCAATAATCATGAAGTTTGATTATTTTCAGTCCATTAGCTCTTTAAATGTAGGCATAGTTATGAGTTCCGGACGCTCAAAACTACTACTGACGCACAGATAATCAAAGAGAAAATTGACAAATTCTAGATACATGGTCAATATAACTCATCGGAAAATATTATTCACATCCCATCAGGAAATAAACTTGGAATTCATTCAAACAAGGATCTATCTCATAAAAAAATTCTACATAATAGTATAAATAAATTGCTCTCAAAACAAAGGAACCCTTACACTGTGTTCATCAATGCCAAACGTATCATAGTCTCTTTTATGAATGGGCGACGTCAAGAGGTCAAACGCATGTCGTATCTATGAAAATTCCAATAAATTGAAATTAAAAAACAGCCTCAGTCAAATGAAAACATCATGAAACGTCTAAGCTAATAGGTGAAAGACAATTTAGAAAACCAAATGCATTAATCGAGGCACATCTTCTGAATTCAGAGACAATGAAACCTTTTAGCTAGATGACTTGAAATATAGACTTCTTCAAGCCAATTCAACTCCTAAGAAACAATTAGGCTGTAATAAGTTTTGGCCCCAATTCTTATAAGCATAACCGCATCCAACAAGCTGAATCAGAACAGGGCTGCCTTAGAGAAACAATAAACAAGCAGCAGTATCTTTACAGTGTCAATGTGCAAGTTTGTACAGAATGGGAATCCAGAACTGCTTTTAAAATGACTTTTAACTAAGACGAAACAGTTCAATAGCTTGTGGGGAGATATGTTTAATCCTTAATTATACGTTTTTGTTCTTTTTTAACCACATAACACCTACTGTAATATTAAAACTAATTTATCTGGAAAGCCCTAAGCAAATGTGAAGTCTTCTGCGATTTCATATTCAAACCATAGAAAACTATGTGAATTTTGAGCCTCCAATGTTTTGCTCTCCTTGACAATAATTTGCCCCCAGTTTGGAGTAGGTCACATGATGATGCTTATAGTCATACAGTCTCCTCAAAAAGCAACTCAGCCTCAATCATTTCATTTCCATTGATTTAACAGAATTAAACACCAATCAGTCACCTCATTTCTGTGACTGATAGCTCTCAGTCTCAATAACTCTGGCTCAGGTGTTTGGTTAAAGATGTTAAGTCATCACCTGCTAGTCCATGTATTTATGACAGTTTCCTCTTGTCTGGTTCTTCTTTTGTTTTTTATGCCTTTTATCAGTCGCCCAATTTTCATAAGTTAGCAAGTTATGCTTTTATTTTTTAGCAATGTGGTTACTCATTCCAGTGGGCAACGACCACCTTACATGTAACCAGTATTCTGTTATGATCCCCTCCATATAGTAAGCCCATTAGGGTCGTTTTCGTCTTTCGCATTTCCTTAGCCTTCCTTTTAAATATATAGCCCTCCTCGTTGGAGGCAGGACATGAGTAATTAGTGCTATTTCCCTCCAGTAGTCTCTCCTCTCTCGATGATGTCCACTCCGTCGAGCCCCATTCCTCCTGCGACATCCACTCCTTTGGTCTTCTGCTCGCACTCGTCCCCCTCGGCATCGTCTCCCCCACCAGGGCCAGCCCTTCCCGATACAATCCCGGTTGGGATCCTATCACATTCAAACCAGTCTTGGGCAATAATATATCATTCCTTCTTGTTGATAAAATCCTGGCAGAAGGATAAAGGAGTAGGCAGCACTGGAGAAGAGTCACAGGGAGCCCTGGTTAACATGGTATCAGAGCAGGTTTAACCTGGAGAAGACGCAGGAGCCCACTCTTCAGAAGTGGAGAGTATTTTACATTTTTTTTTGGAAAAAAAGCTGTGACTTTATCCACAAAGAAAGCTGATCAGACCAGCTCAAGGAGACACAGGAGTAAACTCTGCAACAAGACAAAAGATTTCAGGACAACCTTAGAAGGAAGTTCCAAGAGATGGTTTGTGGAGTTCTTATTTCAACAGAAGGAGACATGAAAAAGAGATTGTTGAAAGCTTGACAACAAAAATAGCAAGTCAAGCATGTCTACATTGTTTTGGTATAGCCATATTCCCCAAGTTCGGCCCCTCTCTCCTCTTCATCTAGGAGTGATTCACTGTATGGACTCCCAGAAGACCTCCTCTGATGTCGCGTTCACCGGCAATTGTGCTGGGGTGGCCTAAATCATGGGTGCGAAAGGGCACTCGAAGAATATGTGGTTGTAGTCCTCGTCACCCATTGTGCATAGAGTACAAGCTGACAATGTATCCTGATACATCCTAATACTGAAGACGTGGGCCACCAGTCTCTTGCAATACAAGAGCCACCCAAAAAACTTTATTTTTAATGGGATCTTTAGGCGCCAGATCACTCAACAAGCCTGAGAAGTTGTTTGGTCCTTGTTTCCCTATCGAATCCTCATGTAGGCTTTCCGAACTGAAAAGGGAGTGCTGGTTAAAACCCACCCATCATTTTCTCAAGGTCTTGGGTGGATCTGATTCATGGCTTGTTGCATCCCCAAGAATTCAGTTAATCTTTGGTCTAACAATGCGCCGTCAACCCTTGGATTCCATGTGTTGTCCCAACACTCTCTCACAGTGGCCTGGGGACATCGGACAAGCCCAAATAGCCAAGGGAATACCTCCCGAAAAGGGCCACACGAGGACCAACGGTCTGCCCACAATTGAAATAGAGAACCGTAGCCTATTCAGGCTAAGTAACTGATACGGAAATTACGAGTACATACTTGGAAAAGAGGAAGAAAAAGAGGAGCGCTCATGACACTCACGCGCCGAGCTCTTCGGGCCAAGCGAGGGAGAGGAAAGGGCCGTGACCGAAAGTTAAAGAGGAAGATATCGGGAGAGGAAGGGAGGAAGCTGGGAAAAAGCAGCAAGTTATGGAGGGCGAGGGGAGATCCTCTCCTTACCCTAGCCGCCAGGCCGATTCAGCCCTCCCTGTTCTCCCCCTTGTTCTTCCGTTATTGCCCATTGTCTCTTTCTCTCGAACCCTGGTGATTGTTATCTTCTCATTGTCCTGCTACTCAACCTCTCGTACTCCCTGGTTTTGGATTTCTATTGGACTCATTCGAGTTAAAGTGTCGCGTGGATTTTGTTACTTGGTTTGATTCTACCAGGAGTCGTATCAGTAACACTCTCGGACTTTGGGGAAAATCTGTCTAAAGCCTTGATAGAACGGTGATGCCCCCTAATTGGTGTTGTTTTCTCAACCCAATTTAATCCCTGACCAGAGTTGTCTCGCAGAATTTGGATGACTAGGTCCTCACTAGGATGCAGGATCCTTTTCACCCATTTTGTTAATAATGCCGTATCCATGCTCTGTTGCAAGACACCTATACGTCCTAGTCTGGTAGGCCTATAGACAGTACCCCACCCTACTAGCGTCAACCCTCGACTTTGGTCAGTCCCGGCCCCTTACCCAAAAAATCGTCTCATCAAGCCTTCAAGTCTTTGACTGATTCCTACTGGCAGCTTGAACACTCAGAGGTGAAAGATGAGAATTGCAGATAATACTGACTTCAGTAGCACCAGCCAACCGCCTCTAGACAACACCTTGGTTTGGTATCCTTCAAACCGCATCTTGACCTTCTCTACCACCAGCTGCCAATCCACCTTAGTCATCCTCCCTCTGGTCAATGGCAGGTCCAAGTATCTCATACGTAGTTTTCCTGTCCGTGCACCCGATGCCTCCCCGCATTGCGTCTCTTCCTCATGAGAAAGACCACTGCTCACGAAAGCTAGCTTGGCCCGACAGATTTGTAAGTTTGGGAAGTCTGCGAACAAGTCGACTAATGTGGACAGATTTTTTGCCTCCTCCACCAAGCATTTTGTAAAAAAAGTGGTGTCATCTGCGTACTGCAATTACAGAATACCCTCTTGGTAGCTCAGTGCCTGGTAGCCCATCAAGAGATCATGTGAGCATGTTAAGTTGGTATGTGTGGCGAGTGCATCTGCAGCTAGAACAAACAGTAGGGTGCGAGCTGGCATCCTTGCATCACCCCCCTTTGTGGTTGTACACGCCCACCTTCCAAACTTCCGTTCACCAACATGGAGAAGGAATGTGTTGTAATGCATCTTTCTGCCAACATTACTCATTCTTTCAGGAAGCCCCACTCTAATGTGCCATATGCCGTGACGAAGTCGACCTTCCACATGAAACCCTTGTTCCCATGTCTTTTCCAAGTCGCTAAGATCTTTGCTTCCGCAACGGCACTATCAACCAACAACCAGCCTGGTATAAATGTTGATTGGGAGGGTCCTACAAGCTCCCCAATCACCTCCCTCAACATGTTCGCCAAGACCTTTGCAATGATCTAGTAGATGGAGTTGGGCAATGAAATTGTTCTGAAATCCTCCATTTTTTTAGTGCCTTGCTACTTTGGTAGGAGAAACGGGTATGCCTTGTTTATTCTCTCCATACTGCCCATCCATTGGTGAAACTCTTCAAGCATCGCTATCACGTTTGGTCACACTGACTCCCAAAACTTTTTCTAAGAAAACACTGACAGACCATCCGGGCCTGGTGCCCCTTCACCCTTTAGGCTTTTATTTGGCTCCTTTACATCTTCCTCTTAGAAAGGACAAATCAGCGTATCTTTGGGGGCTGGGTCCAAAGTCTGTGCGCCCTTGCCGCACCACATCCACCGGATGCTTCTTCCTTTCTTATAAGTGCAGAAGAGATTTGCGACTGCACGACCCACTGACTGTGACCAACATGTACTTGGCTTCCTGCCAGTAGCCACATTTATCTGGACGTTTGTATCCATTCCATCTTAAGCTTCTTGTCTTCCACGGCTACCACACCTCTCCACTTCCTTTGTTCCTGTGCTTCTTCCAAGTATTTTGTATCTTCAAGGACATCCAATTGTTTGATTTCACTCAAGGCTTCACTCCTTGTCTTCTTTCTGTTCTCATGTATTCACTTGTGGAACTCCACGAGGTGGCATCGCAGACCATGAATTTTGGCGGCCATTGTTTCCGTATCAGATCTTAGACTGGGCTGATATGAACACTTTTTCTTCACCTCTTCTCAAAAGCCACCCTCCCGTAGACACGACCTATCTATCTTGAGGCATGTTGGCCTCCTGATCGCCTCATTTCCAGCCCATACAATCAGTGTATGGTCTGATATTGGGTGCCGGAGTGATCTCACGTTCGCTAAAGGGAACAGCTCCAACAGCTCTACTAAGCACAAAAACTGATCCTAATGCAGCATCATATTAAGGCCCATTGTGGTTCTCCATGTATAAATGCAGTAGGTGGGCCCCACTTCTTGGAGTGGTCTCTGAAATGAAAGTCGAAAATCCTCTAAATCAGTGTCTCTCCCTCCAGTGTCATTTGCTTGGTCTCTCCCTTCTAATGTCACATTAAAGTTTCCACCCAACAACATGGTCCACCCTACGAACATGTTTGTTTGATCTGTCAACTCCCTCCATAACTTGCTTCTCTGTTGGATGTTGGTTGGGTCATATATTGAGGCTACGACCATCTCAAAATTGTTGTGCATGCACTTCAGCTTGGCTGCTGCAGCAAGCTGCACTTTCTACATGGCTATTTTTTAGAACATAGCCTCATTCCATGCTACCACCACTCGCCCAGACTGCCAACCACATTGACCACTAGGAAACCCTCGAGGAAACCTATTCCCACAACATTCCACTCCTTTGGCTCACAATTTCCGATCATAGTTTCCTGTAGGCATGCTACTGATGCCCCCCATTCTTGCAGATAGCCTCCCACCACTCCACACCTGCATTTGTCCTAAGGCCTTAAACATTCCACGATATGCATTTCATGGTAAACCTTCTTAACTTCAATCCCATTGACGCCATCTCTTTAGAGCGGTGATTTACAGTAGGTTCCTTGTCACTGTCCTTTCGTTGCTTGGCCGGCTCTACTACCCCATTGCTGGACGTGTGCATGATCTCACTGCCTTCTCCCCGTGTCTCAACTACCCCCTTCACTCCAGGTTCTGTTTTGGTGTTACTTTTTGCCATATTCTCAACTGCCAGCAACAGGCATCCGCTTTTACCAACCTTGGCACAAGCAACTATTCTCCGCTTGTGATGAATGTCGAGCTTCTTGCTCTTGTAAACAAGACCTTCCAGGCCTTGATCTCTATTTTTGTTTGGTCGTGAGCGCAAGCCTACAGCTCTGCTGCTTTCTTCGCCCTCTGTTTCCCTTCTTGCCATACTGTCTCTCAGAGTGGGCAACATGTCTGGGCTCGCAGGACCTCCTTCCTCCGTTCCTGCCAAAGCGCCTCTCCAGTGTAGCAAAGTTTCCGGCCTCCAGCAACCTCCTTCCTCCCTTGCTTCAACTGGTTGTGTCTCCTCTACAACCAGTGGCTCTAGCCTCTGTTGTCCCTGGGGTATGTGCCTTGTGTCGCCACCAACTTGTAAGCTCCCTCCCGATGGGATGTCCTTCATCTGAGGTAGTGGCCCCGGGATAACCTCAGCATCCTTCAGGCCTGATGTCAACTCCCCTTCTAAAGAAGGGGCCTTCTCATGAGCTTTGGCATCCACACCTAGCTGTCTCCCAGTTGGCAGCAGCAGCGGTGGTAATAGTGCGGCAAGTTTGATTTCAAAAGTACCATCCGAGGCCCAAAAGTTGAGTAGAGACCTCAGTGTGGCTATGTGGATTCCCTCTACCTCCAATGTCACTTTCTTTGGGTTTCCAGACCCTAGTCCATCCAAGATAATACGTCTAAGAAGGCACAAGGGTCATACTAATGCCTCCTACACCGGTTCTACCCTATAACCCATGGGGTTGCCTCGAGCTTCAATGATTTTTTTTAAGAGAGGAGAGATCACACAAAATAGGTGACCCCCTATTGTGATATACAAATCTGAACGTGAAGAACAAAAATGGTCTACATGGCCGCCCCTGTCCTGGCAATGGATCTTTAAACCATGCAGAGGTAAAACACACCACTGCTTGTACAACAGCATCGGTCGAGGCTTCCCGTCCATTGAAGATAACTTTGTTCCTGAGCAGCCATAATGCCAGAGCACTGGAAAAGGTCGACCAGGCCCCTCTCGCCCCATACGTGGGCCGCCTTTTATGGAGTCCCAAAAGGCCTCCTTTGAGGAGGCATCCACCCCTGGGATTGGCTGATGGGTCCACACAGCTTGGGCAAATGAGCACTTGAAGAATAATGGCCAGTCTTCTTTGCCGCTGGAGCATAGAGCACATTCCGTCGAGGCCTTTGGGAGCCATCTCTTCCTAACGAGCTTTGTTACTAGTCTTTGCTGAAGCAACAGCCAACAGAAAAATCTCACCTTAAGGGGAAGTTTTTGTCTCCATATGATGTGACACGCGTAGAGAATCCTCAGGTTTTCTGCAATATGTCAGCCGCAGAGCATCTATTGGCATCTCAAACAGAGAATGTTGTGCCTTTCCACTCCCACCAGTCCTTTGTCCCTCCTAGTGGCCTGGAGGTAAATTAGGAGCTGCTGAAGCCTCATATATTCTTTTGTTCTTTGGTCAGAAAAGGTGTCACCAAGGTTTGGGGTCCATGGGTCATCCCAGCATTCCCAAACTATGGCTTGCGGGATCTGTGCAAGGGAAAATCAGCATGGGAATTCTGATTTGAGTGTGCCAGACCCGACCATGCGTCTACCCAACAACGAAATGATGTGTCGTCCCCCAGCTTGGCTTTGAAGAATTCTCAGACTTGAGGATTGGTCCGCACACTATGTCCCATGACACAAGGGCAGTTCCATGCTGCTCCTCCAATCTTGAGCTTTTCAATAGGAACCTTCGCATCATACTTTTCAAGCGCTTGCTAGCCCCCTTTGGAAGCTTTAACACCGAGAGGTAGAAAATGAGTATGGCAGAACGCACGTGTCGCAACAACACCAATCGCCCCTCCCCTTGACAGCACTCTGCCTTGCCATCCCTCTAATTTCCGATCTACCTACCTTCTCTAGTACCGATTTTCAATCAGTAGTCTTTTTTTTTGAAGAAAATATGGAAGACCACCCGGAACCGGTGGCCAACCCGGTCAGTCAGTAGTCTTAATATGACCCCCTGTCCGCGGCAAGCCCAAATATTTCATGGGAAAAGTACCACTAGGTTTTCCCAAGGCATTGGAACAACCGGCTTTCTCCCCTTGCAAATAACCGAAAGCCAACATAGGCTGACTTGGCAGGGTTAATGTGTAGACCAGAGCAATCCACAATTAAATCTAGCAGGATGGATAGGTTCTTGGCTTCCTTCTCAGAGACCTCCATAAAAAAAATGGTTTCGTCTACATATTGCAGTAGGGGGATACCTGCAGTGAAGCTAGGGGTCTAAAATCCCTTCAACAGTCAATTTGAGCAAGCCTCTGTTTTGGTTATGGCGAGAGCGTCCACAGCCAAGACAAAGAATGGCAGTGCGAGAGGGCACCCTTGCCTGACTCCTCTTAGCGGCTGAATCAAACCTCCTTTAGGACACCCATTCACCAACACTGAAAAAGAGTGGGACGCAATACATCTTTTAGTCCATCCCACCCATTTTGTTGGAAATCCTTGGAGCCGTAATGATGCCCATAGAAAATCACAATCAAAACAATCATATGCCTTTGCAAAACCCACCGTCCACATAAACTCATTGACTGGGAACTTTTTCATGCTGTCAAGATTTCTGATGCGACCAATGCGCCGTCAACTAGTTCTCGTCCTAAAATAAATCTAGATTAGAGAGGACTAAGTCACCGATCGCCTCCCTAAGCCGGTTGGCCAAGACCTAGGCTATGATTATGATACGAACCATGATCTTGGTTCGTGTCGGAAGGACAAAGAGGACGAGGAGAGGTAGAAGTTCCCGGGGTAGAGAGGAGAACAGGAATGGTCGGGGAAAAACAGAGCTGAGGGGGTAGGGATTGGCCAGGGTACGAGCCGCCTGAAAACGCGGTGAGGTAGAGACAATCGCGAGGACGGGGATCGTGGAGAGAGAGTCGGAGAGTGGATATAAAGGAGACGAGAGGGGAGGGAAAACACCAAAGATCACTTAAGAATCAAACTTTCAGTCTGCCCTCTCTAGAGGGAGGGCCGTGCTATTTAAAGGAACATAAAGCCAAACATGACGAGAATGCACCCGATGCGACCGGGGGAACCCTATCAGATTAGATACATGGAGTTAGGATAATGCAATTGGTTGAAAGTCTCCCATTCTAGTGGCTCCTTGACATTTTGGGAGCAAAACCAAGTCAGCCCAGTTTAGTAACGACCTCTGCCAGTACTCGCCATAGAGATGACCTGCATATCGTCCCTTCATCTCTTTAATCGCACTGCACTGTGAACTGTCCCTTCCAACACTTCACCGCATCTTCCCTTTGCATTCACAGACATGAAGCCGATGAGGAAGGCCTCCCTTGCAATTCTCCAATCCCACGAATCGCACTGTTCTAACATAGCCTCTTGCAAGCACACAACATTTGCTCCCCATTCACATAGGTATCTCCACACTGTCCCCCTTCTCTGCTCGTCTTGAAGGCCGCGAACTTTCCAAGAGATGCATCTGATGTCCGGACCATATCAGCCTCCTCCAGCTTCCGCTCTGGATAGAATCCTGTTCCATCTGCTACTGCTTGGATCCGAGGGTTGACATCCGTATTTTATTTCACTCGTCATCTAGCCCCCATGCTGGCCACTGTCATATTGGTGGCTGATACAACCCCGAAGTATCTAGGCCTTTTTCATCATTGAGCCCAATAGGGGCATTTAGGTCATTTGGACCTTTTGTAATCCCTTTAAATAAAGCAGCCCTCCCTTGAGGAGGGCAGCCAAGAAGTATCACAAGAATGTGTTTGGCTCCCCCCCCGCGACGTTCCTTTCGCCGGACCCTCTCGTAGGCGACGTCCATTCCGTCTGCCCTCATCCTGCCGTAGTCCATCCCAGCACGCCGACGACCATTCCGGCGACTTCTCCCTTCCTTTTTGTCTTCTCCCCGGTACGAACCAGCAGGTTCATATCAGCGGCCATCTCTGTAGTCTTCTCGTCAATGGGCATCTTGTCTTTTCCATCTGTGCCTCTCCAGCCTGAACTTGTTTTATCTTCATTCCCTACCTCTGCCCCCTTCCTACCCATCTTGTTCTGCTCCTTTGTGATTTTCTCAACAATAGCGGGCTGTCTCTCTCAGTCTACACCTTGTTCCGATATTTGTCTCACCCTTTCTGACTCTGCAAAACATAGGCTTCCTCCTTTCCCAGCTACCAGCCACACCTTTGTGCCAGATTTATCCCGCACATACCACCTTTTTCGTCTACACCCAATGAGTTTGCCAAATATATATCCCTTCAGGATCGGCCTCCCCATGTGTAGTCTTCTCGTCGCTCCCAGTTTGCTTCCCCCCACCATTCCAGCTTATACCCCTTCGGTCCCCCCCCCCCAGCTATGTTTGTTTGTTAGTACGACCCTCTCCTCTTGTGCAGCTGTGGTCTTTCGTGCCTTCTTTTGGTTGTATGGCAACACTAGCTGTCCAAGCTGTATTCTCATCCTAAGATGTATTGTCGTAGAGGCCCGAGAGGCCAGGATCTCATTGAGACCTTCACAGGTAGAGGCCCGTTCCACTAGGATCTTCACTTGGGGCCTCCATTGGGAGAGGAGCTTTCGACCATTGTAGGATGGTGGCTAGTTCCAATAATGAGCCGGCGTTCCGACACGGTGTCTCAACTGCACTGTTTGCCTTTCCCTGGCCTCTCCTTGTGTCTCAGATGGCGGCACCATCACCAATGAAGGACAGCGTTTTGACACCCTCACCATTCATGTACCTTCCGGCCATCCTAGTGGGAATCTGGACGGTGGTGAGAGACCCCTTGCCACCATAAGATTTGGGTCCCAGAGTCCAGCCCGATCGACTTAATATGCCCGAGTCGGCCGAAGGATCTAACTAGGGTGGTTAGTACATCTCGTATTGGAGATCCCATCGGCATCCTGCGAAACTCCAAGATGGTAGTCTGTGACTCATTATACGATGTCCCGTCGCTTGTAGTACCCGGCGCCATCTGATTAGTTCTGTCAACTGGTTGTGTCTAGCCACTTATAGACACACATGATGCCATGGACAACCCCATAAGAAGAGCGTTTATGTGTCTAGTCTCCAAAGGTCTGCTTCTCTCAGGGAAATTCTTATCTACCCACTCTTGATATCTTCAAAATCCCAAGGGCCTCTCACCACTGCGCCAAGTAGACAATCTTGGAGTGAATGCCTACTGTCTGACCTGTCCACCATCTCAGAATCTTCTAGTGGGATCCATTTGTCCTGCCCTTGCACTTCAACTCATGGGATCGCCTTTTTTGTTTCTTTGGGACCAGCCCTTGGGCAGGAGTATCGGCGGCGTCCAAATCCCCTGCAATGCCTGTATGTTATAGGTTCCCTGTAGTCCCGGGCAATATGCCCCTTGGCGAGGCAGCGGAAACAGTGTCATGCCCAGTCTCTGTCCCTGTTTGTTCAGGTCCCTCAGTAGGGTCGTCGTGATGTCTGCATGCGAGACACTTCGGCCACCCAACTAGAGGATTCATTGCTATATGTTGCCCCCCCAAGGTTTCGGGGAGGTGAGATGGGGTAGTTCAGTTCTCCTGAATTTAGCCTGGCCCCCCTAGTCTTAGGATCCAGACTCCCCTTGTTTGGTGCAACATGTCTGACTGTTCCCCTCGGGCCAATCAGGGAGGATCCAAACTTAACCCGACAGAGGTTGGAGCTGCTGCTTGCTTCACTGTATCTAGCCATCTCCTGCATTAAAGGCCCTCTAGGTGTGGCTCTAGCATAGAGATTCAACTCTTCTATTTCTCGTTTCTTACTCGGGCTGATTGCGATTTGGGCTGCCCCTTGTCCATCTGTCCACTTCAATGTGGTGTAGCTGGATCGGGCTTCGCTAGTGATTCTTGGATCTGGGTTAGGCCGTGGGGTGATGAATGGCGTTGATTCACCAATATCTTCATTTTCCATCTCTGCTGGTCCACTTCTCCCATCGAGTACGAGAAATTGAGTTCCACCAATTTGGTGAACTCAACAAGGTGAGAACAGGGTTCTTCCCAAATTGAGAGTCATATGCATTGTTGATGTCTTCTGTGGGACCCCACGGCAACTTAGTAGGCTGCTTATCGGGATCCCACAGCGGAGACGTCCCGCAGGGTTTTCTGTGGGTTGGGCTCCCGCAGCGGATGGGTTCTGCTGAGGCGGTAGTGCGGATGGGGTTGGCTTGAGGGCCCTCACCGGAGGGTTTTGAAGGGAGCGGGGTCCAATGATACATGTGTTGATAGGTCAGGTTGACAATCGGTCACTTGGAAGGACCCGACGCCACTTCAGGCTCATGCCTCCTCCATCTTGTTACCTTCAGCCAATCACTGCAATATAGGCTGCCATCAAGGCCCCACGGAGAAAGAAATTCTCACTCTTGAGGGGTCAAATTTCAGCTTTGTCAAGAGCTGGAAATTTTTCTAGGAGCCCCCACCATACTTTGCCTACTGTCGGGGTTCCTCGTGTAACCTCCAACAAGGCAACCCATGTGGCCCCCTTGTTGGCTCTTCATTACTTCGATCTGTAAGCAAGAGTCGACCTCTGATTGGTGACCCCCCATGTCTTCAGTCTCAGTTGTGGGGGCCAATGTCCTGACTCCTCTGGCTCCTCTAGGACAATCTGGCCAAACTTCTACATATGTTTTATTGGTGGATGATTATACATCCTTTACGTGGTCATACCTCTTAAAACTCATGCAAAAACTTGGAAGAAATGGTAATTCCTGCGATCTGGTTAATAATCAGTTTTGCATGAGAATCAAATGCTGATAAGATATCAGCGTGACATACAATGCTTCTTCTCCAAGAAGTATCAACGAAAGAAGAGAAAAAGACATTGATAAGGAGTCTACTTGCAAGACTAATATAGCACGTGCAAGAAGAACATAAATAAATGGAAGTGGGAGGAAGGACACACTTTTTTTGGCATTTCTGAAGATTCAGTTGCAATCGCAGCTGGGAGGCCGAGAAGCAGGACTGGGCCTGCGATTCCAGAGGGAAAAGGTCCATTCGAGATCTCCCTCTATCATTCAATGTTTCCTCCACTTCGTTCCACCTTCTCTCAATCTATCCTACTTGTTCTTGATATGAACTACTGATTTTCCATTCAACACCTATCGGCATTATCAGATATCGTCTTTTGGAATGAATTCAGATCTTAATCTCCTCTAAGATTTTCTTGGATCCATATCACAGTGTTAATTCTTATTTTTCAAAAGTGTTAATACACCACAGCAGAATGGGCAATCCAAGAGGAGGATTATTACAATTAACAACTGCCACGGCATTACTTGTCAGGTTAATATACCTGAAAATTATGTAGGGATCCCCAAAGGGCAGCGGATACAATGGAGTAGTTGGATAGAGGGAAGAGAAGCAGGATGGTGGCCAAAGCCTCAAGAACTTCCACGAATGGACTGTCCTTGCTGACACAGAGCCAGATGCAACTTGAGTTTGCCAAAGGAAACCTTGAGATTCAATTACGCAAAAGATATGCCAACTTTCTTAACGCAGGTATTTATCTCCTCCTTATTCAGAATTTGGTTATTTACCACCCAAACAACTCAGCTGTTGACTGAGCCGCTGTGTTGACCCAACTTATTATGAAGAGGAGTCTATCATATTACTTGGGGAACCATCTAAACAGCAGACCATCTTATCCATAGGATACCTGCAGTGGCTACATGATATCAAAGCCCAAATTATCTGATGGCTCCAACATGTAAGAAAACAACAGATGAGGAACCCTTGGAAAAAGTCAATCTTAGGACTTAGCGTCATTTCCTCAGTAACGACACCCCAATGTAAAAGGTATATACCCCAATGCAAAAGGTAACGACACCTTGGAAAGAAAAACTAAGATTAGTTGCAAAAGGTAATACTCAGTCCGATGGCATTGATTACTTTTAGACATTTCCTTCTGTGACAAAGTTTGACACATTGAGAATTCTTATCTTTTTGGCAGCTGAGCTTGGCAGATATATGCATGTTACGGTTCTGACTCAAGAACTGAGATCCTCAGCAGATCCATAAGAGAATTCCTCGCCAAGAACATACCAATAATAGATAAAGTCAACAATAATATAATCTTTTATAAGATACTCGAAATAAAGAAGAATACTGAGGCCAATAAAGAGAGAAAGAACTGGATCCGTCCTCTCTTGATGTCTGTTGGGATTGAGCCCAATCGGCTCTCTCCCTCTCTTATCTCAAAATCTGGAGAATCTCCTGCTCCAGCACAAAACTTTTCAATCTTGAAAATGAAATGCCAATGCACTGCTTCGATCGTCCAACACCTTTGATATATAGCATACGGCTCCCCCCAGTCTTTAGTGCCTGTGTGATGAGGACTGCGGCTCTTTGTAGAATGACAGGTATTTAAAGGGACCATATCCATAAACTAGTTCAAAGTAATTAAATGCATTCCCACTTGGTGAGTTGGATGAAGATGTTTATAAGATCGCACTGCATATCAATTTTCATGGCAGCCTAATACCGTATGCAATTCTTCAAACGTAGAGAAAAGCCTCTTGGAATCCTGAAGGACGTGATTTGTGAGGTTAATACATGCCATGAAGAGTTTTGGATATACACAGAGTAAAGGATAACACATCTTATTAATGAAGCACATGTATCTTGTCTTTCCTCAAGAACACAATTGGACAGGGTATTTTGCTTAATAAAAATGATTTTTTTGTGGAGATTTACTCAGATATTGGCAATAAATGGTCAACTGCAGGTAGGATCCCCAAGTGGACATTATGTTTTCCTTAGAGAAAGCCTGGTCGCTTGGACGAGCAAGAAGCAAAAGGTAGCAACACTCCATAGAGACTGAATTTGATCCTTGGCTCATGTCATATGTGAAACACTGTGGATAAAAGGGCTGTTGGAAGACATGCAAGTATATTCCGAGGAAAGTATTAAAACTACAGAAACAATCAGTGGACTATAGTAATCACCCCAGTAGGTTCTGCACGAGGAAACGAAAGTCAAAATAGGTTCTGCACGATGATACTTCATCAAGGAGAACATTGGAGGAGAAATAATCAATTCAGTGCTTATGGTATCCTCAGAGCAGGCGATTGACATTTTCGCTATTGGCTTAGTAGGTAAACAGTTCCAGAGATTAGCTTCTCTGTTTGGCATGATTAAAATCCATACCCCATTTGCAAGGGATGTCAGCCGATATACTCATGGTGGTTTCATTTTATCTACATCTCATTTTGTATTTTAAGCATTGAATAATTGGGCCACATCTTTTATAAGTAGCCCACTTAAGCTTTCGTTACAAGTTATTACTCATACGGGTACATAATCAAGTAGGCATCAGCCCACTTGTGACTGGTCTTTAAGCCCGTCTTGGGCAAGTGATTGAGTATTCTTTCTTCGGTACAAAACTCTAGCAGACGGATAAACGAATATGCGTGCTGGAAAAGAGTCAAGGAAGATCCAAGTTTAACAATGGTATTTCATAAGACTTGTGCTTTCTTAATTTCCTTTATTTTCTGTCTATTTCACAAGTAACATAACTGATGGAACATCCACAGGGAGGAGAAAGTATAGTAACCAAATGAGGAATTCCAGATTAACAATCTAGAAGGCAATGCCAAAAAGAGAGAAGAACATAATTTTCACAATATCTACTAGAGCAGTGTTTCCACAGATTTCGAAGGACAAGCGACTAAAAGATGCGATAACGACATTTGAATCATTAGAAAAGAAAAGCAAACTCCGAACCTCTATGAAACGAGAAGCAGTAGGAACATCCAAGCCAGCATTCCTACGACAAATGAAATGCAGAAATGATCATCGACGCCTATAATTTCAAACTATAGCTTCAGAGAAGGAATTACACCAAAACCATGACTGATCGATCAAAATTTAGTAGCCCAACTGGAGCGTGGTTTCATTAAGATGGTGCATGAAATGAGACAAGAGCGATACCATTCAGAGGAAAATTTTTCGTAGGCACTCACAACTTCGTCAACAGGCGCCAATTCTCTCAACCCGAGAACTGAAAACAACCCAGATAAAGAAAATCAATGGAAAGGATCCAGGAAGAGAAAGAGAGGCCGAAGAAGTTATACTATTTCACTGACCCTCATAGTGGGATACAGTGAATGATGAAGGGAAGACGACGAGTTGGAAGAAAATTCCCACAGCAAATAAAATGAAGGGCAAGGCATAACGACGGATTTGCACAGAGCTGCTATTATTCACGACGGTGGAAGAACGAACGGTGCGGGTAGCAGTCGCCATCACCCTTTTGCATGGAACTTCTACGAAGCGAAGATCGCTGCAGAGCGAAGGCGAGAAAAGTTGAAGCTTTCAGTTCTGGGTCCGAAAGAACCGGACCTCTCTGCAAAGCGCGATTTTGAAGAGATCTGTTGCAAAGTCAGTTCCTAAATTTCTGCCAAATTTTCGGTTCTTTCGGAGAGCTAAGAGAATTTATTGCAGAATCTTTTATCAATTGTCAGAAATTTATCCCTATGTGAAGCGATTCATGAGGCTGTATTATTGATTTCGAAGGGTTCGCCCGTCCCGAACATCCGTCCGATATCCGGTATCGGACAACAGATATCCGATATCTGGAAAAAAATGGGACGTTCTGGATATTGGATATCGGATATCGGGCGATATCCATCTAGCAGGGGTTAGACGGATAATGGTACCGGATATCGAAGGGAGAGGGACGAGGCGGATATCGGATGCCGGATACTGGTTTTCGATATCCGGATATTGGTTTTCGATATCCGGATATCGAAAACCGGTATCCGTTATTTTTTTTCAGTTGTCTGCAATCCCATATCGAAAAATTCCAATTTTTTTGGGAGTTTATATTTGCCGCAGCCATCTTATCATTGAATCACATTGTCGCCGGCTCGCCGCCCACAGATGCTACGTAATGAAACAATAAGGTTGGCCTTTTCTCTTAATGTTGTCCTATGTCGAATTTCATATGTGGAAAATGCAACAGTTAGGTGGGCCTAAAGCCCTGTGCTATTCTTGGACGGAAATTAATTTAATGTAATCTTAAAAGTCTAATACTTCATAATAACCAGGGCAAAATTGCATAGTGTAGAATTTTTTTTTTTCAACTTACAACTAATGTTATAACGAAATTAATATACTGTTATTTTAAGAAACTAAAATTGCTTAATATAGTTAATAAATTTAATAATAAATATAAGGGTAATAAGTGTACTAGGGTAGAGTGTAATATGTTAGTGGAATGGTTATGAGAATGACTGACAAGTGACAACTAATGTTATAACGAAATTAATATACTGTTATTTTAAGAAACTAAAATTGCTTAATATAGTTAATAAATTTAATAATAAATATAAGGGTAATAAGTGTACTAGGGTAGAGTGTAATATGTTAGTGGAATGGTTATGAGAATGACTGACAAGTGACAACTAATGTTTTAACGAAATTAGTACACTGTATTTTTATGAGAATAAAATTGCAGAAAATATATAATACCTTTACTAGATAGTAGTAGTAGTCAGTAAGAGGAATAATGAATATGATGGTTTAATAATAAGGGTAGAGCGTAAGATATTAATGAGGTGGTTATTTTAGACTGTCAACAAATTTTTGAACAAATTTAATATAATTTAATTTTAAGAAAATAAAATTACATAATATATTTAAAACCTTTAATAGATAAGTGAAATAGTTAGTAAGAGGAATAATAAATATGAGGGTTTAACAATAAGGGTAGAGCGTAAGATATTAATGGGATGGTTATTTCAGAATTACATCAATTTTTTGTACGAATTTAATATAATGTAATTTGAAGAAAATAAAATTACTCAATATATTGAACACCATTAATAGGTAAGTGAAATAGTTAGAAAGAGGAATAGCAAAACTGACGATTTAATAATAAGGGCAGAGTGTAAGATATTAGTGGAATGGTTATTTTAGAATTACAAATAATTTTTGAACGAAGTTAATATAACTTATTTTTAAGAAAAAAAATTACATAATATATTGAACACCTTAAGTAGATAAGTGAAACAGTTAGCAAGAGGAAAAATAAAAGTGACGATTTAATAATAAGGGTATATTGTAAGATATTAGTGGAATGGTGATTTTAGTCTTACAAATAATTTTTGGACGAATTTAATATGATGTAATTTTAAGAAAATAAAATTACAAAATATATTGAACAACTTTAATAGATAAGTGAAACAGTTAGTAAGAGGACTAATAAAACTGCTTATTTATAAAGGTAGAGTATAAGATACTAGTGGAATTTTTAAGCTGAGTCTTTAGAGTAATGTAAGGTTTGAATAGAATTAAAAATGCATGAGAGGATGAAATGCATACCATGGCAAATGTATAGGAGAATAAAGGTGCATGATATAATTTATATTAGCTATATATACTCGAATCGTTAGTAATAGGAGTAATAGAGGAGTAAGTATACTTCTTCGCATGATATTTAACTATAGGGATTATTTTTTTTGTTTTGATACTAAGATTAATTATTGGATAGTTGGAGGAAGAAGAGAAAAAAAACAAAGAAGATAAAAACGAGGAAGAGAAGAAAGAAGAGAATAAAAACGTAGAATAGGAAAATGAAGAAGAAGAAGAAGAGAAAAGAAGAAGAAGAAGAAGATAAATTAGTAGGCATTAGAGAAGAAACAAGCAGAAGACGAAGAATATGGATAAGAAGGGAAGAAAAGGGTAGAGGAAGAAATTAAAGCAGAAGAGGAAGAGAAAAAAGAGGAAGAGAAGAAAGAAGAGAATAAAAACGTAGAATAGGAAAATGAAGAAGAAGAAGAAGAGAAAAAAAAACAAAGAAGAGAAAAACGAGGAAGAGAAAAAAGAAGAGAATAAAAAGGTAGAATAGGAAAATTAAGAACAAGAAGAAGAGAAAAAAGAACAAGACGATAAATTAATGGACATAAGAGAAGAAACAAGAAGATGAAGAAAATGGAGAAGAAGAGAAGAAAAACAAAGAAGAGAGAAACGAAGAAGAATAATAAAGAGGTAGAATAGGAAAATAAAGAAGAAGAAGAGGAGAAAAAAAACAAAGAATAGAAAAATGAGGAAGAGAAAAAAGAAGAGAATAAAAAGGTAGAGTAGGAAAATAAATAAGAAGAAGACTGGGAAATTGACGGGGTGAGATAGAAGGTGAACGAGATAAAAAGGAGAGAAGGATTTAGAGAAACAATCAGAGAGTAAGAGAGACTGAGAGAGACTCAGAATTAGAGATAGATAAAAGGAGCTGGAGAGTGAGATAATTGCTGGAGAGAAAGAATTCCATTGGAATGGAATGAGAGAAAGAGAGAGTGACAGACTGAGAGAGAGGGTGAACGAGTAAAAAATTGAGAGACAGAATTAGGGACTAAGAGAAAATGAAAGACGAGAGGGACAGTTAAAGATAAAAACATGGAAAGATTCAGAGAGTGAGATAGGATCAGGGGAGAGAGGAAGAAATAGAGAAAGAATTCCACTTGAATGGAATGACAGAAAAGGTGAGTAACAGAGTGAGAGAGAGGGTGGAAGAGAGAAAATTGAGAGAAATAATTAGGGAGTAAGAGAGAATGAGAGAAGGGAGGAGACTTATAGAAAGAAATATAAAGAGGAACAGAGAATGCGATAGAATTTGATAAGAAAGGGAGAATTAGAGAAAGAATTACACTGGAATTGGATTAGAGAAAGGGAGAGTCACAGAGTGGGAGAAAGGGTGAAAGAAAGAAAATTGACAGAAAGAATTAAAGAATTAATCAGAGAGTAGGAGAGAATGAGAGAAGAAAGGAAGAGTTACAGATTAGAAGATAGAAAGAAACAGAGATTGAGATGGAATGAGAGAAGAGGAGGAGAATTAGAGAAAGATTCCAGTGAAATGAAATTTGACCGGCCATAGGGTGACAAAGTGGGTGAGAGGGTGAACGAGAGAAAAAGGAGAGTAAGAATGAGAGAGTAAGAGAGAATAAGGAAAGAAAATGAAGAGTTTGAACTAAAAACATAAAAAGAATCGGAGAGTGAGATAGAATTAAAGGAGAAAGGGAGAACTTAAAAAAGAAATCCACTGAAATGGGATGAGAGAAAGGGAGACTGGAAAGGGGGGCCGTCCGCCTCCGTCGTCCTCCGCCGTGCTCCGCCGTCCACCTTCGTCTAAGCTCTGAGCCTCTGACCGAATGACCGTGTCAACCTAACGAAACTTAAAAAATAGCTTAGATCCGATGTTGATATCGGTTTTCGATATCCACATACGATATCCGATACCGGCATCTGTCCCCTTGAGATGGAGACGGATGCCGAATCGGGACGGATATTGGTATTGGATATTGACACTATAGCAGCCGATATCCGATATATATATCCGGTATCTGGATATCGAAAAACCGGATACCAGAAATTGCCTTTCCGGTATCGGGTACAGCATCTGTTTCGATACCGGCATCCGGTACTGGTATCGGGACGGGCAAACACTAATTTTGATCAGATCATGCCTAGATTGGGTCATTAAAAATTACTAAGAAGGTTGGTTTCCATATATAATGAATTGGCAGGGAGATCATTATCCTAAATCATACACTCAGCTGAAATACTCATTAATAAAGAGTAAGTGGGCCTCATGTACTCATGACATGAGGTCATTAACTCTAAGAGATCATCCCAATCAGAATTGGTGTGATAAGAGAGATGGAAAACTCCTTATTTGATGTTTCATTTTCCCTGGCCAAGGACTTTACTGCATAGTTCTATGGAGTTTGTCTCCCCTTAGTATGGAATGATTCAATCTTGAATGCACAATCTCATTGGTTGATGTCATTATTATATGTGTGCTTTGACGTTTTGGACTTGGATAACATGCTTATACCGCATCCACTTACGTGCCATTTTCAAAATTTGTATGCATCTGAATAAATGAAAATAATGCATGTCATCCTTTACTAATATTCTCATTATACATGAATAAATATAGTGATGCTTCATTTTATATTATTTTAGGATATGAAAATGAAGCCTAAATTTAATTTAGAAATTTCGCTTAAAATTATGATTTTAGAACTTTTACCAAATTTTATGGCGCTTATTACACAAGGAAAATTTGTACGATTGGTGAAAAAAAAAAGTTTTATTTTAGGAATATAGTGCTTCTCGGATCCACATATCAAGTGAACGTTCAGCAAATTCCATAGCATGCACAAAATCAGCTGGTAGTTTCGGGGAGTCACAAGGTTGTGAGTGCAAAGCTGACTATTGGACTGTGGGTACACATCAGGCACTAGGTAAATGACGCGATCGGGGCTTCTATTATAAAACCCATGGGGTGCATAGCTGGCTATTGGGCAACATGTGTGTGCTGACTGGGTAGGAGAAGGCTGGCTTGGGCATGCAAGAATTGTGTGTGATTATTGGGCAATGTAATCCCATAGTGCAATAAAGAACTCGGGTGATATGGGCACTTGATTCTTATCACACAAAGAGATTTATTTTCCTATTATAAAACATCCCCACCCTTAATTTCCTATTCCTATCAGTCACCTAGATATAGATTGAGTATTTTTGGTCCTTTCAAGAATCTATGCCAAGTCATAGTGTGTTCTTATACTTTTGGGAGATTCAAACAAGTTCATAGGTTGAAAAATCAGAACTGACCAAAAGGTACATAGAACCAAAGGATCTAAAATTAGAAAGTTGTACTTTAATCCTTTGATTTTCTGATTGCTAACTTCAACCTGTCCATTTTATGGTCAACCAAAGGGTCTCGAGAGATGGTAAGGAAACAGCATCTTATGGTCAATCCCGTACTACTTTATTTAATGTTGGGTTCTAAAGACCTTGATTTAGATGAACAACGCAAAATGATATGCACCGAAGGACTTTATTGAATTTTAATGGCATCAACAAAATTATGAAATGAATAACCTCGACATGGATCACATTCATGATTCCTTAAATCCTCGAACGAGTCATGTGGAGCTGCTCATGTGTGTAGCCTATAGAAGTATCCAAGCGGTCCTCGGCACATTGAATCTCCTCTTTACCATAATGAGCATCGTTCAGCCTCCGCCATCATCGTTACATCATCCTAATCGCATCAGGAATGGAGAGAAGCCATGCGGAGAAAGGAGAAGAAGGAGAAGGACCCTGAAAAATTATGGCCTAGGATGAATTTCATTCAGGGCCTTCCCCTATTTATACTTAGTGGGATTTTTTATAAAAACCCTCAAACTTAAGTATATCTTTTGACGTCTGAAACATTTGTGTGTGACCCTCTAGGCCATTATCATCATTTATATTAATTAATGTTATATTGAGTAAACCTAACCAATAGTTTGAGCTTCCAACCCGTGGGGTACCAAGATACACCTTGTGCTCTACAAGTTACGAAGGAGTGTCTGTCGACTCACTCACGGAACATGTTCATCTTTAGTTACAGTGTATGTGTAGTCCCTCATCCACTTGACGCTCATAGGAAGACTTAGGGTATGGTCAACTATAAACCCTAATCGGTCATCCGAGTTAGTAATGATGTGTTCAGAAATCATCAAAGAACGCTCATTATTTATGTATTTTAGGAATATGAAGGAATTACAAAAGCCCTCACTGCTCTCACACATGTCTAAACCAATTATTATATTTATTTATGAGAGTGTGATCAGTGTTCTCAAAACAACCAACAATGTCTACTTTGGATAAATCGATCTACTGTCCCCCTCAACATGCATGAAGATGAGGGGTCCTCTCTAGGTGCCTAAAGCCATGAAAGTTGGTCAGAAAAACATCTCGTCTTGAGTTGTATCCTCTTATACTGAGGATGCACTATCCCATCTTGAGCACTAAATCGTCTTTATGAACTTGTTGATGCACCCAAACTAAGACCGTTTAGAATTCCATGATTAGGGACTCGTAGGTCATTGTCAAAGCACAATTATCCGTCCATAAGACATCTTTGGTGTCTCAGGTCTCACAACCACTTACACAACTGTGACGTGAATCAACATAATTCACAGTTTGCTATAATAACACTCAGGGATTCTCACGGACCAATTCAGTAAAATATTTATAATAAAAAACACCCACTATCTATCCTTAGTCTCTACGCTAATAGCTACAAGACCGACCATACTCGTCATATGAGCGAGGCTAGATAGTGTTATTCTATTTGGATACTTTGATGCCCTTCTTGGGTATCCTTTGAATAGGAATATTTAGAATACATGCTTAAAGACTAGTGATCTCCATATTACGATATTAACATAATTCATTAATTCTGATCATGCATTTTTAGACTTCATTAGAATCATCACACATGTACTATAAGGAATAGAGTCTATTAATGAACAAGGAACCAGATGTGGAATGTGTGATTGGGTTGTGATAGTCTCAATTTTAGGGTTAAAATTCGTCGTTGGTGATTGAGATTATTCAATAAAAATATATTTGACTGTACTTAAAAATACGTAGTTAGTGGTGAGTATGGATCGTCTCCACAGGGAACGATGATTAAGGAACTACTTTCTTATACTAGTGACGATTGACGAGAGGATCGGCAAAAGTACGATTCGAGGAAGTGAGCTAGTGAAATTGATAAAACATGTGTAATTATAAGCTAATTTAACTTAAAGAAAAGAGTAAGTGGTTGTGATCGATATGACGATGAACGATGGTATGAACAAAGGATGTGAAGTGGTGTGGTGGAGAGGATGGAGAGATGAGAGAATAGAGTAAAATGAGAATACAAGAACGATGACAAACACTAATTATGTTAGCTATAGTGACGGGAAAGAGACAACGTAAGGCGAAGACACTTACCTTAGATCCTTACATTCTGCCAAGGTCACGGTGATTTATGAGTGTCGGTAAGCTCCCCCTCTTCTCCAATGCTTCTTCCCACACACTCAAGACACCAAGAACACTCTTGATGGATCTCAAAACTCACTATCTTTCAATCAGCCTACACAAGTAGGAAGCAAGTTCATGATGATTTTTACAATGATCCATGCCTTTATTTATAGATCAGAGGGTATGGATAGAAAGAGGAGGGGAGGATCAAAAGTTATTGCCATTGGAAGTTGAAGCAATCCTAGTCTTTAATTTCTTCTCTCTCCTCATCAATGTCATCAGTTTCGTGCATGTTAAGAAGTCAAAGCACTTGGTATTCTATGGCTTCTCATATTTCGTGGCTTTTCGTATTCCGTGGCTTTTCGTATTCTGAGGATTTTTGCATTCCGTGCAACGTGTACATGACAAAAGGACAAAAAACAAAGAAAAAAAATCTCTTTCCCGATGCTGACGTGGCGGCGCATTGGCGCGCCACGTCACCCTATGCCATAAAAAACCAAAATACTTAAAATTTCATATTAAATAAAATAAAACCCCAAAAAATAGGTAGAAATGTATATTTTGACTAAGAAAATTCATATCTTTCCAAATTTAATATCAAACTATTCTAGAAAAATCATATTTTGTCTCAACTATTATATTCTTATAGAATCTAATTGTTACCAAAAACCCAAAAAAATGTATAAAATTCATAAAATCATTCTAAAAATAGATTTAATCATTTTAAGCTTGATAACATGCAAATATGAGTGATTTAATGCATAACATGTAAATGTGATCATATAAGGTACTAAAAATGCAATTTATCAGCCTGCTGGCTACATATATTTCCATCACTTAGGGGCTTGAAATATGAGTTATTAAAGTGATATCCACCATCATCAATTGTTTCTCTAGGACATCCAGATATGGAGGACATATGATGATTGAAAAACTTCAATACTATTTGATGATCCTTAGTTTGAGTGGGAATTGCTTCAACCCACTTCGACACATAAAATATATCAGTATATATTCATGTCCAGATGATGGTGCAAAGGGTCCCATAAAATATCCGCCCCAAAAATAAAATATTTCAATTCCAATAATTAGTTGAAGGAAATAGCATCATTCTTTTCAATGTTTTCCATGGATCGATTCTTTAAACATTTTATAAAAAATGAATCTCTAAATAAGCTAGGCCAAATGAAACCACGATAAAAAATCCTGGAAATTTGAATGTATCTTTTATTTTTATTATTTTTAGAAATTTTATGGAAAATTAAAAATGTATAATGCTCAAGAATGTTTATTCATTTTACTAGTTTAGAAAGTCAAATTTACTAAAAGGAATAGCAACTAATCATTGGGCAGACATTGAATTTTTCATTTTTAATCGATAGTTTAATAAATCATCATAAAAGTAATGATACAAATTCACAAAATCAAACAAAAAGATCTTATATCCAAAAGTGATGCATGCTCGACTGTTTACTTATCCTGATAGGTGTGAAATGCAATGATTGAGGTGAGAAAATCCATTTTCTATGATGTAATAAATATATGTGTGGATATATCTCTTTGTGCGTAAAAATTTACAATAATCGTATCATAGGAAACACAGAATTTCAGAGCCACCAGGATTTTTCAATATTCTAAATTGAGTGATATATCACTACTGTTACCATAAGTTAAAATTTTAAAGTAACTCAACAGATACTGTTACCATAAGTAAAATTATATGGGAATGTGGCAGCTCGTTTTAAAGTATATTTCCGTTGTGTTATTAAGCATAGTTGCTTGCATGTATAGTAAGATAACATCACATAAGAATTAAGTGAGGGAAAGCTTGTGAGATAATCCTTGATTCAGTTATTAAAGCATAACCAAGACCTCTACTAATCTCATTATTTACTTATTGATAAATATATAACATCATCACTTCAAGGAAAAACTATAGAGGCAACAATAATAAATTGAAATTTTCGATTTAGATTTAGAGTTAATGGTAAGTTAATTGATATTTGACGAAGTATTTGTCAATGGATATTTTAAACTGAAAGATTTTCAAAACTGCAAATTGAAAAGTAGAGACATTTTCCATTGGAATAGGTTTTCAAATAGAATTGACAAATACTTCAGTTTATTATTTACTTGTTGGTAAATATATTACATGATCACTTAAAGCAAAAACTATATAGGCAACAATAATAAATTTAAATTTTCAATTTGGATTTAGAGTTAATGGTAAGTTAATTGATATTCGATGAAGTATTTGTCAATGGGTATTTTAAACTGAAAGATTTTAAAAACTGCGAATTGAAAAGTAGAGACATTTTCCATTGGAATAGGTTTTCAAATAGAATTGATTTAGAATAGAAGGATATATTTATTCAGTTTATTATTTACTTGATGATAAATATTTACATGATCACTTCAAGGAAAATTATAGAGGCAACAATTGTTATCTTCAATTTGGATTTAGAGTTAAGGTGAAATTCTACAACTCATTTTAATGGGATGATGTAGTGGAGGTCAATGTGTCTGAAGTAGAAGAATAATAATCCAATACGTTTATTTAGAATCCCATGTAGATGAAGTGAGATACATACTTTGTTTCCATACTCTGGATGAAGTCATTATGTAATACAATTTCATTTTTCCCACCTTCTAGATTTCCCAAATTCACTGGAATAAGGTGAAGACATAAATATCATGAAATTTATGGAGAAAAAATTGTACTTATCACACAATGAAGGAATATCCCAAATTTGTATCAAGTACACTCTTCATATCCCTATTTTCTAATTTACTAAGATGGAGTTATGTAAGTTTTGTTCCCTAATTACTTTGTATTACGTACACACATTATATATCATAATGCTTTCATCCTTTTATTGCAATATTTTTCACAAATCTGATTCACACCCATTATCTTTTACTTAAATATAATTAAAAATTAATTTCACTGTTAAAATTGCGGAAGGATACCTACATAAAAAATGATCAGTAAACACTGCCGTCATTTAATTTTTCAAAGTTGGTATGATATCATAGATTTTACTCCATTTCTCTCAACACAAATATAGACATGTATGAAAATTTAGTTTTTTTCTGAAGAGACCTTAAATGTATTTCTATTCTCACAGTTATTTTATAAACCTTATCTCTCAGTTATTTTCAAGGAGGTGAGACTTTTCAACCAAACTACATGTACAATTTTTTAAAAAAACTCATTTGAAACTGAGAAAATTTACCGATGTGAGGATTTGACCGTTTGTTTCTATTTATAAGGGAAATAACTATAGTAGGGTGAATTAAGCTATTAAAAAAAGTGTTTTTCCTTTCATTCTTAACACCAAATATTATTCAGTTACTTCCCAATGAGCTATTGATATTATATATATATATATATATATATAATATATGTTCACTCTGATTTAACTGGATCCTTAAAAAATTATGAATACACTAACAGAAATATATTCAGAAAAAAGGGGGATACACGAGACTGAGTGGGTATCCATAGCCCTGTCCTCAGATATTCCATTTTCCCCTCAGAGAAAAATACTGAACGATTGAAAGTGGCCTTGATTTTGTCATAATGGTATTTACCTTATGAAACAACAAAATTGATGATGAATTGTTCTTAAGATGGTTATAGATTCCTGTTTCCTTGGTTTCTCCACTTGAATCCATGTTAAGCCCTTCTTTTGAGTTTTATATGGGTCTGATTGATTAATTCAAAAATTAACTGAAAATAGTTATCAAAGTACTGACCTGAAAAGCTAACACTTACTTGCAATATACTGTAACATGCAGATAAAAGGTCCAATGTGCATCAAGGTGCTTTAATTTTTATTACCTTTTATATTGAATTTAGGTCTTATTTATATTTCTTTTTCATGAAAAAAATTCCTAGTTTTATTCATAAGTTAGATATCTTAATTTCTAGATTAAGTCTATGTATAACTTAATTTGTCAGTAGCTATGTGTTTTCTCAAAATCAACTTTCTGTCTCTTGGATAGACTCCTCTTTAGTTTCTTAATCAACTTCATCATTATTTGGATTCATATTTTGCCTCAAAGTCTTGCTTACGAACATATTTTTGTAACATAGAAAAAGTTACCTCAAGTTATTCTCATGGGCTATCTATAATTTGCCTCAAGTTTTTACTATAAACCTTCCACCTCTTCTCAATTTTTTTAAAACATGTTTCCAAAGAATGTAAAGCAAAGCTAGGTTAAATGCCTAAACTATTAGCCAATTCGATTCTAACTACAATTTAAATCTCTTTAGAAAAACAATATCATCAACATGTTATTAAAAACATCTGGAATATCTTTGGTATACTTGATTTCCATGATAGGTTTATAACATAAATGAAGGACACAATAGATCATAAAGAAAGGGTGGCTATGCCCCTATCGTCTAGCGGTTCAGGACTTCTCTCTTTCAAGGAGGCAGCAGGGATTCGAATTCCCCTAGGGGTAGGATACTGGTAAGTTCATCGTGGCTTAGTAATAATTGGGATGCCAAATTGATTAGAAAATATTTTTCATATTAAAAATAATTTAATTTATATACAAAAACTTGTTTCCAAACTCCTTTTACTTCCTTCAATCTATGAAACTTATACTCTTATCTACATGGCATGCACTTGAGTGGTGGAGGGGGGGAGCCTCTCCACTCCAGCCGATGGGGTGACAAATAGGTAGAGAAGTGGGCAAGCGTTCAGCCAAAGCTTATTTAGATAGGTAGGAAGCCTCACACGTCCTCTCAATCAGAGCTACTAGCACGGAGGCATATAGCAAGGGAAGAGTAAGAGGAAGTTAGCTATGGCCTCCTCAAAGATGGAATCTACAGCCCTTGTAACATGTGCTTGCCCATCCTTGGCAACATGGTGTCACCCTTCAATGGGATGCCGTCCTCCGCTGTATTCACAGCCTCCCGTAAGACTAACACTGACTTGACAAGTCATAACACATATGTTATTTGGTTATTTCTAGGAGATTTACACTTATTTATGCATTAAAGTAAATATAAATGCATGTTGTCAACCTTTAAATGATTAAACCTATTTAGAGTGATATTCTGATTTGCTGAATTTAATTGACATCATATTCTTAAAGAACTTAATTTTCTCATTTGGAATATATTTTTTATGATTTTTTTGAGCTTATATTCAGGGATACATGAATTTTCTAAGTTGAAATATGTATTTATTATATTTTTTTGATTTACTATTTATTTATAAATGATCTATTAATATATTTTTTACGTTGAGTATGCGCCCGCTACGTGTTGCCATTTGATTCATTGAATGGCGACCAATCACGAGTATATGTAATAATTAACTGCACTAATCATTGCCAAAAGGTGCATGGCATCATGAATTGCGATGCCATAATGAGCCAATCTTCATCTGATATCTGATGCACTTTATTCGTAGGAGGCGATGTGGACCAATGAAAAAATGCAATGATTTAAATTTGAGTAAATGTGATTTTATATCGAGAAAAAATATTAATAAAATTGGATGAAGAAATGTTCAAAAGTGTGGCAGTACACGTTGCATGCAAGTGTACTAACGGGATTGATTAAAAGGGGATTTAAATCTAACGTGGCACATGGAAATGTTCGCCACGTCAAGCAATCATCAGAGATCTTCCCCTTTTTATGAAGAGAACAAGACATGTCAGCGTGTCATTTATTAGAAAACAAAGAAATAGGAAAGAGAAAGTGATCTGGCATGCTGCAATACGTCACGATTAAATGAGTTAAAAAGGAGTTTTTATATTTTCTGATGTAGGTAGATGTGGTGCTCTCTGAGCACGTGATTGCAAAAGACAATGTGATCGCACCAATGATCAACAGCTGATGATTGGAGAACTTAACTGAAAATAAAAAAAGAGGATGCACGATATCTAATAATCCAGAGGTACGATTGACGTGAAATTTTCAGGGGTACTTCATCTTCACCCCCTCCTTGAATTCATACCCTATGATTTATAAATAAAGGTATGGATCTATGTCAAAATCATCCTTAAACTTGCTTCCTACTTATGTGGGATTATCAAAAGATTGTGTGTTTTTGAAATCGATCAAGAGTGTTCTTGGTGCCCTTGGCCCCTAGGCCCCCTAGGCCCGTGTATCTGTCTAGTTAATGACTCCAACGGCCCAATAACCTTTATTGGTCTTCCAAATTAATTAACTTGCTTCCTACTTATGTGGGATTATCAAAAGATTGTGTGTTTTTGAAATCGATCAAGAGTGTTCTTGGTGCCCTTGGCCCCTAGGCCCCCTAGGCCCGTGTATCTGTCTAGTTAATGACTCCAACGGCCCAATAACCTTTATTGGTCTTCCAAATTAATTAACTATATCATCATAGAGATTAATTAATGTGAGATTAATTTAACCCAATCGATAGGTTGAGTCTTCAACACGTGGGGTGCCAAGCTACACCTCGTGTTCTGGAAGATACAAAGGAGTATGTATCGATTCACTTCATGGAACATGTTCATCATCGGTTATTGTGTACATATAATCCCTCATCCACTGGACGCTCCTAGGATGACTTAAGGTATGGTCAACTGTCAAAACCTAATTGGTGTTCTTAGTTTGTACTGATGCATTCGGAAATCATTGGAGAACTCTTCACCCGATATTTCACTTCCTTGGCCAAGGACTTCATCACATCATCTTCCTTGAGCTCTCACCTCTTATACCGAGGGCGGACAATCCCATCTTGACCACTCAATCGTCTTCGTGAACTTTTTGATGTACCCGAACTAAGATCGTTTATAATCCCATGATTAGAGACTCATCGGCCATAATCAAAGTACAACCATCCGTCCACAAGACATCTTTGGTGTCTCAGGTCTAAGGACCACTTACACAACCGTGACGTGAATCGAACTAATTTATAGTTCGGTATAATACCATTCAGGGATTCGTACGGATCAATTCAGTGAACTCTTTCCACTAAAGAGCACCCACTCTATCCTTAGTGTCTCCACAATAATCGCTACGGGACCGGCCATACTCATCATATGAGTGAGGCTAGATAGTGATATTCTATCCATATACTCCGATGTCCTTCTCAAGCATCCTTCGAATAAGAATGTTTATAACATATGCTTAAAGACTAGTGATGTTCGTATTATGATCTCAGCATAATTCACTAAGTCTGATAATGTATTCATGGACTTCATTATAAGCATCACACGTGCACTAGAATGAATTTGTTCTATTAATGAACATGGAAAGAGATGTGTAATGTGTGATTGGCTTGCCAACCACATATATTTCCATCATTCTCCCACTTGGACACAAGCCAGTCACTCTTAGCGAACAAACCCTTTGTTTTCAAGTGATACTTAAAATACATTGAGCTAATGGCTCTGTCTATGGATTTGCTAAAATGTCGTTCAATGGAACACTTCCATTATATAATTTCCTACTAAAGTTGATCTTCCTAGTCAAGTGAAGTGTCTTAAGAAGTTCTCTAACTTCAGATGTGAAAATTAAGGACGTGAAAGCCTAGAGATCATATGATGGCGGCAGTACTGAGGAGAAACAAATATTTAATATAAATTAGTGGGCATGATTCATCTAACTTCATGGCGTAATGCCAAACAATTGAGAAAGCTGATGTAGCTTAAATTTTAAGGTCAGAATTGGCTCGATATTTTTTAAAACATATTTAAGCTCGCTTTCTACCTTGGGAGGCTTAATGAAAGATTCATGGTCTTTTGAGATTGAAATAACCCCAGGGAAGGCGTGAGAAACATTAGACACACGTATATTTTTGTATACATTTATTTTTGGCCTACATTTTTCTACAAAATTATCATTCATTATGTTTTTACAATAAATGGTCGAACATTACTTAGACATCATGACTTAGGATATGAAGCAGACAGGAAGGAAAATTCCGGTACTAAGCTACATGTAATGCTTCCACCGATTATGTGATAAATTGAAATGGAGGGGCTGTAAGTCTATGCATAAGATTCAATGAAAATGTGGCTTAATTTTTATAAACTTTTCACTAAGGTCAATGCTCCTATAAATAAGGGATCAAATTTCAGATTATACCTTCATATGATAACGATATTCCACACTTTGATGTCTTCTCTCAAAAAGAGATGTATAAACATTTCAAAGGTTTTATTCTCAAATTTAAAATTTTTTATTTTTTTTTAAATTGATTAATGATGATGTAAAACTGAGACTATTCCCTTACAGTCTCAAAGAGAAAGCTCGAAGTATTTTTATATGGGTATCTTTGGGTTTTAATTTTTAGAAGCAAATTGAGATTCCATATTTAAAATATTTCATTATGTTTTATTTTTTGTAATGTCCAGTATGGGTTTTACTTTGGACAAGTTTAGATCATATTTTCACCAAATAATTATCATTTTGGATCATCTAGCTATTAGGTATTTGATGAAAAAAGAAGCAAAACCTAGGTTAATTATGTGGACATTACTTCTTCAAGAATTTAATTTAAAAATAAAGTGGTGTACATGGATCTGATAATGCATAGTTTAATTGTGGTTCCAAATGTACTGTATCCATTCCCACGACAACGAATGATTTCAAAAGCATGATGAAGTTTATATCATAATATGTTATTTATATGGGAATGCCCAAGATAAATCATTAGTGATGGGCGATCTCAATTTCATAATTCACATTTTAGGTACTTATGAAGTATGGAAATCGCCATAAGATGATGACTCCTTATCAATCCCCCACCTATGATCTAACTGATCAATATACTTAAAATGATCAATGATAAAAGGATCAATATACTTAAAAATATAATATATCTAGATGGAAAGGATTGGAGTGAACGGTTACCTGATGTGTTATATTCTTATTAAACAGCCATTGGGATGTCCCCTTATGAGTTGGTATTTGGAAAATAATCTCATTTTCCAATGGAGATCGGCATCGGGCTTATTGAACAATCCTAAAATAGAATCAAGTTTTAAATGATGTAAGAAAAAATTGAATATTTTACTTTCAGGAGCTTAAGGAGTCAACTGATGAAGCATAAGAGAACTAAAAAATTTAAAATAAGCTTTTGTATGACAGAAAATCAAATAGGATAAATTTTATGAGAATCAGAAAGTTAAGCTTTATAAATCATGTTTGAAGTTAGTTTTAGTGAAACTTTAGATTTTCTGTGATGATCCATTCATTATCCTTAAACTATTTTATCAAATTACATATTTTAGTTTTATTTATGAAAACACCATAACACTTCAAAGTTAATTGGAAATATTGAAGCTAGAACCTCAACCCATGGAGACTACTATCGACCTACAAGGTGATGCTGAAAATTGGGCTTACATTATTTAATTGACTTTAGTCATTTGAGTTTTGTTTCGCGATTTAATTTTTTGAAAAGTTATTTTACGTTTTTTTTAATTTTATAATAAAATAAAAGGTCCCTTATACGTAGCATATATAATCTCATCACATCTCTTTCTATGTATTTTACTTTTATAGGGACCTAAAAATGAAGGATTGAGCTTAAATTTCTCAAGGACTTAAAGAGAATGCATTTCTCACTTGAGCCAGAATGCACACAAGGAACCAGTGCTTTTAATTTACATCTATTCTCCATATTTATATTCTATTATGAGGAAAAATATACTATTTAAGTGTGGTGGGGGATAAATGGATCAAATCTTCCACCATTGACTTGCTCCTTGGAAGAGTCTTTTCAATCCGCTCACGTACGCCACAACAAAATGTATCCATGGGATCAGTGCTATGTTGGATCTCCTCCTCTATTTGAATATCTCATGGATCTTCCCACCATGAATTCTCTCAATTGGAGGGAGTGGATTGAAAGAGAGAAGTAATAGGGCTATGTGTATTGGATTCTATGACCTTGATTGAGTTGAAGATAAATTAATTCACATAGTGAAAGACAAATAAGAGAATCATAAAAACATGTAGAATGATAAACAAAGCGTGTACATAGATTGGGTCTGTGATTGATTGGTTCCTTGAGCAAGAACTTTAGTTTTTAATTTTTATACTAGAGGTATCTACACGATCCCCGGCACATCAAATCTCATCCACCTTGGTGATCCCTATAATTGGTCCACCATCATCATTATGATATCTTGATCGTATCAAAAATGGATAGGAGTAAAGGGGAGAATGGAGAAGAAGGGTAATGCCCTAAAAAATTCCTTCTGAAGTGAAATTTTTTCGGGGCCTTCTCCTATTTATACTAAGGGAGACTTTTTCATAAAACCACCCAACATTAAGTATATCTTTCAACATCCAAAAGACCATTGGTGTTTGACCATCTAGGCCACTCTATTAGTCAAGTTAACGGCTCTAATAGCCCAATTACCTTTATTAGCCTCTCAAATCAATTATATATATTAAAGTATGGATTGATTTAACTCAATCGATTGATTGAGTTTCCAACCGATGGGGTACCCAGCTACACATTATGTTCTAGAAAATACAGTGGAGTGTATAGACTCACTCATGGAGTCTTTTACCACTTATTACCATGTATGTATAGTCTTTCATCTGCTTTATACTCCTAGGATGACTTAGGGTACGGTCAATTATCAAACCCTAATCGGTCATCCGAGTTAGTGCTGATAAATCCCAAAACCATTAGAAAATATTTACCTATGTTCCATTACCTTAGCTAAGGACTTTCTCACATCATCTTCCTTGATTAAGTCTCATCTTAAACTGAGTTCAAACAATCTCATCTTGATCACGTAATCATCTTTACAAATGTATTGATGCACCCAAGCTAATGCTTTTTAGAATTATATGAATAAGAACTCATAGATCATAGTCAAAGTACAATTATTTGTACATAAGATGTCTTTGTTGGCCCAGGTTTGGGGACCACTTGCACAATTGTGATGTGAACCAACTTGATTGACGTTTTGGTATAATAATATATAGGGATTCATAAGTATCAATTGAGTAAAATCTTTCATTTAAGAACACCCACTACTTGTCCTTAGAGTCTTCACGCTAATGGCTATATGATTGGCCATACTCATCATATCAATGAGACTAGATAGTGTTATTTATTAAGATATTTTTATGTCCTTCCCAACTATATTTTGAATCATAATATTTATAATACATGATTAAAGGCTTAGTGATCTCATCATAATTCATTGATTCATGTATTCATGGAATTCATTAAATGCATCACATTTATAGCATAAATAGTACATTAAATTGATGAACATTAAACATGATATGGAATGTGTCAGAAACTTCCTGATCACATAAATTTATATCAATGCCCAAGTTTGGCTGGCATCGACATCTAAAATGGGTTACCCCCCTCAATCACAAAAAGTATATCCACCATCTTGTATTATTATTTTGCATGTGACCCTCCACGCCCTTATGTTATTTTACTTAATAACTAAAATGACATATTAATACTTATTGACCAACATTACTAATTATTATATCAACAAACAAATTAATTGATCGAGGATCAGCTTAACATAATTGATAGGTTAATTTTGCAGGTCGTGACGTGCCAAGGTAAACTTTATCTTTTAGAAGACACATAATATTCATTCAACTTGCTTATGGAACCATTACCATCATTGGTTGCCAAATATGTATAATCCTTTATCTACAAGAGATTCTCCTGTGGCTTAAGAGACATGGTTAGTTGTCAAACCATAATGCGTCATCTAGTTATTACTGATGTGTAACAAAGACCATTGGATAACACTTTTTGTAATATCCCTACTACCCTAGGCAAGGATTTGATGCATCTTCTTCTTTGACTTATACAAAGGCAGGCAATCCATCTTGACCCCTCAATCACATTCATGTATTTCTCACTATGTCCTAGCTAAGACATGTTTGAATCACATGGTTAGGGATTCCTATGTCTTCATCAAAACATGGTTGTCCATACACAAGATGTCCTTGGCGTCTCAGGTCAGAGGACCACTTACACAACTGTGACATTAATGAACATGTTTTATGTTTACATATTACACCACTATACCTATTAAACTCTTTTTCTAAGAGCACCCACCATTTGTCCTTACTATCTCCACATATTAATGTGTAAGAAGGATCATGTTGTGCTACTTTGTATTGATAGTTCAATGTCCGGAGTACCCATAAAATAGGAATGTTTAGAATACATGTCTAAAGACTAGTGAGAAATATATGATAATCTAATCATAATTCACTCAGTCATTGTGCCTAATTGGGAACTTCATTATAAGCCTAAAATAGGAGTACTAATAAATAAATATAAATTTCAACAAACTTAAACATAACATGGTTGTGTGATTGGCTAGATGGCCATATAATATCCATCATATAGATCCATGAAATTTTGTTGAAAATCAAATTTTCAGTTTCTCTTTTAAAATGCTCCCAAACGATGGATACAAGTAGTGTGTGAAATTTATGTCAATTTATAATTCACATATTTTAGAGTCCAAAGATGACATATTTTAGACCATATCAGTTGGACTTATAGTGAAAAGATGTGGACATCACGATTATTTTGTCCACGGACGAAAAAAAATCCTCTTGTTGGGAGTTAAGATGAGTGATGGGACATAAAATCGTTTGACAGTCTTTGGCGGATACAATTTTTTCATCCATGCACCAAATAACCATCCCTTTTGGGACCTTGGACAGTGGACGTGACAGTTTTTGTGTCCCATGGAATTCGAGTAGGAGACAAGAGAGAGAGAGAGAGAGAGAGAGAGAGAGAGAGAGAGAGAGAGCTTAGCAGTAGCCGAAGGGTATGTCGCGTGACAGTGGCGGTGACCACCTGACCCTCGTCGGAGAGACGACGGCGGCTACGGCACCGAACGGAATAACTCCGTAGGGCCTCACACGTAACGGACGGGCTCGACCCGTACTAGTAAACACGCTCAAATTTTGTAGTTTTCTCAAGATTCTCTCACCTATCTCTAGCCCGAGCACGGTGGAGTGCAATCGAAAGTATACTGCAAAAGATAATGTAACAAGCGAGCGAAAGGACGACGTACCTCGTCGGTGAACTGTTTGTCGTCAAGATCTTTGTTGAATGCAGCAGTCGGTGCGGGTCAAGGGCAGAGATGGGCTGGAGAGGGGCCGGCGTAGCTCGACTAGTGGTGGAGTGTCGGAGCGGTAACCGATTTGGAAGTGAGGAAGCGAGGGCGAATGGTGGCGACGCGGCGTGAGCAACCAACCAAGCCCGGCGGGCACGACATTGGGGTAGTAGGTCAGTGCGAACGGAGTTGATCAGCGGACGCGAGCGGAGGGCTGGCGGCGACTGTCAGCGCGTGGCGCGGTGACGGTGGTACCATCAGTGGGCGATTGCAGCAGTGGTGATAGGGCTCGGCAAGGGCGATTCTGGGGCCCGAGCCAAAAGACGCAATGGGCAGGTTGCCCCAAAAGCAGCGCGCAAACACTCGATTGCCTAGCAAAGGGGACCTGGGAGCGTCGTTGTGCAACTGGATCGGCAGCCAGGTGAGCAGCTAGACTGTCAAGGTGCAATCGCCGTTGATGGTCGTGGTCGATCGCAGCACTAAGACATCAAGGTGCAATTTACGCAGGGGGGATGGTGATCACCATTTGAGGGCCGTACACAGGCGCCTGGATATAGGTGGGAGACGACACCGATAGCGCATACGGTGTAGTGGCTCACTTGCTCGGCGTTGCCACTAATTGCTGTTGGGAAGACCGAGTAGGTCCGTCAGGTGGAGGCAGACGCCACACGACGGGTGTTCTTTCGATCACAAGCATCACGGAAGGAGCCACGTGGCACTGACAGGAGATGCCTTGACTAGTGCCAGACCCCTCGCACGCACACACAACGTGATGTCTTCACGAACGCGCTCACGAGGAGAGCGGTCAATGACAGGGTCGTAGTGGCAGGTACGTCGACCGGCCGTGGGATTCCCCAATGGCGGGACGGGGCCGTTGATGGAAGACTGGAAAGGACGACGGTTCCTTCCTCTCTCCTGGCGATTCTCTCTCCATGTGCTTCACCTTCTTCCTCCCTCTCTTCCCCTCTTTCTCTTCTTCGTGAGACCAAGAAGGAACAAACAATCCAAATGATTTTTTTCCTGGTCTGATTTTCCTAGGGCGCCTTTTCTTGCCTTATATAGGGAAGTCAATATGGGCCCTAGGGAGGTTCGTTAAAGGGGGGGATCCATATAACTAAGGACCCCCTTAAAAACAACAAATTACTCAAATATGAAAATCCAAAGGGCAGGAAAAGACACAAACTGACGATGACGTGACGGACGAAACGACGACTCTGTACGCGTAGACGACATGAATGACGAGACAAGCGACGATACAAACATCACAGACAAACACACAAACGGAATAAAACCGGAAACCGAGCGACCACGAACGTGCTTTCACCCGGGGTATTTGAACTGGGGCGTCTTAACGGTCACCTTGGCATGTCGGTTGGGCTGAATGAGAACCGGTGGAGGCGTTGATGATGATGACGGTGTCTCCAAAAACGTCTCTGGGGACTCTGGCTGTTGTGCTCCATCAGCGACCTAGAGCACAAGAGAGACAGCCAAGTGTAAACCGAGCGCTAACCAAGCAAGAGTTGAGAGGGAAAGCTACACACGAGCAAAGCATTTATTAGGGTGACATATTTTTTCATCTCGGACGTCAGACAAAAAAAGAATGTCTTGGATGGGACGATTTTCAGATGGGGTGCGACGTGGACGAAAATAATTGGGACGGGACAAAATCTGGATGGGATGATTCAGACGAACGTCTAATGGATGGGACAATCTTCGACCTGGCCCGTCCTTCGTACCTCCTGGACGATAGTGCACTGTAGTTTTACTTTCATGATAGTGCACTATAGAAAAATCAATACTGATCATGAATAAGTTTCCTCTGATCCATTGTAACTACGGTGAAGTGACGCAAACAGGATGTTTTTTTTCGTCCCAGGACGAAAAAATCATTCTGTCCGCGAAGTTGGACAAACATCGGGACGGAAATTCATCTGGAGACCTCCGGACGGGACGGTTTTCGTCCACTCAGACAAAATAACCTCCCTTTTTGGGACCTTGGACGGGGGACGTGACAGTTTTTCTGTCCCATGGACTTCAAGTAGGAGCCGAGAGAGAGAGAGAGATCTGAGCAGTAGTCAAGCATGAGCTAAGAGCGCGAGAGGGAAAGTTTAGGGCGGCCCTAGAGCACAAGATAGACAGCCAAGTGTAAGCTGATCGCTAACCAAGCAAGAGTTGAGAGGAAAGCAGCACACGAGCAGAGCATTTCTTAGGGTGACATATTTTTTCGTCTTAGACGTCAGACAAAACAAGAATGTCTTGGATGGGACGGTTTTCAGATGGGATGCGACATGGACGGAAAAATTTGGGACAGGACAAACTCTGGATGGGATGATTTGGACGAACGTCTAAAAGATGGAACAATCTTCCCCCCCCGCCCGTCCTTCGTTCCTGTCCTGGACGATAGTGCACTATATTTATACTTTCCTCTGGTCCACTGTAACTATAATTCCAGATCGTCCGGGACGTGGACGATGGACGGGATGGGAGGAAGATCGTCAAGTTCGACGTCTGGATATTTCAACTTTGTCCAAACCGTCCCGTCCAGGGATTCATACATTGAAGAAAAAAATCGTCCGCGTCCTGACTTTGCCAATTTCGTCTCGTCTAGAGAAAAACCGTCCCATCCCTCGTCCCATACGAAAAAAAATCACCTTTAAAATTTTTAGTATAATTTTCTAAGTTTTTAGGGAACTATGGAGGAGAAAGAAAGCTGAGGGACATATGTATAATTACTTTTGGGCAGCATCAGTTTGTGCGCGAAAAAAAGTAGGGACTTTGATGCAAACTGTCAAGGAATTGATATTAAACGATGCCATGTGGCAAGATCTAAAGTGTAGTAAGGAAATCCAACAGATTTTCATCCATCCCTTACCATCCATCGTCTGAGTCCTCCGGACGGGGCGGTTTTTTCGTCTAAGGATAGGAAAACCGTCAAGCCCGTTCATCCCGGGATGAATTTCCGTCCCGATTTTCGTCCAATCTCGCGGACGAAAAAACCGTCCAGTCCGCGTCCCTGAAGTATAACTGTAACAGCTTCTGAACTTTTAGTTCCGTCCCGTTCCGCGCATCATCCGTCTATAGAAGTTGAGTTGACGAGAATTTAAGAGAGAGCCCTGGCAGCTACAGATCTTCGTTTCCACTGCCTTCTCCGAAGGGGACTTGGGCAAATGGCGATCTCGCGGGTGCCCTTCTTCGCCCTCGTCCTCGTTCTGGCGGTGATCTCCATGTCCAATGCCTTCTCAGAAGAGAACCCAACGAGTCGCCGTCTGCTGGTTCTCGTGGACGATCTCGCCATCCGTTCTTCGCACTCCATCTACTTCAGATCGCTCGAATCCCGGGGTTATAATCTCCAGTTCCAGCTCGCTGACGACCCCAAATTAGCTCTGAAGCGCTACGGCCAGTACCTCTATGATGGGCTCGTCTTGTTTTCCCCCTCCGCCAAGAGTAAGTCTAACATTCTTCGATTTTTTTTTCATTTTTATTTGCTAGATTACTTTGAAGTGATGTCTCTACGATGGGTTTGTCTTGTTTGCCCCCTTCTTCAAGAGTAAATTTATCATTTTTTCGATTGATTGGGTTTTATAAGCTAGATTTCTTTGAGGCAATTTCCTTCGGTAGGCTCATCTTGTTTATCCCCTTCTCCAAGAGCCAGTCAAACGCTAATCGATTTCTTTTTTTTTTTTAATTAGCTAAATTACCTTGACGCAATGTCCCTACGATGGGTTCATCTTGTTTGCCCCATAGTCAGTCAAACTTTATCTGATTTCGTCATTTTTATTAGCTAAATTACTTTGAAGCAGTGCGGCGATCTCTTGTCGATCTGTTATTCCTTTTTGGTGAACTTTTGATCTCTTTTTATTTTTGTTTAACTGCATTAACTAAGTGTAATCTTTCTTAGGATGGATTTTTTGAGATTTTATCTCATTTTCCTGATTCCATTGGCAGAGTTTGGTGGCACTGTGGATCTTGCGGCGGTTCTTGATTTTGTGGATTCAGGTCATGATTTGATATTGGCCGCTGATTCATCTGCTTCGGATCTTATTCGAGAAATTGCTACAGAATGTGGCGTGGATTTCGATGAGGCAGGGAGATTAGAGCTATCTCGCATTAATTTTGAGCTGTTGTTTTGTTTTTTTTGTCGTTTGATAGTGTCATAGTGGTAACTCTTGGGTATTTTCAGGACCCTGCATCGATGGTTGTGGATCATGTTGGATATGCAGTTTCGCAGACTGATTTGGATCACACATTGGTTGCCAGCGACGACTTCATCCAGTCAGAAGCTATATTGGGCTCGGAGAAGATCAAGGTATGCATGTATTTTGTTTCCTCGAGGACTCCCACCGTATTAGATTCATTTGAGTCAACTTTTCAATATTTCCTACTGTCCGTCAAATGTTTTGCAGATCAAATCAAACCTCATAATCTGTAAATTAATCTGTAAATTTAAATCATCTCTGCATTTTGAGCAAATGGGACTGATACATTAAAATGAGAAAAGATGCCAAATTATCCCACTCAATAAAATATTCCGGTCATTTTCCCCTATATTTCCACTCTCAAAGTACATTGACCTGTGAAGTCTTTGTAAAAATTAAAATTCGTTTACTTGATAAACAAAAGTGTGCTTTAATTTTTTTGGCTCTTATTTATTTGCTGAGTAGTGTGAACAAACTTTTGCAGGCCCCCGTGCTTTTTCGTGGGATCGCCCATTCTGTGAATCCTACGAATAGTATGGTGAGGTTTCTGTTTGGTGAAACTAAAGTTGGATCCTCTGTGTTCTCACTTCTCACAGTGGCTCTTCCTTATCCTGAGCTTGTTTCTTAATCTGCATACTCTACAGGTAGTTAAAATCCTTGCAGCCTCTCCTTGTGTGTATTCGGGAAACCCAAGGACTAAGCTCACAAAGGCTCCATCTCTTACCGGATCTACAATTTCTCTAGTTTCGGTTGTGCAGGTGATTATGAAATCTCATCAAGTAGTATCTGGGTTATGATCGCAGCTTTATTACGAATTTACTGTTTTTTAAAAAATTGCACCTCTCAGAATACTATTTTTCTACCTATGTAGTAATTACCAGGCTTTTGCATACGTAGTTAAGAGTTTACGGTGCATTCTTTCTAGAGCTCTACGGTAATTGAACTTTTATGGGATGTGGTATTCCTTTCATTTCACAAGCTAACTCAGGCCAGTGTTGAATTAAGCTTACTGGTAAACTGGATTTGGAGATGGCGACTGAAGTTGTTCTTTCCATCATAAGAGTTCAAAATTTTGATGAATGTAGGAAAAGGTTTTTATTTGCATCTCCAGCCGAGTGGTGCCCAAAGTAACAGACCTATTTAGCCTGCTTTGCCCATTCTAACTTAACGTGCTCTTTTGCTATCTGCGGCAAAAGTCTGAATATCTTCAATTTTTTCAGGCCTTCAAGGCTTGTAAATTTATGAATCAATCCATATAACCATCTGGAAAAAAGTGTTTTTTCCCGAGCGTTCTTTTGCGGTTTATTTCTTTCTGAGTTATTTTGCTTCTTGTATATAATAATTGGGTTGCCAATATTTAGGTGACTACATTTCACTCCATGCCACTAGAACTGCTCCACGGTTTGCCTAAATTGATATTTTTCCGCAGGCAAGGAACAATGCCCGAGTTCTAATATCCGGCTCCCTTGATCTGTTTAGTGATCGGTATGTTTTCTTATACATTTTCAAGAGATGACCTAAAATCTCCTTGACGCTTACTCTGTGTGAGACTTCTTTCAGGCTTTTCAAACATGGCGTGGTAAAATCTGCAAACTCAATGTAAGTGAAAATCTTGAGAAGTCTATTCGAGTTGTATTTTCTCTGTCGTTCCTCAACATCCTTTTTTTTGCTTAATCCCTTCTCATACCTTTTGGGTTCTTCACAGTCATGAGAAATCTGGCAACGAGCAATTTGCTGTTCAAATCAGCAAATGGGTTTTCCACGAGCGTGGCCATCTTAAGGCAAGCTTATCTGTATTCCGCTTTGATCCTCTTATTATGGGCTCCTTCGATTAAGGCAGGTTGGGGATAAACATCCTAGGCTAACTATTGGGAAGGTTCTTAACAGGCTGTCAATGTCAGGCATCATAAAATTGGCGAAATTGTGGAGCCGGCCATGTACAGGATCAAAGACGACCTGGTAGAAGTCCTCTTCTGAAAGTTCTACCTAACAGTTTACAGATAAGATCTAAAACGGGTTCAATATCTCTCAGAGGATCGCTTCGTCTCTATCTCTCTTCCCCTTTCAACCTACCTCATTCGCTCACCTCTCTCTCTCTCTACTTCTCTCATCGCTCATTTTGTCTCTGTCAATCTCTCTCCCTCACAATATCTCTCTCTCAACCTCTCTTGCACAATCTCTTTCCCTTAACCTCTCTCCCTCACAATATCTCTCTCCCAACCTTTCTCCCTCACAATATCTCTCTCCCAACCTCTCTCTTCTGCTTAATCTGTTTTTCAACCTCTCTGCCTAGCAATCCCTCTCAGTCTTTTCACCTCCAATTTCTCTCTATCTCTCAACCTCTCTTTTCCGCTTAATCTGTTTCTCAACCTCTCCCTCGCAATCTCTCTCTATTTCTACCCCTCTTAATCTTTCTCTCTCAACTTCCTTCGCTCAATCTCTTTCTCAACCTCTATCCCTGATAATCTCTCTCAAGCTCCATCCCTCACAATCTCCCTCTCTTATTTTCTCTCTCAATCTCTCTTCTCTCTCTCAATATCTCGCTCCTCTTGTGGTGTGAAGGAATACTTGGTGGAGATCTCTGAGTGGTCTGGGGAGAGGTGGGAGCCCTATGTTGCCGATGATGTGCAGGTCCAGTTCTACATGATGAGCCCCTACGTCTTGAAAACACTGACGGCCAATGAAAAGGTACACCGAAACTCATTTCTGAACATAACCATCTTATTGAACATTTGTTTCGTACGTCAGAAATTGATCCTTTTGTCCTTCCCAGGGGCTTTACTCAGCCGCATTCAAGGTTCCCGATGTTTATGGGGTCTTCCAGTTTAAGCTAGAGTACAAGAGGCTGGGTTACACCACTCTCTCTCTTTCTAAGCAGGTGGCCTGTCGGATCCTCTCTACTCTCTTTCTTTCTCGTTCTCGGAGTGCTAGTGCATAATTTAAACTGTTTGAGCTGCAGATCCCAGTCAGGCCATTCAGGCACAATGAGTATGAGAGGTTCATTCCGGCGGCTTATCCCTATTACAGTGCCTCCTTCTCCGCTGTAAGTTAACTGCCTTGGACCTTATAGTTGACTATTGATCGGATTTTCTTTTGGATTAAGTTGATCCCCTCGCGATCAGGGGTGGATCAATCAAGCAATTATTTTAATCGAATCCGATCTGGTCAGATCAGCTAATCCTAACCCATATGAGTCTGCAATCGATTGAATCCCTCGGTTTGACTGATATGATTGATCCCGATCCGGGTGAACTGATCATTATCTGGGCTGATCAATCAATCTAATCTTTCAATCCGATTCGACCCGATTGTCAACCCCTACTTGGGCCATCCACATTCTTTTGGGTTTGCCTCTTGTGCAATGGCTAACAGGCTTCTGATGTAAACCTTCTCCTTGGCTTTCAGATGGCTGGTTTCCTCATCTTCAGCTTTGTGTACTTGTACAACAAGTAAATGATGGCAAATGGCTGGGTGGCTGGCGTAGGTTGGTCCTTTTAGGTACATGTTAACAGGGCCTCTCTTCTTATGTATTTTTTCAAAGCCTTACTCTTCCTCTCTCTATCTTTCTCTTAGCAAGAAATTGTCAGTGATCAGTAACTCCTCTCGGAAGAGAAAACTTGTGTTTGAGTGGGCCGATGAGGTTCTCTGACCCCCTCGATAGTGGACATTTCTTATGAATTTGAGTAGTGTCAAACACGTTTAATGATCGTTTTAATTTTGATGGCCATGTCTGCTCTCAATTGCTGCAGACAGAAACAATAGATTTGTCATTCCTGACTAAGAGGGTGAACAACTTTGAGTACATAACGCAATTCCAGATGCTGAAACTATTAGGGCATATCCATGTGATTTTTTTAGGGTTGTAAAGAGGTTCATGTGTTCAATATTGGGAATCATTTATTTGATGTGATACTCTATGCCAAAATTGTAACAGTTTTATATTGTAACTATTGTAGATTCTCTTTATGTTTCTTGAAACATTTGACTTTCCTTTAGAGCGTCTTAGACTACGGATCCTAGCTCTAATTAATAGTACCATAAATCTCGTTAATGTATGCATCCTTGATTGTAAGTAACATGTTAAGCTGAATATTTGCTCCCTATCTTAGTAACTGTTAGCTAAAGGTGTACTGCCATGCGTTGTGTTTTGTTAGGAGCCAAACCAATGTAACAATCTGGAAATAAATCCACTTGAGAATTCCATGACTGAAATCCGCAAACTCGATATCAACAAGAATGCTCGCAGAATGTGAGTTTATAGCAAGTAACGAACACAGCAATTCCAGTCCCAAGTGAGAAGAATACAAAATGAAAGAACAGAGACAGAGGGAATTATCTCAGGTGGCAGATTTGGGAACGACGAACAGGGACGGCCGGATCGGCGGTGCGTGGGAGAATCTCCTGAAGTGACCGTGAGTTTCTGAAGATACAAAAGTCCCCTTTCTTGCCCGCCCTCTTCTCTATTTATAGCTGTTTCCCGCCATCCGGAGACCCACCTTTATCCAAATTCTTGCACGTGCATCTTACTCCCCACGTGTGAAGTTATTTGCCTTCCTCTTTCTTGACATATAAGTGCGCAAAGGGCGCTTATCATTACTTCCCCCTCCGAAAACCAATTGGTCCCCAATTGGGAAACTTGGTAATTTGTGTTGAAGGGAGTTGACATCTTCCTAGGTGGCCTCAAAGTTAGGAAGATTTTTCCATTTTACAAGCACTTGCATCCCACCCCTGTTGAATTGATAAGATGAAATGCTTTCAGGGTAGACCTGCTATTCCAAATCATCAGAGGTTAGTTGGAATATCAATAGTAGCAGAATTGTTGCCAATTGCTTTTTTAAGCTTAGAAACATGAAAAACTGGATGAATTCAACATGTTTTTGGAAGGTCTAGTTTATACGCCACAGGTCCTAATTTCTCAGAAATTTTATATGGTTAAAATAGCGAGGAGATAATTTTTCATAGGGAACTTTTGCTAGAGACTTCATGCGATAAGGTCTGACTTTCAAATACACCAAATCTCCTTCTTGAAATATCAGCTCACGTCTATGTTTGTCAGCTTGTCTCTTCATATTGCTGGGCCTTGGCCATATGAGACTTAAGCAGTGTTAAAATTCACTCCCTTTCTTGTAAAAGACTGTCTAATGAAACGTTATGAAATAAACGAAGTAAATCATGATGCCAGGTGATGCTAATCAGTTCTGAAAGAAACGAAGTAAAGAACTGAATGAAATAAACCCGGAAACGAAATTATTATCAGAACCTTTTCAGTGGGTAAGTAAGGTAGGCATACGAACCACCGCAACGCCTTAGTCAGCGCGCCTTAGTCTAATCAAATGCGTATTTAATCAAATGCGGAGGGTCTCTGCCATACACAGCTCTGAATGGTGTCATTTTGATGGCCGTGTGGAATGACGTATTGTAGCTATATTCTGCCCAGGATATCCATTTCGCCCAGTGCTTAGGCTGTTCTGAGGAGAAACACCTCAAATAATATTCCAAATTTCTGTTAGTCACTTCTGTTTGTCCTTCAGTCTCGGGGTGGTACGATGAACTTAGATGTAACGTAGCACATTGCTTTTTGTGTAATTCTTTCCAGAAGCCGTTGGTGAATACGCTGCTTCTATCATATAAAAATTGTTCGACTACATCAGATATATTGGCCATCGGTTCCGGGTGGCCTTCCATATTTTTCTTCAAAAAAAAGATTTAATGGATCTGGGTATCCCATGTAGTCGAACAATTTCCTTTGTAAATACGGTTGCTCTGTCCAATACTGAGAAAGGATGTTTAATGGGAATGAAATGAGCATATTTGCTCAATCGATCTACCACCACTAGTATGGCATTGTATCCTTGGGAATTAGGTAACCCCTCAATGAAGTCAAGTAAAATGTCTTCCCAAATATTATTCGGAATTGGAAGTGGCATGAGTAGTCCTGCTGGACTTAAGGTCGATGACTTCTGTGCTTGGCAAATATGGCATGATGATACATAAGTCTTAATTTTCTTCTTCATTCCCTTCCAGTAAAACTGCTGAGAGATATGTTTATACGTTCTAAAAAATTCCCCATGTCCCCCTACTTTAGCATCATACATTTCATGTAGAAATTTGTCAATAAGAGTGGAAGTACTGGGTAACACCAATTTGTCTTTATAGCATAAAAGATTCTGATGTAGAGAATATCCTGGATAACTGCCATCATTTACCGCTACCGCCTGCTTAATTGCTGCCAACTTTGGGTCTTGGGCTACTTCCCTTTCAAGCTGTTTACGGTCTAACCAGTGAGTTGTGGATATGTAGTTAAACGTCATGCTACTCATTGAACGTGATAAAGCGTCAACGGCGATGTTTCTCTCGGCCTGTTTTGTATTTTATTTCAAAAGTTTGGATATCCACTTGTGGTAGTGCAGCAGAATACCTTGCTGATCGTTTAGAAACTTGAGAGAAACTTGGTCAGTCAAAATGAAAAATTTGTTGAAGAAAAGGTAATGTTTCCATTTATTGATTGCCCATACCACTGCCATGAGTTCCCTTTAATATGTGGATTTAGCTTGGGCTCTGTACGATAAGGCCTTGCTGAAATAGGCTATTGGATGCGAGTCTTGCAATAAGACAGCCCCAACGCCAATGCCTGAAGCGTCGGTCTTTGAAGTAAATGGTTTTGAAAAATAAGGCAACTTGAGTATGGGAGTAGAGGCCAGTGCCTTCTTTAACGCATGAAGTGCCTCATCAGACTCAACTGTCCATTGAAAGGCATTGTTTTTGAGCAGCTTGGTCAAGGGTTCTGCAATAGTTGAATGATGTTGAACAAATCTTCTGTAATAATTTGTCAAACCCAAAAAACATCTCAACTGTTTGAGGTTGACAGGTGTTGGCCAGTTCTGTACTGCATCTACTTTGCCCGCGTTGGTCGAGACTCCAGCAGCTGAAACCCAATGACCCAGGAATTCGATTCTATCTCTGTGAAATTCACACTTGATAGCGTTGACGCACAAATGATGTTTGGATAACATTGCAAACACTTGCTTGAGATGAATTTCATGTTCCTCCAAAAACTTACTGTAGACCAGGATATCATCAAAAAACACAAGTACAAATTTCCTCAAAGTATAGAATGAAAAATGTCATCAATCATTGAAACCTAGCAGGAGCTGTTGAAAGTCCAAAAGGCATGACCAAAAATTCGTAATGGCCCTGATGAGTTTTGAATGCTGTTTTACTTATATCATCTTCATACATTCTTTTATGATAATACCCAGATTTCAAATCTAATTTGGTGAATATAATAGCTCCGTGTAATTCTTCCAACAGTTCTACTATAGGTATGGGGAACCGATTTGGAACAGTTATTTTATTCCGAGCTCTGTATTCAATGCAGATTCTCCACCCCCATTTTTCTTCTTGATCAATAGAGTCGGGCTTGAATAAGGACTGGTGAAAGGTCTTATAATGTGAGCGTCTAACATCTCTTTGATGAGGGACTCAATCTCATTTTTGTGCACAAAGGAATATCTGTATGGTCGCAGGTTGACTGGTTTGGAACCCAGAACCAAATTTATCGATGGTCTAACTCTCTTTTGGGTGGTAGTTTCAGCTTTGTCTCAAAAACATCAAGATATAATGATTCATAATTCGAAATCAAAGGAGAGAGTAGAAGAGTCAGTACCATTGCTTGATTTGGATTGCATAATTCATGGAGTCTTCAGAATTGCCTTTTGCTTCGAATTATATCTTGGGCAGGCAGGTTGGCATTATCTCCAAAAGGACGGAATTCCGGGTCTGACTTCAAGGTATACATTCTGTCCTTCCATAACACCTTCAAGGTTAGAAGATTATAGTTGGAGTAGAACCAATCAAGAGTTTTGAGCCACTGCACCCCCAGAACCACATTGAATCGGCCTCGAGATAATGGGAAGAAATCCTGGATGATATCCATCCCTTGTGAGTAGAGATTAATATAGAGGCAAATACCTCGGGAAAATCTCATATAACCATCACCCAGCAGAATGTCAAAACGCGGACCAGCCGTTATGGGAATATTTAAGAAATGTAAGATGGCTGGGTTGATGAAATTGTGGGTCGCACCACCATCTATCAAGACCACTACATTGGAACCCTGAATGGATCCCCACAGCTTGAGTGCTCCAGATGCCGCATGTCTTTGGGCCTATCTCAAATTAACCCTGGCTAGGAATAAAGCTCCTTCTGTAATGGGCTCATCATCTGTCTGCATGAGGTCCTCTTCTTCCACTAGTTCGGGAGCACCTGACAGTCCGTCTCATACCAGAATAAGATTCAAGTTTTTCCTGCATCGATGACCCGGAGTAAATTTGTCGTTACAATAATAGCACAATCTCTTGTCTCTTCTCTGTTGGTATTCTGATTCAGTGATTCTCAGATTTCTCTTTCGTCCATTCTTGTCATTTTGGTAGTTCCTATGGTTGGCCTGGTTGTTCAGATTAGGTGTGACCGTGTTCCTCAATATTGGCATGTGTTGCTGGGGAAAACTGGATGAGATTTTGGAGTAGGTATTGTTGCTTGACTCTGAATTGCATAAGAATCTGGAGTAATATCTGCATAAGGGGGTACCGTTTGCCAAGCTCCGTATAGAATTCCCAGGTCAGCTTCAGCTCGGAAATAAAGATCCATGATTTCTCGTAGTCCGTAAGGTCTGTAACGTAGCACTTCTGTTCTTATTTCTGGAAGTAATCCTCGGACATAGACACTTTCTTTAATTTCTGGAGAAACTAAAGGCAACTGAATAATAATTTCTTCAAATTCAGTTCGGTATTCCCTTACAGAATTCTTCTGTTGCACCTCAAACAACTAGCGATGGAGAACATGCACTGCTAACGCATAACGGCCCTCAAAATGGCTCTTGAAATCATTCCATGTAATCATACCAAAACTTTCTTTAGTGTGTATTAAATAGGTAAGAGTAGAGCCATCCATGTGTAACGCCACCAAATGTAGCATGTCATGGTCCGCCGTAGGATGTAGTCTGAAGAATCTTTCGACACTTTTTAACCAGGCCTCGGGTTGGTATCGGCTGAAAATGGGCAGATCTCCTCGTTTATATCGACCGTCAGAATCGGTCCCGCTCTCGGGTAATTATTACGGAATTTCTGTCTAGGAGCTAGCATTTCCCAGTAGCGGACCCTTGTTCTTTAATTGAGCACTCAAGGATGCCATATCATGCATAATATGCTCCAATACATTTGTTATCCGACACTGATTGGCTTCAACTCGAGCTGCGAGTGCTTCCTGCTTCTCTTCCAATTCGGCCATGAACACCAGAAATTCTTTGCTCACAAATATAGGATGTGATGATTTACTATTTGAAGAATCAAGAAACGGTTATTTTCAACAAAAGCTACTCGAAACTTTTGGTTTGCTGATTACTCAATGGCTTCACCAAAATGTAATGAATCAGGTAACCTTCGCAGCGTGAATTCACAGGATCTATGGATCTGATACCAAAATATTAGGAGCCGAACCAATGTAACAATCTGGAAATAAATCCACTTGAGAATTCCACAACTGAAATCCACAAACTTGAATTCAACAAGAATGCTCGCAGAATGCGAGTTTATAGCAAGTAATGATCACAACAATTCCAGTCCTGAGTGAGAAGAATACAAAATGAAAGAACAGAGACAGAGGGAATTATCTCAGGTGGTAGATTTGGGAATGACGAACAGGGACGACTGGTGATGAACTTCTGCTGACGGACTTGGGTGGCTAGGGTTTAGAATAATAAGAAAAATGTTTCCCCCCTTTTATAGGGTTACACGTGGGCCCGAACTTAAAGGGCCCATTACAATACAAGTGGGCCTGAACTTAAAGAGAAGTGGGCCCGAAACTTAAAAAGAAGAAAAAAGGAAAGAAATTAAAAATAATGGTTGCTTCCAACACTCCCCCTCAAGCTGGCGAGTAGATGCTTTGAACTCCCAGCTTGCTTAGCAACCGATATCTGCAGTCTGGTTAGTTGACTTCATATATTGAATATAAACATTCCCTTGGTCTATCTTCTCTTTGATCCAGTGCTTGTTCAACTCAATATGTTTTGTTCTATCATGTAGGACTGGGTTATGAGCAATGTTGATTGTTGCTTTACTATCACAGTAGACTACAGTGGGTTTGTCTTGTGCCATCCCAATCTCTGTAATAATATTTCGTATCCATAGAGTTTCACTGATACCTTTGACTACAGCTCTGTCTCCAGCTATAGCACTGGACAATGCAAATTACTGGTTGTTTTTTGCTCTTGCAAGTAACCACATTTCCTCCCACAAATGCATAGTATCCTGTTGTGGACCGTCTATCTATCAGCGATCCTCCAAAATCTGCATCAGTTTACATCTCCACATCAGTACTTCCATTTTGGTTGAAGAGAATTCCATGGCCTGTTGAACCCTTCAAATATGCTAATACACAGAATGCTGCCTATAAATGAGACTGGCGTGGACTATCCATAAATCTGCTCAACAACCCAACTGCAAAAGCTATATATGGTCCCTTGTAATGCCTTGAAATAACTTTCATTCTCATGAAACGTCACATCTGCTGACACAAATAATTTCCTTGTTGTAGGATGGTAGCACTTGTACCTTTTTTGGGTAAGTGAGTAACATCCGACTTGGATTTTAATAGATACACCCATGTTAGCCATGTGCAATCATTAATAAACACAATAAAATATCTTGCATCTGTTAATGCTGTAGTAGATGATGGACCCCACACATCATAGTGAACAAGAGCAAATGGTATTTCACTTCGCTTACTTTTTACATTAAACACTGCACGTTTATGCTTGGCAAACTGACATGTATCACAATAAAGATAAAAAACATTCAGGTCCTTGAACAATACTGGAAACATATATTTTAATAATTCAAATGACGGATGTCCAAGACGACAGTGCATCAACTTGATATGCTCCATTCGTCCACTCTCCTTTAGATCTTGTGTAGTGTAGCATGATGCAGGCTCTCCACCACCTTCAATGCTAACACACAAGAGCCCACTCTTCAGTTTAAAAGGTGAAGTCCTCCGGTTCTGTGACTTATCATAAAAAAACACATTGCCAAGAGCTATGGAAAATATTAGATCAAAATCTCTGACAAATATTTGTGGAGATAATAGTTGAGCTTTGAGGCCAGGAACATGTAGAACATGTCTAATAAGCCCAAGACCTCTTATTTTTATGTCCCCAATACCTGTGACAGGAAGGGCTGCTCCCCCTGCCGTGAACACCCTTTTGTCTCCTTTATACGGAGTATAATTATGAAACTTAGAACAATAGGGAGTCATATGATCTGTTGCACCAGTATCTATTATCTAGTCAGATAAAATATGATCAGGATAGGTAGGTTAGCTCACCAGCTCGAGCCATAGATGAAGAGCTTATCATGGTCTTGAGCTTCTCAAATTCTTCCTTCATAGTAGCATAGTCTTCAGCGGTAATCTTAGAGGCAGTCTTCTTTGGGGCTTGCCCTTGCTGTGCTTCATCATCTGATTCACTTTCTCTAGCATCAAAGACATAGGCTTGTGCAGGTTTTGGAGGATGACCATGTAGAATCCAGCAGTTGTCCTTAGTATGATTCTTCCTGTTGCAATAAGAGAAATATATCGTAAATTTACCTTGCTGTTTGCTTCCTTGCCCTTTCTGCTCTTGAGCTTCACATCCCTATTTTTTCTCATATTTTAAAATTTGGCCCTCCGATGTGCTCTTCTACTGTTGCTTTGTCTTCACCATAAGTCCTGCTCCTGTTTCATCTTTATCATTTCCGTAAGCCCTTCGCCTTTCCTCATCGATTACAAGTTCAATGGCTTCCTCCAAATCTGGGATATGTTCTCGGTTGAGGATCTGACTTCGGAGTCCTTCATATCCCTTGTTTAGTCCCATCAGGAATCTAAACATACGATCTTGTAGTGTAGCCTGACACTCCTCTTGATTCTTGATCGATTTGAGATGATCAATTTCTCGCCAGATCGCCTGAAGTTCTTCTGCGAATTCTGCAGCAGACATTTCTCCTTGCACCAATGTGGTTGCTCTAGTAATTAGCTCAAAAGTTATCCAGGCATGACTCTTTCTTACATTACTCTTGTGCAGGTGATCCCAGATGCTTTTTGCCATCTTCAGGTACAGGTATTTCCTAAATCGATCTCCAGCCATTAATTAGTTCAATATATTGACTCCAATCAAGTAGGTTGAAGCCATTAAATTTAACCACCTCAGGAACAATAGGGAAGAGTACCTTGCTGAATGTCGCCAGCTCCTCTCTATCCATTCTTGGATTTTAGGATTTTTCCATCAATGCTGACTTGTCCCCCACTTGGGTCAGCTTCAATGTCCTCGGTCGCGGTCACTTCTATGTCGCCGTCGCCAAGCTAGAGCTGTCTTGGTGCTGTTTTCCTCCTCTCTACTAGCCTTGTAGAGTCAACTCTGGACTCTTCAAGGCCCACGAGACCTGCTCACCTCTGCCTCATCGCAATAGATTGTTAGCTCGAGTAGATGCCAGATAGAACTGATCGAGATTCAGATCGTTGGGCTCCCAGGTCGCTCTGATACCATGATGAACTTTGGCTAACGGACTAGGGTGGCTAGGGTTTAGATGAATAATAAAACAACAACTTGACATAACTAAAAAACGTTTCCCCCCTTTTATAGGGTTACACGTGGGCCCAAATTTAAAGAGCCCATTACAATACAAGTGGGCCCAAAACTTAAAAAGAAGAAAAAAGGAAAGAAATTAAAAATAACGGTTGCTTCTAACAGTCAGATCAGTGGTCCTGGCGCGGGAGAATCTCCTGAAGCAACTATGAGTTTCCGAAGAAGCAAAAGTCCCCTTTCTTGCCCGCCCTGTTCTCTATTTCTAGTTCTTTCCAGAGACCCACCTTTATTCAAATTCTTGCTTGTGCATCTTACTCCCCATGTGTTAGGTTATTTGCCTTCCTCTTTCTTGACATATAAGTGCGCAAAGGGCGCTTATCATGTTTATTTGATTTCTTCCTTAAATCTTTCTTATTTTTAAGTCTAACCTCTTAGGACCCAAATACGGACACTCAAATATGAATGACATATTTGTGACCTATTAATTATATGATACGATCCCCATCCTATCTAGGGTTAGTTTAGTCAAGTTAGCCCACTATGGGCATTTTAATTATTTGGCCCCTTTGCATTTCCTTTAAATAGGGATGCCCTCCTCCTGGAGGGGAAGACAAAAAGAATGAAGCAAGAGTTATCGCTCTCCTCTCTCATTGTTCTAGCCCCCTCTCCCCCTTTGTGATCCACATCCCTCGTGATCATCTCTTCCTCACTGCGTCTTCAGGCGGCCTCCTCCTGGTCGATCCCTACCTCATCCATTCTGCTTCTCCTTGGATCATACCTGTTACTCCTCTCCACCCCCGGGAACATCGACACCTTCTCATCTAGCCCCCCTTCCCCCATCAAGGTTCTTATCAGTATGAGGAGATGGTTTTGTTGTAAATGAATGAATTTTCATTTTCTCTATCCCCATCAGCTTGGGTTTCCGCAGGTTGGGCCACCAAAAGAAAGTGGACTACCTCAACAATTGATAGTAACTGCTAAATATAGGATAAGTACTTCATTCCAAAGAGGCCCAAAGATTTGGCAATCAGAAAGCTCTGGGTATAAAAATTGCAAAAATCTAGTCGATTTTTTTGGCTAACAGATATTTAAGATTGAAAACAATGTGAGACATCTTCATGTTTATTTAGCTGTCTGAATGATATCTATCTCATTAGAAGTACTTACGAATCAAATAACATTGGTCTTGGCATTGCCATGTTGGGCTTTGACTATTGACATTGGGACTGATATTTTGTATCGTCATTAATCATTTTTAATAACTGTAAAAATGGAGACAGATCCTGATGCCTACACTGGATGTTTATCTGCATACCGTTACTGTTGTGGACATCAGATATTGTAACCTTGCAGATGCTATTGGATGCCAATACCGGATATCCGATGCGAGACACCAGGTATCGGATATGAGATGCTGGATCTATGTGGACACTGGATATTGGTACACCAATGTCTCCCCCCTTGCATCTACTGCCATCAATGGTATATGATACGAGTACTATTTTGATATATCTATCCATCATCTTTGTCTGGATGGGCAATCCCGATTCGTTATGAAGTGTTCACAAGAAAAAATATGCATCATCAAAATTTTTCTTAATATTTAAAGGACATCCAAAAAGAAGATGGGATTTGTGACAAAATTAAAAGAAAATAGGGGTAATGTAGCCATATCCTGATAGAGAGTGGGTGTTAAAATATCTCCTCTTAGGATTTTATATCAAGGGATTTGTCCAATAAGTCACATATGTTATTGGTATCTTTTCATACACCAAGTTGACTGACCATTAGAAAATAGTCTTTATTTCTATCTTTATCCAGATATTTTCAGTGCTTTTTGTGCACAAAATGTTTTATGTGGAATCCACAATTCCATTATTCATAGAAGTCTGTCATATGCCAATAGAGTTGATGGTTTTAAAAAACTAAATATACTCATATCCATCTTTTCTTACTAAGGTTGAGTAGACAATGATAAATATTAACATAGTGAGACCTTTCATCTGGTGATGAACATACATATTATAGATAACCTCTTTTAAACATATTGTGCAAGAAACAATTTAAATATTCATTTTAATACAGTTCTTGCCAGAATCCTTTTGGAACATGATTTCTCTAAAGTAGTTTGAGAACATTTTAAATGCAGACAAGATGCATTCCTTATATTTTAAATAATTTTTAATATAGTGTTATTTTTTCATAACTCAACATTCATGTTCTCTAATATTTTTTTATAAAAAACCTATTCTAACATTAGAAAGATGCTGGGTTACTCCTTAGTTATATCATAGGCCATAAAGTTATTATTCTCTCAAGATCACATCTTTAAAGGACTTTAAGAATGAAACACAAAATTTGAATAATGATATCTTGGAATGATTACAAAGCGTAATGCAATGAAACTGATGAAATCAATTCAGGGGTGAAATATCTCCTTGTGAGAAATTGAGGTCATACAACAAAATTATATTTTGATCACTTAGTATGTGGAAATGCTCAACTGCAAAGGGATATAAGGTTTTGAAATTAATAACTTATTAGAGAAAGGGACAAGTAAATAATTTTATATAGTTTTTTTCCAATTTCTCTCGTTGAATTCGTTAAATTATCAAAATAAATCGTAAAAAACACAGAAAATGGTGCTTGGTTAGAGCTTGGTGGTGATTTAGTAGCTCTTGGTGCCCTTTTGGCATCATGTGTGTGGTGATTGGTGGCCATAGTAGCAGTGGCAGTAGCAAAATAGTAGATCAAATCATGGTGGCAGTGGTGGGAGAATAAGCAGGGGGAAATGGCAGGCATAGCTGTTGGGTTTTGGGGACATGATTGAGATTAAAACCCAATTATCTAATATCATTTTCACTTATCAGATGTGTGATTATTCATTTTCTAGAGAAAGATGTGTTTAGCTGCTGAAATGTGCAGCCTCTAGATGTGAGTTGTGGGGAGCCAAAGATAGAAGGGAGAAGGATGGGCCCCAAATTTTTGGCTCTAGTGAATTTCATGAAATGCCTTCTCCTATATATATTCCATGGGATTTTTTCATTAAAACCCATAAATTTTAAACATATCTTTACACATCTAAAAGATAATTTGTGTGTGAAACTCTGTGCCCATTTAGCAATATAGTTAATAGCTCCAATGGCCCGATAAGCCTTATGAGAAAACATTAATATTTACATCAACATTTAGAATAATTAATCAAGGGCTGATTTAACCCAATCGACAGGTTCAGTTTTCATCTCGTAGGGTGTCTTGTTGCACCTCATGCTCTAGAACATACGAAGGATTATAATCCCCTGATGCTCCTATTGGAACTTAATGTCATTCGAGAGACATCATTCGTTTGATGATCGTACGATGAGTTAAGGTATGTCCTAGTATCAAACCCTAATAGTCCATCTTGGTTCGGACTGGTGCATTTGGAACTCCGCGGAGAGTGCTTCTCTTTTATAGTGACTAAATGTATCCACAATATGTATTTGGACTCTCAAGTTTAAGTAAAACTTAAATAATTGTGGAATGAATAAACCTAATTTATATTCAGGTATGATACAATTCAAAGGTTCATACATATCGATCTAGTGAAATATTTCCCTAAACAGCATCCACTAGTTGTAGTTAGTGTCTCCACACTAATGACTATGCAATTTTCCATCATCATCACATGCATGAGACTAGATATAATTTTTATATCTAGATGTTTCAATATCCTTCTTGATTATCTTTTGAATAGAAATGCATGAATGTTTGTCTGAAGCCTAATGATCTTCATATTATGATCTCATCACTATTCATTTAGTCATTTCAATAGTGAAGTTGATTCGTATTATTCATATGTCAATACCTTAGACCTGAGACACAAAATACACTTTGCAGCTGGGGGGTTCTTGTTTGATCATGAGATTCCAAACTTTTATATTTTGGATGAAGTAAAAAATCTATGAAGGTGTTTGTGCGGTCAAGGTAGATTGTTCAACCTCATTAAGGGAGATTTACTAAAAAAATAAAATGCATTCAAATTCTTGGCCATGGTTATGGAAATATCATTGAAGGTCTTCTCCCATGATTTTGACATACATTAGTTCCAACTATGATGACTAATTAGGGTTTGACGTTTAACCACTCCTTAAGTCATCTACCCTGGATGCCGAGAGCTCGTTGACCACCACAAATCTGCTGGGAATAACCTTGCTTATCCCTACACAGGAGGTAACGCCAGACCGAATGAGTTTGCTTGAAGCATAGATCACGGCCCAAGAAGAGACATTGAGGCAACTCGCACGGCTATTCCCCGAGTCCCCAACGGGATCCCAACACAGAACACCCATCATTGAATGTCATGGGACTGGCCTCATCCAGCTCACACCCTATGGGCAGAAATGAGCACAAGCCAAGTGAAGGAGGGCAGCCTTTTCTCATCCCTCCTAATGGAGCATTAGCAGCCCCTCCTCGGCACTCCTAGCAGACAATTTTTTCTCCTCATTGGATGCAGACACCCCCATTAGGGGGATGGACAATGGTGTTGTTTAGTACCAGAGACCCCCCACTCATGGCTGGCGGCACCAGGCTATGGGAGAGTTTTTCCCCGGGGAACACCATCCACATGGAGCCAACTACGCGCTTGAGGATTCTGATGATAGCAACTACAACGTGAGTCAGCATCCACCACTGGATCCACATTACAGGCGACCGCGTACCCCATATCCTCCATCTTTCTTGGGTGATGGCCTTGACTGTTGGCTTCGTCGTGTGGAACAGCATTTTCGCTTGTACACGGTGGAAGATGAAGAGCGCCTCCAAGTGATTACACAATGTTTGGGGGGCGAGACTGTGGAGTGGTTACACTATAGAGATCATCGTACCAGGTACCCTACATGGGAAAATTTTTGGAGTCAGTTTCTGGATCGTTTTGAACTTGAGCAAGAACATGCATCTGACCAGTTGCAACCAGAGGGAAGGTGGATGAACTCATTTGGGAATTTGAAAAGTTGGTGAATTACCTGCCAATATTAACTGAAGATGTTATCAAATTGGTTTTCCACTACGCTCTCTCATCCGAAGTTCACACCAAAATTGAACGATATGCACCTTGCTCCATCCATGCCATTCAAGATTGTGCTCGCTCTGTGGAATGCAAGTGAACAAAGTAATTCGATAGCTATCTTGCCATACCTCAATAAAAAAATTTACTAATTCAAATATTTGATATTTTAATTTATTCTCTCCTACTCTGTTTTAACTTTGATATAGTATTCTGATATTTGCCGTCATATCGATAATGCTTATATTTTTCTCATTGAATGAATTAATATGTTGTTAGTTGGGATTATTCTACTGTGGTCAGAGTCGGATGCCACCGGCCAAGTAGTAACACCACTTTATATTGTTCTTCCTTTAAATTATTATTTTTTCATAATACTTTATTTATTTATTGAGTGTAATGTGAGAAAAAGACACAGTGATATCAGTCAGTATAAGAAATATATGTAATAAATAAATGAATTTAAAATCAACCATCATGCATATAAGAATCGGGCTACCATACTAGGTATCTCTTATGGCTTACTGGATGTTTTACTAATTTTAAATACCTTAATTCTCAGGTATTACCTCCTTCTGTGTTTTAATTTCACATCTAATTTTATGGATTTCATACAACACTAGGGCATGGCTTGGAAACTACCAAATGAAATTAAAAGTTGTGTAATCACGTCAAAACCTTCATGTATCATTATTTAGGCTCTTGTAGATAGAATCAATCATCTTAATCATGACATATTCAGAAACTGTTTTTTGAAAATTACTCAGTTGTAGTTATATAATTGATTTAAAATTGTGTGCTTATACTAAATAATATTTTGAATGATTTTATTCAATAAGACAAACAACATCAGATTATGAAAAAATAATTCAGTTGACATTAGACGAAATAATTCTCATAAGGTATTCGTTGTTCTCTTTAACTTATCAAAGAAAATATACGATATTAGGATCCTATGACCTATGGTTCAGCAATCTGAGATCTTTTATTTTATTATCATCTATATGGTTACTGTAAAAAATTAGGCCGTGACGTGACCACATTTGCATTGAGGGAAGAATGGTAATAGAGAGAGGGAGAGGGAGAGGGAGGGAGAGAGAGGGAGAGGGAGAGGGAGAGGGAGGGAGAGAGAGGGAGAGAGAGAGGGAGAGAGAGAGAGGGAAATGGAGAGGGAGAGGGAGAGGGAGAGAGAGGGAGAGAGAGAGGGAGAGAGAGGGAGAGAGAGAGGGAGAGAGAGATAGAGAGAGAGAGAGAGAAAGAGAAAGAGAGAGAGAGAGAGAGAGATGAATGTGAGCTAGAGCCCACTTACATAGGCCCAAACTAAGCCTTGTTTAACACTCTCCCGCAAGCTGGACCATATAAATCAAACAAGCCCAGCTTGGTGCTGACCCTGTCATAGGAGTTGCCTGACAAGCTCTCGGTGAAGACATCCGCAAGCTGCTGGGATGATGCGACAAATGGAGTCGATATGATTCCTGCCATTACTTTGTCACAAATATAATGGCAGTCTCCCTCAATATGCTTGGTTCGCTCGTGGAACACTTCTTTTTTAGCGATGAAGATAGCAGCTTGGTTGGCATAGTGCATCGGCATAGGTGTCGGAGCCTCTACGCCAAGCTTTTGTAACAAAAACTTTAGCCATACCATCTCTCACGCTATGGAGGCCATGGCGCGATACTCGAACTCCTCACTAGATCAGATGACCACCTTTTGCTTCCTAGAGCACCATGTAATCAGATTACCGCCAACGTAAGTGCAATAGCCAGTTGTGGATTTTTGATCCCCTAGGTCAGCTGCATATGATGCATCTGAATAAGCTTCAATGCAAAGGTGATTACGCCTTCGATAAAGAAGCCTTCGCCCAGGTGCACTCTTGATGTGAGAAAGTACTCATAAAGCTTCTGCCCAATAAACTTGACAAGGTTCCTGCATGAACTAGCTAAGAACAATAACTACATACCCAATGTTAAGACGCATCACTGTCAAATAGATGAGCTTTCCAACTAGTTGATACTGGTCAGCATGAGGTAGGAGTGGTGAAGATGTGTCCCAGAATGAGGGATGGGCTTTCATCCAAAAGGATGTAGGCTTGTACCCCAGAAGTTTCATCTCTTGAAGGTATATCCAGAGCATACTTGCCCCGGGAGAGTGAGAGTTTATCGCCCTGATAAGTGAACTCAATGCCAAGAAAGTACTGAGGAGTTCCCAAGTCATGAAGACTGAGGTGCTGTTGGAGATAGGCCTTGGTGGTCTGAATGCCCACGGAGACGGCACTGATGATCATACCTGTAAGTGTGTGTTTGGTGAGCCTAGTGGGATCGACCTGACATAGAGTGAAACCAAAGGTTTTGAGAAGCCCACCGAAGTTGGCGAACCACTCCCGAGGACTCTGCTTCAGACAATAAATAGCTTTTCGTAGATGAGACACTTTGGATGACTCCCCCAGAGCAACATACCCCGCAAGTTGCTCCATGAACACCTGTTCTTCCAAATCACCATATAGGAAAGCATTAGATACATCCAACTGATGCATACTCCGTGCCTGATTAACCGCTAAAGAGAGGATCACACGAATGGAATTTAGACATACGACTGGAGAGAATGTCTCTACGTAGTCAATTCTATAGACCTGTGTGAAGCTGCGAGCGACCAACTGAGCTTTGTACCTGTAAATGGACCGTCGGGATTGTGTTTCACCATGAACACCCACTTCGAAGTGACATTATTGGCATCTCAAGTGTGAGGGACTAAGGTCCATGTGCCTGGAGAGACGAGTGCATGGACTTCAAGATCCATGTTGGCTTTCACGTAGGTACCTATGCGACTTCATCATAAGTCCTGGGTAATGACTCATAGGCCACGCCTAGGGAAAAGGTGTGAAAGAAGGGGGAAAGGTGATCATATGCAAGGAAATTAGAGATGGGGTGATGAGTGTACGTGCACATACCTTTGCGTAGGGCACTGGAGAGGTGAAGGTCATCAACGAACGGAGATGGATCTGAGGCTAAAGAGGCAGGCACTAGGGCTGGAGAGGATGTGGTTGAGTCACCATCAGAGGCCGGAGGATCTGCATCTGGCGCCGGTGAAGGGGGCTTAGCCGAGGATGAAGGAGAGGAAGCCGATGAAGTAGAATATGGATAGATGAGAAGAGAAGGAGGGGTATTTGTAACATCAAAAAGAGGAGAGAAGCCCGGTGGAGGTGTTACGAGAACACGAGGAGGAGCCATTTCTGGAGAAAATAAGGGAGACTCCTCATGGAATGTCACATTGGCTGAAATAATGGAAGACAATATCTGAGAAGAGAATCCGATACCCTTTTTGCATTTGGGAGTAGCCGATGAAGATCCCCTTTTTTTGCACGAGGGGAAAATTTCTGTTCTCCGACATCCCTCTCCTGCGTCGCGACTCTGCCGCCAGCCGAGGCCCATTACCAGCACGCCTCCACCGACCTGCCTATATTAGCCCGTGCACCACCAAAGACACCAGCGAACGTTGCCAATGACAAGGTACGTTGTTTCCCTTTTGCTCATTAATTATATTACGTCTTTTAGTATATTTTTAGAATAGGTGAGGGAATATACATTGAAAAATATGAGTTAAGTGATTTCGTAGGTACGGGTCAAGCCCGTCTGTTACGGGTGAGCGTCAACGATATTATACCGTTCAACGTTGTAATCACGATCGTCACTCCGATGAGGTTCAGAAGGTCACCGTCACCGTCACCGGTCGCCCATCCCAGAGTCTGAAACTCGACGAACCCCACGAGTCGGGGCCTGCACGTACTTCCACCTAGGACATGCCATCACGTAGTTACATTCCCATAGGGAATTATCCGTCAGACAACGTCATCGATGACGTCTGATATCAGCTAGGTATCTGGGCATCGTCTTGGTACCGCCCGAACGACGTCATCGTTGACGTCCGGCATAACCATGCATTTCAATGAGGAGTGTGCGAGTGATGTTGTGAAGAGAATGGTGTTTTCGTTCAGCTATGCCATTCTGTTGCGAGGTGTAAGTACACGACGTCTGATGAATGGTACCATGATCAGCAAAGAAGCTTCAAATTGAGGATTGAACTAACTCCAAGGCATTTTGGGGTAGTGGAGTATTGTGTTTGTACCTAAATGAAAAACTGAGTTATTGTAGTTGAGACTTCTGTGCGGTCATGGAGAAGGTAGGTCCATCTGACTCGGGTATGGTCATTAATAATGACAATGTATTACTGATTCCCAGCTCTCTCTCTCTCTCTCTCTCTCTCTCTCTATATATATATATATATATATATATATATATATATATATGGTGGCCCCATGAGATGCTTTTTTGACTAATGGGATTTGCCCAAATGTCGAAGTAAGATATCACATGCGAGATCTTTGGGACTTAATATATATATATATATATATATATATATATATATATATATATATAGAGAGAGAGAGAGAGAGAGAGAGAGAGAGATGAATGTGGGCTAGAGCCCACTTACACCGGCCCAAACTAGGCCTTGTTTAACAGTTACCTTTAAAGAAAAGTAGAAATAACTTTCCCATTTTCCATTTTTCTCTATCTTGATTCAATTCATTGCTATATTTACAAATTCATGTCTTATGAAAATATAAATTTAGAGGTTAAGTATTGGAGGTATTATTGATGTTTGATGTGCATAAAAATGATTCAACCACCATAGTATTTTGAAAACAAATTTCAATCAGAAGAAAAAGGTTGAAGTACATGTTTTAAAGATATTCTTCATAGGAATTGTTAATAGTCCAGAAAATAAAATTATATTTAATTTATTTATATATTTTTCTGGAATAAATCTTATTGAATCATGAGGTTCAACTCCTAGCAGAGGAAAAGATGTTGAACTTTTAGAATTATTTAAGTTAGGCTTCCTCAGTTCAACACATTTCTGCATACTATCCTACACACTATATATGTTTGTGATTCATTGTGGTTTAGGCCCAAGTGAAAATATATATCGAAGCTTATTGGTACAATCCAAGTGCAGAGTTCGTGCTATATTAAGAAAATAAGACATGTCTTACAAGAAAAAGTAGAACACATGTTTTGATACGGAAATCAGACATTGGGTAAGTATTTTATTAAAAATAAATTTAACTTTTGAACCAATAAACTGATATTGAAGCCTTTCCTAATGTTACACACCATTGAATAGAACCTAGGGGTCGATAATCTTTTAGAACATGACGGCTTCTTATCAAGAGACACCTATTGGTATTTGGATATGATGGAGCGTGCCAGCCCGCTCCACCAGAGATGCCTGACAGAACCATCATCATCATCATCAAAAACCCTGCTAGTTTGCGTCCAACCCAACCAGAAAGCCAAGGCGATGCTGAAGACGCCTGGGGTCAAGTACCCAAGGTAAAGCACATCTGTATATTTCGATAGTTTGATTTTCATCGGTATGTGCTCTTTCAGTTCGTCATTTTTCCGTATTCATGCATTCATTTTCCTCATATTTGTGTCAGTGTTCCTCGTATCATAGTCGGTACATGCTCGTCAAGTCGTGTCCGAAGCATCATGCGTCATTCATTTTGTTGTGTCGATGTGGCGTGTTATCATGCCTTTGTTTCATTAGACCTTCATTTCTTGTTTTGTTTTTTTTTAAAAGGGGGTCCTTTGTATATGGACCCCTCTTAATGGACCCTCCCTAGGGGTCATTCTTGACTCCCTATAATAGGGAGAAGTGTGCATCCTAGGTTGGTAGACCAGGAAATTTATCATTTGAAGATTTTTTCCTTTTCATGGTCTCATGGGGGAAGAAGGGAGAGAGAAGAAGAGGAAGAAGGAGAGGAAGGAGAGAGAGAGAGAGAGGACAAGGGAGAGGAAGGAAGAGAACGGGAACGGGCAGGAACTCACCCCATTCCCCCCCGCGTCTTCCGTAGCAGCGCACCGCTGCTCATCGACCCATGCACCATCTACGGATGCCCCCCAAGGGCTGCAGCAGTTCAACGACGTGCGCCATCCACTGGGGTCCTTGCTTGTCCTCCGTGGGTTCTCATAGGTTGCTCCGTTGGTCTGCCCCCCCCCTCTAGTGACCGCTGCAAGTGCCAGTCAACTTCCTTTCACCACCCTTGGTCATCGACATCAGCTATTGAACGCCCGATCGAGTCACGAACGACGGCCGCGTTGACCGTTACTCTTCGTGTGCATGTCCTAAACCACGATGTACGTTAAACCCTGAGCAGTACGTGACATCGACATTTGGAGATGACTGCCCAGACTAAACCATACTCTGTCCCATTGACCTTGACCATGTAGTATCCTGCGCCAGCTTGTGGTTCACATGGGGACAAATCGGTTCCTCTGTGCCATCTGTCTAGTCACTCGTGCGGTGCGCCTGTCCACTACATCACCGATGGGTTGCCGGGATTGTGCTCAGAGGACGGCCTTGCTGCACCGCCACCATCCGTAAACGCTGTTATTGTGGCATCTGCCAGCATTACGTAGCTTCTGGGATTGCATCGACGGATGTCTTCTCCCGAGCTCCTCATCACCAGTGTTGTCGCTCGTGCACCCTACTCTGGTTTTCTGATGATGCTTGACCACGCGTACGTGCACTTAAGATTTATCACGTCACGTAGTTACATTATGCTAAGGAATTATGCGTCAGACGATGTCTCTAACGATGTCCGACAATCTTTAGGTATCAGACATTGTCCTGGTGCCGTTGGACAACGTCACCAATGACATGTGACTCCAAATTAGTATCAGAGCATCATTCGGGTATTGTCGCACGGCGTCCTCCATGACATCCATCATCAAATTGGTATCAAAGCAGGCTTTGGTCACTCACTCCACGTCTCCGAACCCGCATCATACCATCCGCATTTCATTGATTCGAAAACTCATTTAGGTACTCTGCGAGGACCTAGCCATGGCCATCAAGACACGATCGAGCAGAAGGATGCAACATGGAGGTTCGACCTCCCCACAACGAGTTGATTCATCTCTGAACGAGAGAGGCAGCCCTACAGGCCTCTTGCAACACCATCCTTCGATGCGTGAAGGTGGCGTATCACTACCTCCTTCGGAGCCCGGCCGGACCGCACCTACCAATAGGGGTGCCCTGGATTTCCCGGTCCACGTGGACACACTCGCGGCCATCGTGGACGAGCATCATCCCACCATGATTCTTCGCAATCACTAGGTGCATTGTGACCTAGTGAAAATGTGGAAATTGCAATGACGAGTTGTCGCTCGCACGTGAAAGATCCCGTGACGAGCCCACACCCCGGGCTCCCATCACACGTGGCCACAGAGAAGGACACGACCAAGAAAGATCACAATAGCAGCACTGACCCCAGGAGGACTCGTCCAAAGCGAGGAGATTATCTTCGTACCCTAACCGCGTCAAGCAACTACTAGCCCATCCCATGTTACCACCAGTACCCATTGTTGCGCATTGGCCTGTGTCACCTGCCGGACCCCGCGACCCGCCTCGGGTCATACAGCCCCTAGGGTAACCATGGAGCCCATATCACTACGACAACTACATGGCTGATGACAGGTGGTAGGACGAGGAGCATCAAGATCGACGCCTTGAACAATAATCCCCGATGCATCCTGAAGGATGTCAGTGTCTGAGATAGACAGGACCCACGAGATGACTATAACTATGGGTTTGAGGCTGACCTACCAGTCCACCGAGAGGACTACGTCTGTCCCTATGACCGTCGATATGACAAACTCAATGAGGTTCCTTGATACCTGTCGCGCGGTATACCTGATCAGCACACTCCGCACGATGGGATGACTACGAACACTACCAGACCCCACCTCGAGGACATGCTGGCCCGCGTTTTGGAGGCTACCAATGTCTGAGCGGCATCCGAACAACTACGAACGCCGACGAGAATGCAGGCCAGCACAACACATCATCATTTATAAAGCTCCCTTCCAATCGTGATAGATATAAATAATATTAGTGCTAAGGATGAGATAGATCAATGGGACATAAATCAGAAAAGGCTGGCCTATAAAATCAATTATAGACATCGATCCAGACACTAATTCTCCTGGCCCGAATTTCTTTTTAGATAAGGAAGTTAATGGGAAATATCAGTCTCATCCTTTGCATTAATATTATTTCTATATATCATGATTGGAAGAGAGCTTTATGAAGGATGATGTTGTGTGCTGGCCTGCATGACCCAAAGAACATAGATAATTGTGTTCAATGAGAGGAGGAAGAAGGTCTTCAAGGCCATCGAATACTTCCAAATTCATTTGAGATTATTATTGTGGGATACAGTAGAGAAGTCCAGACAACTGTTAAATTAATTCTTCTGATTTTCACAATATATTCCTTGGAGGTGATCTGAATGGTTTAATACTGAGGACGGAGCCTAAGTTTTTGAATTAGGGATTTAACAAAGGCGAACTAGTGAATATGTTTGATATCTCTTGCTTAATGGAAGTATAAGATTCAAAATGTTTGGATCTTGAACAGAGAGTTTGAGTTGAGAATTTCCCACAAAATGGTTTTTGAAATTGTCAAACCTTAAATGCAGGTACGTGATTGCAACATTTCCTTTCGGATAAAATATCATTGAATCCCATATTTTGAACAATAATATTTGAAACTTAATCTTCGTCTTTATTTTTTAATAGGATCAACTTATGACTCCTTATGAACTCAGTTCAATTTCTTACTGGGGCTTCCCACTATGTGTGTTAAAGGCATCTGGATTATCTCTTTGGAGTTAATAGGTAAGTTAGCATATTTGATGCTTCGGGGGTGGCACTAGTGACATTGCCATCGTCATACATACTGGTTTGCCCCAACTGACCTGTCAAAGTTTACTCGCCAAGACAAGTTTGACTTTTCAGCAATGGATATACATTATGGTCGAACATATGTTTTATGGAAAGAGAGAACAATAAATAAACATACATTATCAGGGTCAGAATGACTTATGGGTGCCCTCTGCATGACATCACCAAACACAAAAAATAACAACTAAATCAGAATAGATTGGAGAGGCCAGAGGGCCTCGGCCATCAAAGGTTTTACAAGTTTCCAGGGGACAATAGCTTGGGGCAAGGAGGGTCGTCTAATAATGACCACGAGTCGTCGAATTCTGTAAGCCCTCCTTTCGAGTGAATATTCCCACTCTGAAAAATACTATCTCCTGGGCCTGCATCTAAAAGAATATAATAGATGATGAGAAATGAAGTAATGCCCATAATGATGAAAATGATGACGAGAGAAAGTAAGACGGCCATATACACACCGATCATGGACGGGACCGATACGTCATTGCCCCAGCTCTGAAAAATGATGTCATCCAAGTCTGCACATATACAAACAGGGTGAAGATGAATGTAAGATGATGAGGAAACAAAGGAAAACTAAGAGGGTGATTAAAACACCTTCTTCCATTAGGTTGGCCTCGAGCAACTTCCAATCAATACAATCATCTTCCGCTACTACATCTAGCAAAATTAAAAAACAAGATGATGGGTATAACGATGCCCATCACAATGCAAATGACAATGAATCGGAAAGGATCAACGCTAAGTGAATGAGGGATGTGCTCACTGGTCACTAGTGCAGTCGGGATGTTTTCGGGCCCATCTATCTGGGCGCAGGATTCCCCGCCCTGTTCCTCAAGCGGCGGTGCAGGTGTCAAGTCGACCGTCTCAGGGACTCGAGCGGTCTCAATGTTCGGCAGGGGGGATTGGACGGAAGGGAGTGTCAAGGAACCTCGCCCACGCGTCCAGTCCAACGATGACGCAACAACTACTGACGTCACGGAAGCTTCGAGAAGCCTCACCACGACCAAATCTGCAGCAGTCGAAGAAGATATTTTGTCCAGCTCGCACGGCGCCAAGGAGGCGCCGTCGCGGAGTTCCAAGGCAAAGATAATGATGACATTGTCCCTCATTACTTCGCCATTAACACGGCAACCGCCTTAAGACCTCCTCGACCCTCTATAAGAAGGCAGAAGATGTATCTCAAGCACAACCAACTTGGTTCAGTATCTACAATATCCAGTTTCTTCTTTTCACCTATCTTCCGTGTTTCGTCCTTCTTCCTCCCATCTTCTCTCAGTGAGTGTCGAATTCTATCAGGGAGCTCCATCTCTGGATTGGGGGGGATTTGAGAAGTGACTTTGTCGGCATTCAAGGCATGGCTCGGGCCTGGTTCATGGCCCGCGCCCAAGGTGAGCGTTGGCTGCACTAATTCTGCGGGGTAGCTCACACATGGTCGGGCCATTATCAAGCTCACAATGGTTGTTGAATCCAAATCTCCCATCAGAAAGTCCATGATTTGAGGCGCCAGTATCTGCCGATAGATTTCTCGTGTGTCCGGGTCCTTCCGGAATACTTTGCTTGATATTAAGGAATCATCGGCGCGAAATAGAGGCACCCCGACGCTGAGCCCCACCTTGTGTAGGAAAAATCAAAAGTTTTAAACAACTCACCGACTAAAACCCCACGCCCAGCATCAGATACAGAGATATAGAAAGATATCGAAACAGACCGCAAGAGAGAGAGAGAGAGAGAGAGAGAGAAAATAAGAGATAGAGAGAGACATAATCAGAGAGAAAATAAGAGATAGAGAGAGACAAAGACAGCGATAACGAGAGTAAGTAAACCGAGAGAGAAAGAGAAAAAGAAAAGAGGCTGCCAGAGAGAGAGAGAGCAAGTGAGACCGAGAGAGCGAAAGAGAGATACGGAGAGTGAGAAATTGTGAAGTAGCGAGAGAAAGATTGACGGAGGGAGGGAGAAAGAGAAGCTGAGAGAGAGAGAAAGAGAGCGAGAGAAAGAACAACAGAGTGAGAGGGAGAAAGCCAGACCGAGAGAGAAAAGAGAGAAAGATGGACCTTGGGAGGGAGAAAAGAGACCGCGAGAGAAAGGAGAGATCGGTAGAGAGAGGGAGAGCGAGCGAGAGAGAGAGGAGAGAGAGGACCAGAGAGAGAGAGAAAGAGAGAGAGATGAGAGAGAGAAAGCGAGAGATACGGAGAGTGAGAAATTGAGAGAGATCGAGAGAAAGATTGAAGGAGGGAGAGAAAGAAAGACCGAGAAAGAGAGAAAAAGAGAGAAAGATTGACCTCGAGAGGGAGAAAAAGAGACCGCGCGAGAAAGGAGAGATCGGAAGAGAGAGACCGGGAGAGAGAAAAATAGAGAGAAGATTGACGGAGAGACAGGGAGAAAGAGAGACCGAGAGAGAAAAAAAGAGAGCGAGATGGAGCAACACAGACCGAAAGACGGAAACAGAGAAAGAGCAAAGAGAGAGAGAGGAGAGAGAGGAGAGAGAGGACGAGAGAGAGAGAGAGACTGAGAGAGAATTTAAGAGAGCGAGATGGAAAGCAACATAGACCGAAAGAAAAACACAGAGCAAGAGCAAAAAGAGAGAGAGAGAGAGAGAGAGAAAGCGAGAGAGAAAGACAGGGAGAGAGAGACTGAGAGAGAAAAAAAGAGAGCGAGATGGAAAGCAACATAGACCGAAAGAAAGACAGAGCAAGAGCAAAGAGAGAGAGAGAGAGAGAGAGAGAGAGAGAGAGAAAGACAGAGAGAGAGAGACTGAGAGAGAAAAAAAGAGAGCGAGATGGAAAGCAACATAGACCGAAAGATAGACAGAGCAAGAGCAAAGAGAGAGAGAGAGAGAGAGAGAGAGAGAGAGAGAAAGCGAGATAGAGAGACAGGGAGAGAGAGACTGAGAGAGAAAAAAAGAGAGCGAAATGGAGCAACACATACCAGAAGAAAGAATTAGAGAGAGAGAGAGAGAGAGAGAGAGAAAGAGAGAGAGAGAGAGACAGAGAGAGAGAGACAGAGAGAGAGAGGGAGAGAGAGAGAGAGAGAAAAACAGAGAGAGACAGAGAGAGGGAGAGACAAAGGGACAGAGAGAGAGAGACAGAGAGAGGAAAAAAGAGAGCGAGATGGAGCAACACAGACCGAAAGAAAGAATCAGAGAAAGAGCGAAGAGAGAGAGATTGAGAAAGAGAGAAGGATAGAGAGATACAAGACGACAAATAGAGGAGAGTCCGAGAGAGAGATCGCTAAAGAGAGACATGAGAGATAGAGGGAGGGAGAGAGAGAGAGAGAGAGGGAGGGAGAGAGAGAGAGAGAGAGAGAGAGAGAGGGAGAGAGAGAGAGAGAGAGAGAGGGGGAGAGAGAGAGAGAGAGAGAGAGAGAGAGAGAGAGAGAGAGAGAGGGAGAGAGAGAGAGAGAGAGAGAGAGAGAGAGAGAGAGAGAGAGAGAGAGATGTCTCGTACCCAAATTGATGGTGGAAATGTCTCGTACGCTCCAAATCCCGTGGAGACGATGAAGGAAAGGATATCTCCTTGTGTCTTAAAATTTAGATAAATAACATTTATTACACGTCTTATGCTTCAAGTCTACTTGCCGGAGACGGATGGATTTGTTCCATAAAAATATTAGCGCCAGTCTTTGACCAAGACTAATAGTCAGAGACTCGCCTAAGAGAAAACATTATTACAGTAGAAGAAGATGCGGCCGTGGATTGCAGAAATGGAAAGCAACTCGCGCAGAGAAAAATGAACTATATGATCAGAGGAGTTTTACTCGACATTGTCACGTATGGCCCAGAAGAACAGAGTCAGCAATGCCTGGACCAATAGGGACTTTAATAAAAGATTAGATAGTAAGAAATGAACACGTACCCCATATACTCGTTAGAGAAATAGATGTAGGATTCAATATAAGTTTAAACATAGCTTAGGATTAAATATAGATAGGAATACATTTAGATAACATACACATAGATAGGATTCATATAGATAGGTCTCACATTTAAACGCCAGTATCCAATGGCCACTATTTGTTATAAACTAGCCGTTATAACTTGTTATAATGGCTACGATTATAACAAACTAACTATAGTAGTTATAACTAGTTGCAATATAAATAGGAACCAACATCAATGTAATAATTTGCGGAATATAATACGATCTTTAATATTGCTCTTGTTCTTGTGTCTCTCTTCTTCCTCTCACTCTCTCTCTCTTTCTCAAATTCTTCTTCTTCTTTTAACTGTTCAAGAACATGGATCATCTCAACACTATAATTTGAAGCAAAAGAGGGAGAATCTTCACCAGTTGCACGCCAAGCCTTGCGGAAAATCAAAAAGGGAAAAGAAAAGGATCAAGAACCTTACCGAGTTGGTCGAAGGATTGGAATTTGCTCGGCGTTTGCGTCCGTGCCAATCCATGGCAAGCAGCAGAGAAAGATGGTGCCTGAAGAAGTGTCGAATCAGAGAGAAACTCAAAGAAGAGTAGATAATATACTGGAAGAGAGGGAGATTATATTACTACCATGAGGGCCAACCAACGAGGAGCGAGTAATCAGGGATCCAACGACATTAGACATTTGCAGACACTTTTTGAAGCTATTTTTGGCGGCTGCCATGGAGAACGGACTACGCGGATCAGGATCTCACCGATCTGGCCATCATCCGTCCTTGCAGAAGCCGGCATCCGTCTTCATCCGGAGCCGAGGACGGATGACTGAAAGAATTACTTTCAGTTATCCGTCATTAGTCATCAATCATCCGCCACTAGGATGATTAATGATGGAAATGAGGGAGAGAGAGACAGAACATAAGAGAGAGCGAAAGAGGGAGAGAGAGAGAGAGAGAGAGAGAGAGAGAGAGAGAGAAATAAGAGAGAATCTTGTGGGATCCGGATAAAAGATAATGAAGAACAGAAGAAAAAGGGAATATCAGCAAAAGGTGGCAGAAACTAGAAATGAAAGTTTTCAAATTATCGTACAGCGCAAAATCACAATTGAAATATAAAATGCTTGAATGTGAATTAAACAGTCTTAATGTCTCAAGTTTAATAAATTTAGCATCTAAAAAAAATAATTTCAGTGTGCAGTTGTCAAATATCGTCTTATTTTGTACTTCATTTCCGTCCACCTAAATCCAATAAAAACAAAGAAATTAAAATGTTAAAGGTGTTAGTATTTAGAACCAGGTTTCCCAATGTCTAAGTCGGTTCTACGTTAAACCTCGCGGTATAAAAATTATCTCAATTATATCTCAATAGGATAACTCATACTTTATCAAATTGTTCTTTATTTTCATCAAGATTCTAGTTACTCATTTTCTTCTACTTCTGAGTTTACCTTTATTACTTCACATTCTATTTTAATATGTTCACTCTTATTTTCTTAAAGCTTGTCTATTTAAATTTGAAGAGCAGCATTTCTTTTTTTGCAGTACTCTTTTTTAAGTCTCCATCTCAATATAATGATAAAGTACCTATATTATTCTAAATTCTTATATAAGTACAATTATAAATTCAATTCAGCGCTCTCATGCTACCTAATTTAAATAAAATAGCTTTTAGATTTATTCCAACTTTTTATATTCATTTATCTCTCTTTCACTACATCTATTAAAGTCTCCACCTCAATACAATGATAAAGTTCTCATATTTATTCTAAATTATTATACAAGTACAATATGAAGTCAACTCAATGCTCCAAGGTATCTAATTTAAATAAACTAACATTTGGATTTGTTTCAACCAATGAAGAACTATCGTAGAAGTAATATCTTCTATTTTGTCAATTTGAATGACCAATTATCACAATACCTGATTTTCAACTATCGTAACTGCTGATGTAACACAATGGTCGGAATTGACACCTCGTGTTAATGTTACGTCTGGAAGATAGACTCTAAATGCAATGAAATGACGTGAATTAATGTATATGATTTCAGAAAATAATGTCGAGAAATATTTCAGTCGTTGATGAAATGAGACAAAAATCAGCAGACAACACGTGACAGTTTTGTCACGATCTAGCTCCCACTAATCTGGATGTTCAGCTGGAGGCCGACGAGGTGGTGAACGTCACCGTCCTTGAGCGTCCACACCGTCGACGTAAAAGAATAGTTCCAAATACCGTCAAAGAGAATGTCTTAACACGATGATGGGGGCTAAGTCCTATAAGTGTTTTAAGCTCACTCGGGGTGACGAGCAATTAGAGATCGGCAGTGAAAGAAGTAAATAACACTATAATATAAGGGAAGAAGAGTGTGTCCTGTGGAGCTCCTCACGGTTAGCTGCCCACCCAACAGCAAGGAGTTGATCCGATGAAAGGCACGATTACAGCACAAAGGGGAGAGTATTGTCTTGATCCAGTCAAGGAGATCGTCCAAAACGAGTAGCGTCAACCGTTCCTTGTCGAGAAGGAGAATCAGTCGGAACACTCAAACAGTGTGCATTTTCGACTTGAATGGATCCCGGTGGCGCCAGAAGAATAGTTCATCGAATTTACCGTGAACTTAACTGTCCGCGACTGATTGTGCCAGAGGAAGATGCAGCCATCCAGATTCAAAATCCATAAGAAAACAAAAGGCCAATCCCTGCGTACGGGAGTATCAATGCAGAAATAGAGTGATTCCACTTCCCCTTGAGGTAATCTCTGCGTGATTACGTCCACCGGTAGATCAATGCCTTGATTTTGTATGCACAAGGAGAAAACCGTCGATGGGGCCTCAACTCAAAAAAAAAGGATAAGGAAACTGGTCTCTTCTCAATCTACTGTATATTCTTCAAATTCAACAATCCTATCTGGGCAATAGGGACTTCAAAGTTAATCGAATAAATACTCTTGAAGAAGATGCACCGTAGGCCTCCGTCCATAGTCAATATTCGATTCAAGACAGAATTCCAACACCCACCGTCGTTTAGATCTCTTCTTCTTCTTCTTTGACAATCACGATGGAACAAAGGTAACTGCTAATACTCAAAACGAGATCTGGAATTCAACAATGACTTCCTCTCCACGTCCACTGTTCCCCTTTTTATGATGGGGAAGTGGCAGTTGTGAGGGGGGAGGTGGGCCTTCTGGGCCCCCTCTTAAGGGAGAGCCTATTGGGCTTCCCTTAAGAGGACTCTTTAGGAGAGGAGAAACCCATCAAGGTTTTCTTCCCCTAAAGAGGACGCTTAATCAGAAATTAAATAAACAATAACATTCAGGAGGCCGGTACTCGCACAGGAGGGGCCTCCCAACAATCCAACAACCATAAAAACAGAAAAAACAGGAAATTTACAGCCGAACATTTGACACGTAACAAGACGATGACATTGCTTCTCAAACCTGATAATGGAATTGTGGATTCTTCACGTCGGCTCGAGTTCCATGACGGGGCTGGCATCGGGCATGAGTGCAGTCAACTAGATGGTCCTCCATCAACAGCTTTTCTATTGATGCATTCAATCGTCTGATTTGTAACTTTCGATGTCTATTTTTAAGTACTAAGCCGGTGTAACTTATTGCTCAATCCAAAAAATTCATTTTTTCAATTTTGTTTCTACCATAACTTAATACAATCTCAGCAAAGAGCTTTAATTATATATAAGTTTAATATTATAATTTATTCTATTTTTTTCTTATCTTCGATATGGACTACTGATATTTCCCATAAAATATATACCGTTTATATTTGTCTCATTAAATAAATTAATATGTTATTAGTTAGAAATTTTTTTACCGTGGTCGGAGTCGAATACAAGTGGTCAAGTATTAACACCACTTTATATCATTATTTCTTTAATTGATTATTTTATTCCAGATTTTTCTTTATCGTGTATGATGTAAGAAAAATACAGAATAATATCCGTCTGTATGAGAAATATATGTAATAAATAAATAGATTGACCACACTAACCTTGTTATCACAATGCCTCGGAGTGGAGATGGCATTCTTTATACTTACTGTATTCCCACAGAGTTGAAGTTGAGAAAATCTCATTCAATGGTCTTCCAAATTTTATAACCCTAAAGTGGAGGTATATAATTGCATCATACATCCTTGAATCCCTTGAATTTGGGCAACAGCAACAAAATATGAATCTGGGTATCTATCTGTGAATAGGTTTAGCTTGTCACTTGTTAGGCATTATGTTCAACTTCATATGTGGGTTTTCCACAATCGGCTGGAAATTATCTGGATTATCTCTTTGGATTAACATGAATATTGTAGTAAAATATGCAAAATAGGCACAGTGGAACCAAAACACATAACACATCTAAGACGGGTAAAGCATGGGCTCGCTGGTTCAAATATGGTGATTGAACACCAATTCAACCCCGAATAATATGTTTCATTGTTTTGGTTCATGGACACTATGTGCAGTCGGTGCTGAGTTCGTCATAAATGGAAGCAGTAACACCTTTTTTTAAACGAGGAACTGTTTAGACGTGGTTGATGGTTTTGATAAGGTTTGGAGCCTTCTGTCTTGAATAATTTTGACATAATGTAAGACAAGCAGAAAAGTGTATTAACCACACTAATTTTTATGTCACAATGGTTCAGGGAGGCGATGGCATGGTTTCTACTTCTAATACATATAAAGAGTTGAAGTAGAGAATTTATCATGCAATTGTTTCTGAAATCGACAAACCTAAAATGGAAGTACGTGATTGCAAAATTTCCTTGTGGATCAAATATCCTTGAATCCCGTGAATTTTCACAATAATATTTGAATCTTAATCTTCCTATTTCATTTTGAATTGGATCAACTTATGACTCCTTAGGGACTGAGTGACATTACTTATTGGTGCTTTCTACTATGGGCGTAGAGTCATCTGGACTATCTCTTTGGAGATAATAGGTAGTTGAGCATATTGGACGTGTTAAGAGATGGATAGTTTATGGGAAACATAAGTAAAACAATCAATAACAAGACACAAATTATTCATATTTAACTTGATGTTATGAATATGGTGCACTATTTGTTTTCACGAGCCCTGTTTTCTCTCTTCTATGATTGCTGGCCATGGCATTCGTGACATTGCCGTCGTCACAAATACGGGTTTGCCCAAGCTGACCTGTTGCATAGTACCCACCAAGACAAGTTTGATTTTTCATCAATAGTGATACCTTTGGTCGCACGCGCGTTTTATAACAAAAATGACTTGTCGGTGTCATCTGCATGTTGTCGCCAAACACAAAAATAACAATGAAGTCAGAATATATTGGGGGTCAAATGTTTTACAAGTTGTGGATTGGGGCAAGGAGGGTCGTCTAATAACGCCCACAATTTTTCAAAAGTATGTAAGCTCTCCCGAGTGAATATTCCCACCCTGAAAATTATTATCTTCCCCTCCTGCACCTTAAAAATTATGAAAGATGATGAGACATACAGTGATGCGCTTGATGATGAAAATGATGAGACAAAGAAGATTAAGAGGACCATATACGCACTGGTCATGGACGGTACCGACATGTCATTGCCCCAGCTCTGAGGAATGATGTCGTCCAAGTCTGCACTTAAACAAACAAGGTGAAGATGAGTGTAAGATGATGATGAAAAAGAAGAAGACTAAGAGGGTGATTAAAACACCTTCTTCCATTAGCACGGCCTCGAGCGACTTCCAATCAATGAAATCATCTTCGACTACTACACCTAGCAAAATAAAAAATAAGATGATGGGTATAATGATGC
>NC_135840.1:5712500-5825000 GCF_029677425.1 Wolffia australiana
CAGAAGATTCACTCCAATCCATTCAAAGAAACGGACTCTGGTATGCTTCCGCTCAAGGATTATTTTCTACCAATTGGTATGAGAGGTTTAAGTTTGATAGAATTTAATCCACGTTGTTTGTTTTTGTCAAACATTGACATTGAAATCGTGCTTTGGATGACTTACAAGTATCATTTACCAGATTTGTTCCCCTCGTTCTGGATACAATGTGTTTTTTTTTATATGAAAAATTAAGAATATAATGTATGCCTTTACGCTGGCATTCTGCTCGGAATGGTCAGGGCGACGGTAACCGCCTGAGGTCGGCGACGGCAGGCCGGGGGGGAAGTCCGCTGCCGAGTCGCATGAGAGGCCGACAGTCAAAGAGCGGTCATTATAAGGACCGTTCACCCAGGTCAAATTGACCACCTTTGGGTGAGCGGTCGCTTAAAGTGACCGCCACAAAAAAAAGGCGAGAACGAATATAGGGTGGTCACTTTAAGCGACCGCTCACCTAGGAACGGGGTGAGCGGTTGCTTAAAGTCACCCCAAAATCCGTTTTTTTTAAAAGAGGCCCAATCAACTATTTTAAATAGGAAATATGGGTTTTATTTAACTCTTTGGAAAGCCCAATATGGGGAAATACAGTATGATTGATTAATTAAGTCCAATACTTTGACGAGCAAGGGCCCATTAAGGAACATGAAAATAATATAAATGGGTTGCTCAATATGAATAAATCATGATATTCTCATTTATTTTATCATGTCTTTATGCAAAAGAACCAATTTTGATTCTGAATTCAATTCAATTATGCAACTTTTACTTGCATTAAGTGATTGATGAATTGGATATGTTAAAATTGGTGAATGCGAATTTTTGTGTGCATGATACCCATTTTGGTGTATATAATCCAATTTAGGATTATAATGTACTTAATATTCATGCGGACACTTATTGGCCCAAAGGAAAATAGGTGTTTGGCCGAATTGAGTGCACAGATGGGTAATTAAAATGGTGGTATTAGTCTGGTATTTATTCATGTAATAGACTTTTAATTACATGTTGAAAGTTGTGATGTTGTACTGAATCTCTTGAGATGGAGGTTACCATTATTTTTGGATTGTGCTTTAGTTATTTTTCATTCTCATGTGAGTATATTTAATTCATTGTTTAGGCTCAAGTTCAGTTTCAAATATTTGCACGAATGTAAATTCCATTCCGATGCTCAATGGCTCCAATTTTAAGAAATGGAAGGAATTTGTGACACTTTATCTCGGTGCAATGGACCTCGACTAGGCATTGAGGAATGATCAACCAAAGGGCATCAAAGACTCTTCCTCAGTTGAGGAAAAGAATGTCTATGATAAATGGGAAAGATCAAATTGCATGAATTTGGTGGTCATAAAGTGCACCATTCCTGAATCCCTGAGGGATACAGTAGCTGAAGAGGAAACTGAAGCTAAAGTTCTTCTTCAAGAGCTTGAAAAGAGGTACTACAAAAGAGATAGAGCTGAGATTAGTACCCTTATGAATAGCCTAACTACCATGAGGTATGTTGGAAGCTAAGGGGGGGGTGAATTAGCTTATCTACTTTTTTTTTGCCTAATTAGCTTTTAAGATTCCTTGATTTGACTCTCACCTTCTTTCTCTCAAACACTTAGATTTACTTGGTTCCTCGATCCGCTTAGTGATCGAGTCAATCCAAGGCCCCCTTTTAAGTCCAAATTAGGACTCAGGATAACCTTACTAAGGATCCTCCCTTGTAAGGTACCCTAACCCAACTTACAGAGTTGCTTCTGCAGAGGAGTCTTCCGATGGCACGTCACGTTCTTTGGTGTACGAGCTTCAACCCCGAACCGTCTTCGGGTAGACCGTCACGAACTCTTCCTCGTACGTCCACTTCCCTCGTCACCGTCACGTCCTTGGTGCCACCAACGTCACCTCCCTGCCTTCTCGATCTTCGTCACCTGCTCATATTAGTGAAACAGAAGCTATGCCGCTCCCCGTGATTGATCAAAGGTCAATCACCGCTCTCAATGATGTATGACGGATAATCAACACTAAAATTCAAGATATGATATCAAGATCAATATGTCAGCCTTTTGCTTTCCAAAATGTCTACTCAGATCACAAATTCAATCCCACTAAAACTTCTTTCAAGGATTCAAGATCAATCCTTCACACTCTTTCAAGAAATCACACAAATTCACCACTTATAACAAGAATGTGAAGGAAACTATCACTCTATTCATTAAATGGATGAATGATGAAAATGAAAAACTTCCCTTATCAATGGAGAAGCACAACCACGCTGATTCCAGGGGAGAAACTTTACAAGAAGGAGCACTTTCTTCTTCAAGAGTAGCACAAGAGAGATGGTTTTCAAAAGGGATGCATCAACCCTTGCTCTGAAGGGGTATTTATAGGGCCAAATGGGTAGGTTGTAATTTTATGAGAATTTTAAAAAAAATTCGAGCTCAAACGGAGCTGTATTAAATTGTTTATGAATTTTCAAAGATTTTTGGAAGGTTTCATTAATGATGTTAATTACCCATTAATGAAATTAATGAGGGAATGTCAAAAGTCGGAAAAATTCGAATTTTGGCATTTAATAAAAACCTTTTCGGAAGGTCAACCGTCGGACCCGCCCTTTGACCCTTTAAATTCCTTCTTTAATTAAGTTTAACTTAAATAATTATTTATATCAAAAGAAATTCTTTCTATAAATAAAACCCACGTGTAAAATAGATAAAATTAATTTTTTTGTTTAAACAGGCGACGTGGCACAACAGTAGAGTGCCACGTCGCAGACTTTGAGATCCCGGGTTTGAATCTTTCGCGCGCCGGAATTTTTCATTTGAAAAATTGCAGCGCGCCACGTGTCAAATACAATATTTTTTATACTGTATTCAAAGAGAAACGTGGCCCAGTGGTGAGATGCCACGTTGCATAAGGGGAGGTCGCAGGTTCGAGGATAGAGAGTGCCAATAACATATTCTTTTTCTCTCTTTAGCGGACCCGACCCGGTTTAACGGATCCGATTTCGGGTCCGCCTTTAGGACTTAATGGGCTCCGCCCATTAAGGCCTTATTGGGCCCCCTTTAAAGGGACTAAAATACCAAAAATTTAAAAATCAATTTTGCACCATTTAAAAGGCTTTTAATTTTTTAAAAAAATTCAGAAAAATATTTTTACTATTTTTATAGTAGTTTTCAATATTTAAAAACATTTCTAAGGCTTGTGAAAATAATTTTAACATACCTTAAATATGAAATGACCTTTTAAAATATTTTAAAGTATTAAAATAATATTTTAATACTTTTAAAAGTATTTTCAGAAAGTTTAAAAAATATTTTTCATTCTCCCAAGTGCTTTAAGATTATTTTAGTTTATTTAATAGTTTTAATACAGTTTAAAAACATAATCTTAAAACATTTTTAAGCTCTAATTATAAATTAGTTTCTTAATTATAAATTCATGATATTAATGTAATTTAGTGTACATTAAAAAACAAAAACCTCAACAAGGTATAAAGGTAAAGGCAACATGAGAGAGTACATAATTGAAATGTCTGACATTCGTTCCAAGCTTAAGGCTCTACGTTTGGAACTGCCTGAGGAGTCTATTATCTGTATGGTTCTTCCTACACAATTCAATCAGTTCAAAGTGAGCTATAACTGTCAAAGGGACCCTTGGTCTCTCAATGAGCTCATCTCACATTGTGTGCAAGAAGAGGAGAGATTGAAATCAGAACAATGTGAAAGTGGTCACCTCACTGTAGCCTCCAAGAGAAAATTCAAGGATAAAGGAAAGTTCAAGGGAATTCAAGCTGCTGATGGTCCGCCTAAAAAGAAACAACATAAGAAATGTGCTTGCTTCTTTTTTAAGCATAGTGGACACATGAAGAAAGAATGTGTTAAATATCTTGCTTGGTGCAAGAAGAAAGGAACAAATTTTTCTCATGTTTGTTCAGAAATCAACCTCGCTTTAGTACCAAGACACACATGTTGGGTAGATTCCAGTGCTACTACTCACATAAGTGTATCAATGCAAGGCTGCCTCAACCATCGCAAGCCGAATGAAGATCAACAATTCATCTATCAAGGTGATGGCAAAGCGATGGAGGTTGATGTTGTTGGTGTCTTCAAGTTAAAGTTAAATACTGGTCGTCATTTGCATTTGAATCAGACTTTTATTGTACCATCCTTTGGACGCAATTTAATATACATTTCCATCTTGGACAAATCTCGTTATCATTGTTCATTTGGAGATGGACAGTTTAGTTTTTTTCAAAACTCAGTACTCATAGCTACTGGATGTTTGATGGCTTATGACAACTTGTATTTAGTTGACACTATCACATCTTCATTGGATCAGTCATTGCAAATTAGTACTTCTGGTACGAAACGAAAGTTATGTAATGAGAATCCATCATCTTTATGGCATAAAATGTTAGGGCACATCTCTCAAAAGAGGATTGCTAGGCTTGTGTCAGATGGAATTCTCAATTCCCTAGATTTTAAAGACTTTGACACATGTATCAAATGCATCAAGGGAAAACGAACAAACATAATGAGATCAGGTTCTAATCGAGCATCAGAAGTCTTAGAATTGATACATACGGACATTTGTGGGCCTTTCCCTACGGCATCTTGGAATGGTCAACAATATTTTATCACATTCATAGATGATCACTCTTGATATGGATACTTGTATCTCATCCATGAGAAATCTCAAGCAATAGACATGTTCAAAAGTTACAAAGCTGAAGTTGAAAATCAACTTGGCAAAAGAATAAAAAGCATCGGTTCTGACCGTGGTGAATAATACTATGGCAGAAATGATGGCTCGAGAGAACAATGTCCAGGACCTTTCGCTAAGTTTTTAGAAGAGTGTGGTATCATTCCACAATACACTATGCCAGGATCTCCTAGCATGAATGGTGTTGCTGAGCGATGAAATAGAACACTCAAATACATGGTAAGAAGTATGATCAATCAAACTTCTTTACCTGAACCCCTTTGGGGAGAAGCACTAAAGATGGTAGCTTACATTCTAAATAGGATTCCAACTAAGGAAACTCAAAGGACTCCTTATGAGCTTTGGACAGGAAGAAAGCCAAGTCTAAAGCATTTAAGAATTTGGGCCTGTCCTGTTGAGGCAAGACCTTACAAGCCTACTGAGAGGAAAGTTGACTCTAGAACACTTAGTTGATATTTCGATGGATATCCTGAAAGATCAAGGGGTTACAAGTTTTACGATCCTACCACTAAACTTATATTTGAGATGGGTAATGCAGTATTCTTTGAGGATGATGAGTTTGTGGGGGGAGATAAGGATAGAAATATTGACTTTGAAGATAATTATTTAATAATACCTTCAATTGTTTCTAACAATACTCAAGATCAAGTACTACTTGATATTGTAGAAACAACAACTCTGGATGAAGAAAATATTCATCAAGCTCCCATCGCAAAAGAACAAACTCAACAACCTCAAGAATCAATGCCAGTACGGAGATCCACGAGAGAAAGGAGATCTGCAATTCCAGATGACTTTTATGTTTATCTCTAAGAACATGAACAAACCATGAGCATTGACGAAGATGATCCAATCAACTTTCAAAGTGCTATGGAAAGTTCAGATTTTCAAAAGTGGATTGAGGCCATGAATGAGGAAATTAAGTCCATGAAAGACAATGACATTTGGGATCTTGTCCCATTACCTGAAGGTACAAACCCATTGGTTGTAAGTGGATATTTAAAACCAAAAGGGATTCAAAGGGTAATATGGATAGACATAAGGCACGTCTTGTTGCCTAAGGATTTACTCAAAGAGAAGGCATTGATTATAAAGAGACTTTTGCTCCAGTTTCTTCAAAAGACTCTTTTCATATAATAATGGCACTAGTTGCACATTATGACATTGAGCTCCACCAAATGGATGTGAAGACTGCTTTTCTTAATGGAAACATTGATGAAACAATATACATGATGCAACCAGAAAACTTTGTATCAGGAGACTCAAAGAAAATGGTTTGCAAATTAAAGAAATCCATTTGTGGACTCAAACAAGCTTCCCATCAATGGTATCAAAAGTTTCATCAAGTCATCATCTCATACGAGTTTGAGACAAATAAAGTCGATGGATGTGTATACTACAAGTTCAGTGGAAGTAAATATACATTTCTGGTTTTGTATGTTGATGACATTTTGCTTGCCTGTAATGATACATGGCTGATGTGTGTAACCAAATCTTTCTTATCAAGGAATTGTGAGATGAAGGATCTCGATGAAGCCTCCTTCGTTTTAGGCATACGGATACACCGTGATCGTACTCATAATATCCTCCGGTCATCACAAAAGGCCTACATTGAGAAAATTCTTAAAAGATTTGGCATGCAAAATTGCAAACCGGGAAACACCCCTGTTGCTAAAGGTGATAAATTTTGTCTTAATCAATGCCCTAAAAATGATTTTGAAGCAAAAGAAATGCAGAAAATTCCTTATGCATAGGCAATTGGAAGTATGATGTATGCCCAAGTTTGTACGCGTCCAGATATTGCATACATACTTCGGATGCTAGGCAGATACTTGAGCAATCCAGGCATGGATCACTAGATAGCAGCAAAAAGAATCATGCGCTATTTGCAAAGAACTAAGGACTACATGCTTACATATAAGAAGTCATATAATTTGGAGATCGCTGGGTATTCTGATTCTGACTTTGCTGGATGCCAATATTGAAGAAGATCTACCTCAGGATACATATTTCTGCTTGTTGGAGGAGCCATATAATGGAGGAGTGCTAAACAATCATTAGTAGCATCTTCTACCATGGCAGCATAATACATTGCCATGTACGAGGCATCCAATCAAGGATTATGACTGAAGAATTTCATCACTTGTCTTAGAATTGTGAGTGGGATTGAAAGACCTCTGAAGATATACTGTGACACTAAGTCAGCTGTGTTGTTCTCCAATAAAAATAGGAGCTTGACCAAGTCTAAGCATATAGACATCAAGTACCTAGTTGTTAAGGAAAGAATTCAAAATGGACAGATGTCCACAGAACATATTGGGACAAACTCCATCATTGCGGATCCTCTTACCGAAGGCTTACTGCCTAAGGTATTTCTAGAGCACACTGCTCATATGGGAGTTCTCCCTTGTGAAGAACTGTGAATTCAAGTGGGAGTTTGTATTTGATGTTTTTAAATGTAGTCATGCAAATATTTCTGCAGAAATGAAGGTTGTTTTAAGTTTATCCATTTTATTGATCTCCATAAAAAGGACCAGTTGGAAATGTTCACTTTAAATCACATTTTGTGAAATTTCCATGCTACACATCCAAAAGAATGTATCAAAAGAATGTATGTGATTGTTTTGGCTTAACTACATAAAAGTGTAGTAAAGCTGTTACAGTCCTGCGTTTGATTGATAATGGACGAGATTGTTAGAATATGCCTTGTCAAATGATAACCAATTCTAAGCTCATAAGGTTGTGATAAAACAGTCATTCAGAGGATCATGTGTGTATTGCCCAAGTGGGAGATTGTTGGATCTAAATATGGGGATAGATACACACTGCTGTTAATCACAGCTATTAGTGATAATTGTATCCCACTTATGTGATTTATAAGGATGGGATTAAGGCATAAAAAGGACTATGAAACAATGGTTGCACATGTGTAGAAACCTGGCCAGTTACATAACCGTAATGGGTGATTTTGTAACCTGATATGCCCTTTGAGGTCTATAAAAGAAGGTTGTGGTCCCTTGATCATGCAAGGACGAGAGACCCTCCAGCCCCAATTTGAGTAAGAGGAATCAGTCTCCCCTGCATTGATTCAGAAGATTCACTCCAATACATTCAAAGAAATGGACTCTGGTATGCTTCCGCTCAATAAAAAAGAACGAGTGCCTGAGAGAGAGAGCAAGCGAGACCGAGAGAGAGAAAGAGAGATCCGGAGAGTGAGAAATTGCGAGAGAGCGAGATAAAGAATGACAGAGGGAGAAAGAAAGGGAGACCTAGAGAGAGAAAAAGAGAACGAGAAAAAGAATAACAAAGTGAGAAGAAGAAAGACAGAGAGAGAAAGAGAGAGAAAGATTGACCTCGAGAGCGAGAAAAGAGACCGCGAGAAATAGAGGGCAAACCTGTTCTCAAGGAATATGCATATGTGTTTTCTGTTCATTCTTCTTGTCTCTTCCTCTCTTCTCATCTCTCTCCCCCTTGGTTTGTCTTCATCACTCCTTGGTTTGGGAGTTGGAGTTCTCAAGGAATATGCATATGCCCTGCACCGAGAGCCTTGGACGTTGACGTCACGCTGGTGACGTAAGTGGTTCCTACATCTGTCTCTATTTGCAGACTTACTTATCTGGTCCGGATGATTCCACATTTCTACCATAGCATCTTGGGTCATTGTTTTCTTCAATGAGTTTCAACAAAGAGAGAGAGATATGGAGAGTGAGAAATTACAAGAGAGCAAGAGAAAGATTGACGGACGGAGAGAGAAAGGGAGATCGAGAGAGAGAGAGAAAGAGAGCGAGAGAAAGAATAACAAAGTGAGAGGGAGAAAGACAGACCGAGAGAGAGAGAAAAAGAGAGAAAGATGGACATCGGGAAGGAGAAAAGACACCACTAGAGACAGTACAGATCAGAAGAGAGAGTGAGAGCGAGAGAGAGAAAGAGAGAGAGAGAGAGAGAGCGAAAGATACGGAGAGTGAGAAATTGGGAGAGAGGGAGAGAAATATTGAGGGAGGGAGAAAAAGCGAGACCGAGAAAGAGAGAAAAAGAAAGCGAGCGGAGGAATAACAGAGCGAGAGGGAGAAAGACAGACCAAAAGAGACAGAAAAAGAGATAAAGATTGACCTCCAGAGGGTGAAAACGAGACGGCGAGAGAAAGGAGAGATCGAGAGGGAGAGAGACTGGGAGAGAAAAAAATAGAGAGAAGATTGACGGAGAGACAGGGAGAAAGAGAGACCGAGAGGGACAAAAAGAGAGCGAGATGGAGCAACACAGACCGACAGACGGAATTAGAGAAACAGCAAAGAGAGAGAGAGAGACACAGATAGAGGAAAAAAGAGAGCGAGATGGAGCAACACAGACCGAAAGAAAGAATCAGAGAAAGAGCGAAGAGAGAGAGATTGAGAAAGAGAGAGGGATTGAGAGACACACAACGACAAAGAGAGGAGAGTCCGAGAGAGAGATCTATAAATAGAGACATGATAGAGAAAGAGAGATCCCGCAAATGAGAGACGGAGAGAATGAATGAGTGAGAGAGGGAACCCAAATTGATGGTGGAAATGTCTCGTACGCTCCAAATCCCGTGGAGACGATGAAGGAAAGGATATCTCCTTGTGTCTTAAAATTTACATAAATAACATTGATTACACGTCTTATGCTTCAAGTCTACTTGCCGGAGACGGATGGATTTGTTCCATAAAAATATTAGCGCCAGTCTTTGACTAAGACTAATAGTCAGAGACTCGCCTAAGAGAAAACATTATTACAGTAGAAGAAGATGCGGCCGCGGATTGCAGAAATCGAAAGCAACTCGCGCAGAGAAAAATGAACTATAATATGAAGCGAAGGAGGGAGAATCTTCCGCGGTTGCACGCCAAAGCCTTGCAGAAAATCAAAAAGAGAAAAAAAAAAAAAAAAGGATCAAGATCCGTACCGAGTCTGTCGAAGGATTGGAATTCGCTCGGCGTTTGCTTCCGCGCCGATCCATGACGAGCGGCAGAGAAAGACGGTGCTTGAAGAAGTGTCGAATCAGAGAGAGACTCAAAGAAGAGTAGAGAATATAGTGGAAGAGAGGGAGATTATATTACTACCATGAGAGCCAACCAACGAGGATCCAGTAATCAGGGATCCAACGACAAGAGACGTTAGCGGAAACTTTTTGAACCTATTTTTGGCAGCTGCCATGGAGAACGGACTACACGGATCAAGATCTCTCCGATCTGATCTGGTCAGTCTAGAGTTATTAGAAGGATGACTGGTCGTCATCCGTCCTTGCAGAAGCTGGCATCCGTCTTCATCTGGAGCCGAGGACAGATGACTGAAGGAATTTCTTTCAGTTATCCATCATTAGTCATCAGTCATTCGTCACTAAGATGATTGATGACGGAAATGAGGGAGAGAGATACAGAACAGAAGAGAGAGCGAGAGAGGAAGAGGGAGAGAGAGAGAGAGACTAAACATATGAGAGAGCGAGAGAGGAAGAGGGAGAGAGAGAGAGAGACAGGACATAAGAGAGAGCGAGAGAGGAAGAGGGAGAGAGAGAGAGAGAGAGACAGAACATAAGAGAGAGCGACAGAGGAAGAGGGAGAGAGAGAGAGAGAGAGCATAAGAGAGAGCGAGAGAGGAAGAGGGAGGGAGGGAGGGAGAGAGAGAGAGAGAGAGAACATAAGAGAGAGCGAGAGAGGAAGAGGGAGGGAGAGAGAGAGAGAGACAGAACATAAGAGAGAGCGAGAGAGGAAGAGGGGGAGAGAGAGAGAGAGAGGACATAAGAAAGAGAATCTTGTGGGATTTGGATAAAAGATAATGAAGAACAGAAGAAAGAAGGGAATAACAGCAAAAGTGGTATAAACTATAAGTGAAAGTTTTCAAATTCTCGTACAGCGCGAAATCACAATTGAAATATAAAATGCTTGAATGTGAATTAAACAGTCTTAATGTCTCAAGTTTAATAAATTTAGCATCTAAAAAAAATAATTTCAGTGTGTAGTTGTCAAATATCGTCTTATTTTGTACTTCATTTCCGTCCACCTAAATCCATTAAAAACAAAAAAATTGAAATGTTAAAGGTGTTAGTATTTAGAACCAGGTTTCCCAATGTCTAAGTCGGTTCTACGTTAAAGCTCACGGTATAAAAATTATCTCAATTATATCTCAAAAGGATAACTCATACTTTATCAAATTGTTCTTTATTTTCATTAAGATTCTAGTTACTCATTTTCTTCTACTTCTGAGTTTACTTCTATTACTTCACATTCTATTAATATGTTCACTCTCATTTTCTTATAGCTTGTCTATTCAAATTTGAAGAGCAGCATTTCTTTTTTTGCAGTACTCTTTTTTAAGTCTCCATCTCAATATAATGATAAAGTACCTATATTATTCTAAATTCTTATACAATTCAATTATAAATTCAATTCAGTGCTCTCATGCTACCTAATTTAAAGAAACTAGCTTTTAGATTTATTCCAACTTTTTATATTTATTTATCTCTCTTTCACTACATCTATTAAAGTCTCCACCTCCATACAGCGATAAAGTTCGCATATCTATTCTAAATTATTATACAAGTACAATATGAAGTCGACTCAATGCTCCAATGCTATGTAATTCAAATAAATTAACATTTATATTTTTTTCAACCAATGAGAACTATCGTATCAAATAATATCTTTTATTTTGTCAATTTCAATAACCAATTATCAGATTACCTGATTCTTAACTAACATAACAGCTTTTTGTTGATGCATTCAATCGACCAATTTGTAACTTTCGATGTCTATGTTTAAATCCTAAGCTGGTGTAAACTTATTGATTGACCCAAAAAATCCATATCTCTAATTTTGTTTCTACCATAACTTGATGCAGTCTCAGGAAAGATCATTAATTATATATAAGTTTAATATTATAATTTATTCTACTCTGTTCTTATCTTCGATATGGTCTACTGATACTTCCCATCAAATATATACTGTTTATATTTTCCCCCTTGAATCAATTAATTTGTTATTAGTTAGAAATTTTTTTACCGTGGTCGGAGTCGAATACAAGTGGTCAAGTATTAACACCACTTTATATCATTATTTCTTTAATTGATTATTTTATTCCAGATTTTTCTTTATCGTGTATGATGTAAGAAAAATACAGAATAATATCCGTCTGTATGAGAAATATATGTAATAAATAAATAGATTGACCACACTAACCTTGTTATCACAATGCCTCGGAGTGGAGATGGCATTCTTTATACTTACTGTATTCCCACAGAGTTGAAGTTGAGAAAATCTCATTCAATGGTCTTCCAAATTTTATAACCCTAAAGTGGAGGTATATAATTGCATCATACATCCTTGAATCCCTTGAATTTGGGCAACAGCAACAAAATATGAATCTGGGTATCTATCTGTGAATAGGTTTAGCTTGTCACTTGTTAGGCATTATGTTCAACTTCATATGTGGGTTTTCCACAATCGGCTGGAAATCATCTGGATTATCTCTTCGAACATAAAAACTAACCTAACATCATTATTGCAATAAAATATGCAAAATAGGCACAATGGGACCAAAACACATAATACGTCTAAGACGGGGAAAGCATGGGATGGCTGGTTCAAATATGGTGATTGAATGCCAATTCAACCCCGAATGACATATTTCATTGTTTTAGTTCATGGACACTATGAGCAGTCGGTGCTGAGTAAGTCATAAATGGAAGCAGTAAATTATTTTTTTTAAATGAGGAATTGTTTAGACATGGTTGATGGTTTTGATAAGCTTTGGAGCCTTCTATCTTGAATAATTTTGACATAATGTAAAACGAGAAGAAAAGTGTATTTACCACACTAATTTGGCCAAACAGCCTGGTACTTCAAAGTAAAGACCCATCTGCTACCAATTGGACTCTTACTGGTTGGAGAGATGTCAACTCCCATATATGGTTCTTAGACAATGCCTCCATTTCAGAATCGATTTCTGCTCTCCAGTGAGGTTGTGCAAGTGCCTCCTAAACAGACCTGGGTATATTAATTTTTTGAAGATGTATTAAGAAGTTTTTATGCGTAGGTGATACATTATGATATTTTAAAATGTTATTTAACGGAAATGAATTTGTACGAATGTCAGAATCTGAGTCCAGAGAGTTATTAGTCTGGGGTTTTTCGGTGGGGGGGGGGGGGAACACTAGTTCAACCATGGATGGATGCACTGGCTCAACATCAGATGGTGAGGCCAAGGTTGGAGCACAAAGGCGTGTTCTAACAAAGTGTCAAGGATATGGAGAGAGAAGACGAGATGATGATCCAGATTGAGTGTTCTCAAGGCTGTCCTCGGAATCATTATCGCCATAGTTAGGGACATATGAGGATGACCTTTGATCTGAAGATGGACCTGATGAGGAAGGAGTGTTGTGAGGCATGAGTAAAGGTATAGATGGGCTGGTGACATTTCTGACATCCCTTGGAGAGTCCTTAAAATCTATGTTTGTTAAATGTAACATCTTTAGAAATTAAAATGTGTCAGGTAGAGGGATGATAACAATAATAACCCTTCTGAGTGTTAGAATATCCAACAAATACACACAAGAGAGCACGTGGGGCCAAGTTATGTGTTTGGTGGGGATGTAAATGTACATAACATTCACATCCAAATATTTGAAGTTCCAAATCGTTATGTAGCTTAGCCATTGGATAGGAAATTTTTACTATGTCAAGAGTGGTTTTTCCCTTTAAGGAAGGAGTGGGAAGACAATTTATTAAGTAGATAACATAGCTGCTTCTCTCCATAGTGTGTGAGCACTACTACTCTGAATAAGTAGAGCCTGAGTTTTCTCCAAGATATGTCCTAGTTTGCGCTCTGCCCTTCCATTCTGTTGGGGTGTATGTGGACATGATGTTTCATGAATAATGCCTTGGTTTTTAAACAAGGTATAAATCTCAAGGTTCACGAATTCTCGACCATTGTCTGTTCAGAATCACTTAATGACAGTGCCATATTGGCGTTGTATCATAGCAAAAAATCCTTTAATAATAAGAAAGACATTTGATTTTTGTTTCATTAAGTGAATCCAGCAGAAACAACTAACATCGTCAGTTAGAACCATAAACCATCAAAATCCATGAAGGTCAGTGAAAGGGGCTGGTCCCCACACGTCACAATGTATCAATTCAAACACCATAGAAGCAGAAGACTCAGTTAAAGGATAAGTGGATCTTTTGTGTTTAGCAATTTGACATACATCACACACAAAAAGATCCATGCATAATCTGTGACAAAGTTCTGGAAAGAAAGTTCGTAGGAGATGAAATAATGGGTGACCCAATTGTCGATGTAGCAACCAGACTTGGTTTTCCTTAGAGGATAATGATATGGAGTTTGATGTAGGAGCCTTCCCTGCAACAGGTTCCAAGCATGTATTGTCCTGTTTGGAGGAGTGCAAGTGGTATAAACCACCCTTGATTCTAGCTAGCCCATGCTTCAGGCCCTTGACCTTATCACACAAAAATGCATTTTTGTGTGATAAGAGGATTTTTGGGCTAATCGTTGAACAGAGATTAATTAACAGAAAGCTGTGGTACAGGCAAGACATTGGTGAGGGTACTTAGTGGGTCCACCAAGTCTCTTTAGTGAGGACGACCATGAAGTTTCCAGCAAGTCTCTTTAGTGTGTTTAGGTCGTCGATAGTGGCTGCACCACAAATTATCTTTATCATCCCCACATGATCCCTTAGATTGGTTTTTTTCTGTGTTGATGGATCAACATTTGCTAGTAATTTTGTAGTAGAGGTAGGTTGTTGTGATACATTGCTAGGATATGACTGTTTTGTGCTACAAGCTGAGCTTCGAAGTTGAGGTCTAGTCATGTTGCGATCTGTGCCTTGTCCAAAACGGTGCTCTTCTTTACGAATCTGTAGGACTGTTTCTTGAAAGTTCAGCTTGTGTTCACGATTGGATGGTTGTGCGTGAACAGGTTCAAATTTGGACCTAAGTCCCTTTAGGTATCAATAAATCCTATCACGCAACACATATTGACGATCTACAAAATTAGCTAGGTGGGCAATAGAAATCAACACATATTGAAGCTCATTAGCATATTCTAAAGCAGTCTGGTTTTCCTGGAGTAGCATCATTGAACGATCTACAAGATCAGCTATAAATGATTCGTCATCTCGCATAGCGTGTTGTTGAGTAGGATCCCAAATTTCCTTAACTGTGACATAATCTGTGTAGGAATCACTAACTCAGAGATCATGGAATCTAAAATCCAGGAGAAGAGAATGTCCTCCTCACATCTCCACTTTAAATACTTTGGATCTGTTTCCTGAGGTGGGTCATCAGTCAAGTGGTGATGTTGACCTCTTGCTCGGAGTGTGCGATTGATATATTTCTCCCACTGGTACAAGATATGAACAGTGAACAAATTTCATTGAGCTGGGTGTACGATTTGTCCCCTATGGGAGCATGGGATACACCCAGATCTACCCCAGAAGAAGATAGGTATTCCTCCTTAGCCATCAGATCAGCAACAGTAGAAGTAGCACCACAATTAGAGAATAAAGATGGAGCAAGTGCACATGATAGTTTTAGCAGTGAGACATTTGAAGGAGAAGCTTGTGGAGATCCCGTCAACCCTGTACTCCCAGTTAGTCAGGAGAGACTTCCCAAGAGAGGGAAATAGCTAGAGGTCCCCGTTCGATCTTCTCTCAGAGACGCGAAGATGGAGCCATCCAGCTCAGCGTGGTAGTCTTGCTCGTCTTCACCGTAGCTCTAATACCATGACAGAAGTAGAAAACCCTAGGTCGAGAACCAGATGGTGGAGAAGTTCAGACAAGAAGATAGAAATCGAGAATGAAAAAATAAACGCCCAGGCAGTCACCGTTTAGGGCACAGAATTTATTTATACATAATATTGGGCTGAAACACAAGTGGCCCAGTACAAAACTCCTAACTGCTAGTCTAACGCCTAGTTTCTTTAACATATTCCTATATGCATTGTTTCAAAAACCATATCGCCCATTATGTAAGTAAAAAAAGAATAGTTTGCATTATGCTGAAGTATCAAATTATGAAGTGGTTTTCATGATGGGCAGGCCTATGAGAAGTGCTTCCAGAATCTTCATTACGTCGAAAGGCACGAAGAACACGCAATCGCCCATGTAGTCCAGACGAAGTATGAGAAGACCAAGGTGCTCAACATAGTTTTTTTTCCAAGCTTATATTAAATTATTTAAATTTGTGTATACTTATTTTATTTTCAAGATCTATCTTTGGCCGGCTTCAACATGATCGGGAGTCGTGGTCATATCTAAGACCGTATAGACAATCCTCTTCCTGACCGGCTACAAAAATGTAAAATCGAAGGTAACCATTTTTTCTTGGGATTTCTAATTGAGATTGAATTATCTCTTGAACAGTTTTAATTCATGAGAATTTGTCTAAGTGATCGGCTCGAGGAATCCACATAACACTATCAAGGCCTTCTTTAAATGGTTGAATGTTGTGAGTTGGACTTATCTCTCACCCACACATGTTAAATTCAGGTTCTATCTGTCGCTCTAGTATTTATTGACATGTAAATACATATCTCTCTCATACATTTTTTTAATGAATTATGACAGATCCAAACTTCAAAAGATGTATAAGAGAAGTTTGGCTAAACGGTTGAGGAATCCTACTTGTTTTGAGCATCCCCACATCAAGGTTAATTGTGCAATGAAACCCCAGAAAAGTTAAGTTGCGCATCTCCCCACATCAACTTTCTCTATCTAGGATATTTTTACAAGCACAGTTAGAATCAGGCTGAAAAAACACCACAATGAAAACTTTGCTTTTGATGAAAATATATGTGGCTGGCAAGCCAATCACACATTCCACATCTCGTTTCATGTTCATTAATAGAACATATTAATTATAGTGCACATGTGATGCGTATAATGAAGTCCATGAATACATGATCGGACTTAGTGAATTATGATGAGATCGTAATATAGAGATCACTAGTCTTTCACAATGTGTTCTAAACATTCCTATTCAAAGGATACGTGAGAAGGACATTGAAGTATCCAGATAGAATAGCACTATCTAGCCTCACTCATATGATGATTAGGGTCAGTCTCGTAGCCATTAGTGTGGAGACACTAAGGAAAGACAATGGGTGCTCTTTAACAGAAAGAGTTCACTGAATTGATCCGTACGAATCCCTGAATGGTATTATACCACATTGTCAATCAGGTTGATTCATGTCACGGTTGTGTAAGTGGTCCTTAGACCTGAGACACCAAAGATGTCTTATGGATGGATAGTTGTGCTTTGACAATGACCTACGAGTCCCTAATCATGGGATTCTAAACGTTCTTAGTTTGGGTGCATCAAAAAGTTCACAAAGGTGATTGAGTGGTCAAGATGGGATCGCCCACCCTCGGTATAAGAGGTGACAGCTCAAGGAAGACAATGCAACAAAGTCCTTGGCCAAGGTAGTGAAATATCAGAGAATAGCTCTCTGATGATTTACGAATGCATTAATACTAGCTCAAATGTCCGATTAGGGTTTGACAATTGACCGTACCTGAAGTCATCCATAGACCATCAAGTGGATGAGGGACTATACATACACGGTAACTGATGAGGAACTAGTTCCATGAGTGAGTCGATACACACTCCTTTGTATCTTCTAGGACACGAGGTGTAGTTTAGCACCCCACGTGCTAGAGAGTCGACCTATCGATTGGGTTAAATTGATCTGACATTAATTAATTAATATGATGATATAGTTAATTAATTTTGAAGGCCAATAAAGGTTATTGAGCCGCTAGAGTCATTAACTAGACTGATACATGGCCCTAGACGGTCACACGTGAATGGTCTTTTGGACGTCGAAAGATATACTTAATTTTGAGGGTTTTATAAAAATAACCACAGTATAAATAGGGGAAGGCCATGAACGAAATTCACCCAGGCCAGAATTGTTCAAGGCCCTTTTCCCTTCTTCTCCCATCTCCCAACACCCCCTCTCCCTCCCCGATGTGATCGGGACGACGTAACAACGTCGATAGAGAAAGAATGAGGCTTGTCAATGAGAAGGATGATATCCGACGTGTCGAGGACCGCGTGGATACATCTAGAGGCTGCACACGTGAGCAGCTCGAATCGGCTCACTCCGGGATCCAAAAAATCACGAATGCGATCCGTGGAAAGGTACTTTGTTTAATGTTTTTGTTGTTGTCGTTTGATTCGTTCAAGTCTTCCGCTGCATATCGTTTTCATTTGTTCATCCATGTCAAGGTCTCTAGAACCCAACAGCTTTCATATATTATTTTGACTTGTTTTTCTAGAAAATGAGAAAAATAGCCGTGATAAGCTATAAATTGTGACTTGGTTGTCAAACGATTGAAATGGGTGAATGGTTCTGATATTGTTTGCATTGGAATGTATCAAAGGAACTGTCAGGATATGGGTACAAGTAGCCCAGCAGAGAGTAAAGGATGCAGGAAGTAAATTGTGGGTACATCATTTCCCTGGTCTCCCTTTGACTCTTCTCATCTTTCGCCCTTGTTCGTGACCTAATCTGCTTCTCCCTTCACGTATTTAGGGGCTTACCCAATGGGGCACCACTCAGGCGAGCTATTATCCATTATTTGGAAGATGCTCCTCTCCCCATCACCCTCTTGTCCCTTTTTGTTCTCACCCGTGTCACGAAAAACCCTAATATTCGTTGAACCCTCCTATCTCTTTTGTCTTGAGGGAGTTTCTTCATGGATATAAATATGGTTTGGGGATAGAGGAGCGCAACACTAGTATCAGAGCAAGGCATCCTCAAACAATCAACACGAGATGACACCGAGGGCTGCAAAGATTGAGGCAGTGGTAGCCGCAGACGCCGAGCGCTCGTTGTCCGCCACAAATCTTCTTGGAACAATCTTGCTTGTCCCTACACAGGAGGTAACGCCAGACCGAATGAGTTTGCTTGAAGCACAGTTCACCGCCCAAGAAGAGATATTGAAGCAACACGCACGGCTATTCCCAGCACCGAATCCCTCACGGGATCCCAGCACAAAACATCCATCGTTGAATGTTGCGGGACTGACCTCATCCAGCTCACACCCTATGGGCAGAGTTGAGCAAAAGCCAAGTGAAGGAGGGCAGACTTTTCTCATCCCTCCTGATGGACCATTAGCCGCCCCTTCTCGGCACTCCTGGCAGATAATGTTTTCTCCTCATTGGAAGCAAACGCCCCGATTGGGGGGACAGAAAATGGTTTTGTTGAGTAACAGAGACCCCCCACTCATGGTTGGCTGCACCAGGCTATGGGAGAGTGTTTCCCCAGGGAACACCATCCACATGAAGCCAACTACACACCTGAGGACTTTGATGACAGCGACTACAGCGTGAAACCCAAGCGGGGGCACCAGCATCCACTCCCAGATTCACATCATAGGCGACCGCGTACCCTGTGGAACAGCATTTTCATTGGTACGCGACGGAAGATGAAGAGTGCCTCCAAGTGATTACACAATGTTTGGGGGGTGAACAGCAGAGTGGTTCCACTATAGAGATCATCGTACCACGCTCCCTACATGGGCAAATTTTCAGAGTCAGTTTCTGGGTCGTTTTGAACTTGAGCAAGAACAAGCATCTGACCAGTTGCAACAAGAAGGACGGTGGATGAACTCATTTGGGAATTTGAAAAGTTGGTGAATTACCTGCCAATATTAACTGAAGATGTTATCAAATTGGTTTTCCACTACGCTCTCTCATCCGAAGTTCACACCAAAATTGAACGATATGCACCTCACTCCATCCATGCCATTCAAGATTGTGCTCACTCTGTGGAATGCGAGTGAACAAAGTAATTCGATAGCTATCTTTCCATACCTCAATAAAAAAATTTACTAATTCAAGTATTTGATATTTTAATTTATTGTCTCCTACTCTGTTTTAACTTTGATATAGTATTCTGGTATTTGTCGTCATATCGATAATGCTTATATTTTTCTCATTGAATGAATTAATATGTTATTAGTTGGGATTATTCTACAATGGTCAGATTTTTATACCACCGACCAAGTAATAACACCACTTTATATTGTTATTCCTTTAAATTATTATTTTTTCATAATATTTACTTGTTGGGTGTAATGTGAGAAAAGACACAGCGATATCAGTCCGTATAAGAAATAAATGTAATAAATAAATGAATTTAAAATCAACCATCATGCATATAAGAATCAAGCTACCATACTGGGTATCTTTTATGGCTTACCAAATGTTTTACTAATTATAAATACCTTAATTCTCAGGTATTGCATCTTTCTGAGTTTTAATTTCACATCTAATTTTATTGATTTCATACTACAGTACGGCATGGCTTGATAACTACCAAATGAAATTCAAAGTTGTGTAATCACGTCAAAACCTTCATGTATCATTATGTGGGCTCTTGTAGATAGAATCAATCATCTTAGTATGACATATTTAGAAATTGTATTTTGAAAGTTATTTGTAGTTATAAAATTAATTTAAAATTGTGTGGTTATACTAAATAATATTTTGAATGATTTTATTCAATAATTCAGTTGACGTTAGACGAAATAATTCTCATAAGGTATTCATTTTTCTCTTTAACTTATCAAAGAAAATATATGATATTAGGATTCTATGACCTATGGTTCAGCAATCTGAGATCTTTTAATTTATTATCATCTACATGGTTACCGTAGAAAATTACGTCATGATGTGATCACATTCACGTTGAGGGAAGAATAGTAATAGAGAGAGGAGAGAGAGAGAGAGAGATGAATGTGGGCTAGAGCCCACTTACATAGATCCAAACTAAGGCTTGTTTAACTTGAACAAATGGAGCATATAAATCGAACATGCCTAGCTTGGTGCTGATCCCGTCCTTGGAGATGCCCAACAAGCTCTTGGTGAAGACATCCACGAGCTGTTGGGATGATGCGACAAATGGAGTCAATATGATCACTGCCATTACTTTGTCACGAATATAATGGCAGTCCCCCTCAATATGCTTGGTTTGCTCATGGAACACTTCTTTTTTAGCGATGAAGATTGCAGCTTGGTTGTCATAGTGCATCGGCATAGGTTTCGGAGCCGCTACGCCAAGCTTTTGTAACAGAAACTTTAGCCGTACCATCTCTCACACTATGGAGGCCATGGCGTGATACTCGGACTCCTTACTGGATACCACCTTTTTCTTCCTAAAGCACCATGTAATCAGATTATCGCCAACGTACCTGTAATAGCCAATCGTGGATTTTTTATCCCCTGGGTCAGCTGCATATGATACATCTGAATAAGCTTCGATGCGAAGGTGATGATGTCTTCAATAAAGAAGCCTTCGCCCAGGTGCACTATTGATGTGAGCAAGTACTCGTAAAGCTTCTGCCCAATAAACTTGACGTGGTTCCTGCATTAACTGGCTAAGAACAATAATCACATACCCAATGTTAGGACATGTCACTGTCAGATAGATGAGCTTTCCAACAAGTCGTCGATGCTAGTCAGCATGAGGTAGGAGTGGTAAAGAGGTGTCCTAGAATGAGGGATGGGCTTCTATGAGAAAGGATATAGGCTTGCACCCCAGAAGTCTCATCTCTTGAAGTATATCCAGAGCATACTTGCGTTAGGAGAGTGAGAGTTTATCGCCCTGATGAGTGAACTCAATGCCAAGAAAGTACCGAGGAGTTCCCAAGTCACGAAGACTAAGGTGTTGTTGGAGATAGGCCTTGGTGGTCTGAATGCCCACGGTGTCACTACCTGTAATTAGCATATCATCCTCATAGACGACACTGATGATAATACCTGTAAGTGTGCGTTTGGTGAGCATAGTGAGATCGACCTGACACGGAGTGAAACCAAAGGTTTTGAGAAGACCACCGAAGTTGGCGAACCACGCCTGAGGACTCTGCTTCAGACAATAAATAACTTTCCGTAGATGAGACACTTTGGATGACTCCCCCAGAGCAACATACCCTGCAGTTTGCTCCATGAACACATGTTCCTCCAAATCACCATATGGGAAAGCATTAGATACATCCAGCTAATGCATACTCCATGCATGATTAACCGCCAAAGAGAGGATCACACAAATGGAATTTAGACATACGACTAGAGAGAATGTCTATGTGTAGTCAATCCCATAGACTTATGTGAAGCCGTGAGTGACCAATCGAGCTTTGTATCTGGAAATGGACCGTCAGGATTGTGTTTCACCGTGAACGCCCACTTTGAAGTGACAGTATTGGCATCTCAAGGGTGAGGGACTAAGGTCCATGTGCCTCGAGAAACGAGTGCATGGACTTCAAGATCCATTGCGGCTTTCACGTAGGTACCTATGCGGCTTCATCATACATCCTTGGTAATAACTCAGAGGCCACACATAGGGCAAAGGTGTGAAAGGAGGGGGAAAGGCAATCATATCCAAGGAAATTAGAGATGGGGTGATGAATGCATGTACGCATACCTTTGCGCAAGGCAATGGGGAGGTGAAGGTCATCAACGAATGGAGATGGATCTGAGGATGAAGAGGCAGGTACTAGGGCTGGAGAGGCCGTGATCGAGTCACCATCAAAGGTCAGCGTATCTGCATTTGGCGTCGTTGAAGGGGGCTTAGCCGAGGATGAAGGAGAGGAAGCCAATGAAGTAGAATATGGACAGATGAGAAGAGAAGGGGGGGGGGTATTTGTAATATCAAACAGAGGAGAGAAGCCCGCTGGATTTGTTACGGGAACACGAGGAGGAGCCATTTCTGGAGAAAAGAAGGGAGACTCCTCCTCATGGAATGTCACATCCGCTGAAATAATGGAAGTCAGCATGTGGGGAGAGAATCTGATACCCTTTTTGCATCCGGAGTAGCTGATGAAGATTCCCTTTTTGCACGAGGGGCAAATTTAGACAAATAGGGTGAGTGATCTTAGACGAAGGCAACACATCCAAACACTCGCAGAGGTAAAGGAAAAGAGTGGAGTTGGGATGAAGACGATGAAGTAGGATGTCGCCATTGAGTGCTGAAGAGGGAAGATGATTTTGAAGATATGTGACAGTGAGGATGGCATCACACCATAAAGACAGAGGGACATGTGATGGAGTGTGCCACATTACTCCATTCTAGACGTCATCGGACCTGCCATCATCATCGTCGACATCCGTTGGGTCATGTCTAGCCAATCGACATGCCAAGGCATTAGTGAAGACACCCAAGTTTGAGTATCCCAAGTGAAATCATGTCAGTATCTTTCTCATGTTTTGGTTTCTTTTCACCTTCTTCATTTAGTTGTGTTTGTGTTTTCGTTTGCGTCGTGTTGGTATTTGTTGCGTCACATACATGTTCGTATCGTGGCGTGTTGTGTCGTCCCATATCATCAATGTACACTTCAAACATATGTCCTTTTTTATTTTGTTGAAAAGGGGGTCCTATGTATAATCCCCCCCCCAGTAAGGGCACTTGTGCCCTTACTAAGGGCACCCCTACCCTTAGTAAGGGCCATCGTGCCCCTATATAAAGGGGCACCATGGTGCCCTAGCCGAACTTAGACCAGGTTTTATTTTTTGAAGGAAATCTCATTCACTTGGTCTCACCGAGAGGAGAAAAAGGAGAAAAGAGGAAGAAAAGGAAGAGAAGGGAGGAAAGCAGAAAGGAACAGAGGGGAAGAAGCCGAGGAGATTCTTTGTTGTCGGATGTTTGATGCTTCCTGTCCCCCTCTTGACTGGCCTGCATGTGTCCCCACCGGTGCAAGAATCCCCTTACGGGCATGGCTGTGCAACGCCTTCGGTGTTTTTCACGTGCCCTGTTGCATCGTGACAGTATTGCGCCGCGTGTAGGGTGCTTCCATTACCGCGCAAACGCAATAGCTGTGTTCACACACGCCCAGGAATCACTCGGTTGACTCCTGTTGACCACCCGCGCGCTCGCACTACCAACTTAACGATTGTCCCTGCTCTCACTCGGCCTGGGATACATATCCGAGTTGCACTACGGGAGTTGCCGCACACTGATCCTGCAAGTTGCTGTCCTCTACTATGGTTGGCGTGATGTTTCCAGTCCGTGCTGCCATCATGGCATCCCAACGCCGCCAGATGCTGCAGCCCCTGTTTACCATGGCGTGGGCACCGTTGCCAAAGTGGATGTGCGCTCGCCAATGTTGCACGGAGCCGCAGCCTACACACCGATGCCATCATTTCTTACTATTTAAATATTACCTTGAAGATGAAAGATAATATTTAAATAGTAAGCTATGATGGTAAAGGTTACATGAGAGAGTTGACATAATCAGTTATATCTTCTAAAGCATGAGCTATAGCTTGGCACCCCATGCCCTGAGAACTCAACCAATTAGTTTTAAATCAAGTATTGATATATAATTAAGAAGGTTTTTCTAATAAAACATTTTGGCTCGTTAGTGTTATTCAGTAGAATAATACATGGGCCTTGAGAGTCACACACACAAAGTCTTTAGACATTGGTAGATATACTATATGTCTGCAGTCCTTTGCTAAATTTTCAACTTTACGGGGGACTTCTATTAAAATTTCTCAGGTATGTTTTTATGAAAAATCTAAAATATTGAAAATAGAGGGGACGCCCTCATTTGATGCCCCTGAAAGTCATTTATTAGTGTTCTCCACTTTCTTGTCTTCCTCTTCTTGGCCATCACTTCCAATGAGACTAAATCTTAAGTAAATCAGATTCCAACTAGAAGAAAAGAAGAGGATAATCCTGCCCTTTCAAGATCATGTGGATATGCCTATATGTCAAACATCTGAATGGCTTGAAGAGACTCCTTCAAATAACATATAAATCACAGATTTAATATCTGGAAGAAAAAATATTTTTGTTTTATCTATGCTTTCATTTTTTAGATCTCTTTTCAATTTGATACTCCGCTATGCAGTTGATCTCAAATTGAATCTATTGATGTAATGGTTCCTGCAAAAGAATGCACAATTCTGGTCCTGAAATCTCAAGATTTCATTTAGCTGACATACTAAAACATGTTATTAAATATCTATGAAATGATCCAAATCTAACTTTATTTAATGCCCAACGGTTGAAGGTTCAATATTATATGATATCCTTCTCACATCTAGTTAGTTAATCTAGATTTGGAAAATTTGTAACACATGGAAAATTATACAAAACTCATAAAATGAAATCATGAAATCATACAAAAGTCATGGGCTACTAAGATGCTTGATTTGGGTGTTGAAAATCTCTTTCTATAGTTGGGGTCTCCCCCGTTGGTCCAGTCCATGTCTTAGGTTTCTCCTGTTCTCTGAATTTACTTGATAAGTGCTAATAAATCCACCTATCTATGTGGTCTAGAAGTTTTAGAAGATTAAAAGTTGAGCTCAAGGAAGTTAATTTTGGTTTGTATTAAAGTATAAAAATATAAATAATTTTTTACACAGCTATACTTTCATGGTGATTTCATTTAATTCAATGTTTCATGGATAATTGATGCATAATGTTGTACATTGTATCGGATTCAAGAAAAAATCATATTTATTATTAACACTATGTTACATTATGAAACTGCAATTTCATCATCTTGATAAAAATATTTTCATGATTAAAATATATTTTAATTTTAAAGGTATCACTTATCCTTAGTGTTGTTTGTGCCCAACATTTTTTACGCTGAAATTATTTGCTAATTCATACTGGCGTCCAGCTAATATAGAAAGGGCCCACTATCTATTACTAATACCTTCATCGTGGAGGATAGTGATATTCATCATCAATATCTGATCTCATTATCAGTGGAATCTCCACTTTGAGAAGAGGATATCGCCGATACCAGTAATGAATATCAATTATTTATATTTAAAGGAATTTTTAGGTTAAATGTTAGAGCTAATATGCTTACATCTTTTGTTACAAGAGCAATTCGAGGTCATCAAGGGAATACCACCATATGCTTTTGGATTACCAATATTCATTTCACTCCTGTATTTTTTCATCTCTATAAGTAACATCATCCCTCTTCTGAATATGGTGATATCTAGACAATAATCAGGCTTGTCAAGCTTTCTTTACAAATATCATTTCAGTGGGTTTTTTTTTTCTATTCTCTATTTAGTTGTACTGTTATGTAGTACTCCCAGCTCACCATGTTACATTTTTGCTGAATGGGCCATGAAGCGTTCAGCCTTTGATATTATCCTGACATCTGATTTTGACAAATGGTAGATATGGTTCCTGAGAAAAAATGGTGTTTGATGACAATACTAGATATCGGGACATATATTTGCACTATAGCAGATGTCAGATATTAGTGGGGATAATCACCATTATGTCGATGGTGGTGGATGTTGGTACCAGATCTTGAATATTGGATCATCGATATCTGATCTCAAATATCATATTTTGATATTCGTATATCATAAAGTAACAAAGGATGGATACATCATATACGTATTAATTCATCAAACGGCCAATGAGTAGTAATGTTGGATTCCCCCATTCCCATTTGCTCTGCATGAATGCCTCATGGCATTCATGTGGAAGTCAGAGGAAGGGACCAGTCTTCCCATTCTGCTTGTGAATGTTACGAACATGTAATATTAGATCTCATCTATCTCTCTTAGATGTTTGATCACCAGGCCACCCCTTCAGAGAAGTCTTCGAGGCCGCCATACTCGCCATCGGCAGCCCCGCCAGTTTGCATCCAGCCAGACTGGCACGTGAAGGCGCAAGTGAAGACACCTGGGTTCAAATATCCCGGTAAAGCATTTCCAGTTTTTCAATACTTGCTCATTCGATTTGTCATTTTCTCATGTTTGTGTGTTTGTGTTCGTCTTGTCGTGTTCATGTCCGTCAGGTGTCATGTCATGTTTTAGTGTTGCCATCTTCATGTTGTCAAATACGTGCCAAACACGTGTTTATATTGTGCTCAAGGGGGGTCCTATGTATAAGACTCTCCCCTCTGTTATATTATCTTCTTTAGTATATTATCCGATGCACTCCACACCGCTCGGATCAGATAGGTGAGAGTTTATATCTTGAAAACTATGAGACAAGTGAATTCTTACATATGGGTCGAGCCCGTCTGTAATGTGCGAGCACCAACGAAATTATTCTGCTTGACGTCCTAGTCACCTTCGTCACCGGTCAACCACCGCGGAGCTCGGCTTTTGGCGAAACCCTACGAGTTGGGCCCTACGCGTATATCTGCCTAGGTTCACCGCATTCACGTAGTTGCATTCTTAGGGATTTACCCATCAGACGATGTCATTAATAATGTCCGACATCATATTGATATCAAATCAACGTATTGGTACTGATCAGAAGAGGTCCGCGAGGACGTCTGGCATCAAATCCTCTCATAAACATTCTATTCTCTCAGGATATTTAAGTTGATGCTCTTGGATATGTATTACATTGGAAATGATGGTAAAATGTCAAAGGTGACATTGAAAATGCCAAGGACATATTATGGAATGAGATGATTGTAACGACACGCTGTTGTATCCACTCGAGCATCATCGTCACCATCCGTCACTAGTAAGAGGATCATAGACTCAAAAGTGGCGCTCGTTCTTGCTTATCAATAAATGACAGGATGATGACCAGATGTGGTGAATCAGAAGCTAGAAGCCAGAATTTCACCTTTAGAAATGAGAGCGGTAAATATTTCTAGCCTAAATTTATGAAATTTATATCACCAAATTACTAAAATCTTCAAAAATTATTTCTAAGTCCTAACATAATATATATATTAAAATCATAAAGTTATAAATACTTTTATAACTCTACCTCGTCTTATATTAGTATCAATAAAATCTCAAATGTGGTGTAAAACGTGCCAAAGTTGTGTTCTAGAATGAGCAAATAAATACCATTTATGCAGCCTCATCCTAAAGCACTCCCACTATGTCTCTAGTCCCCCGATGGTGGATTAGAGGCTAAGAGGTGGAATGACGCTTTATGAAATGTGTCGAGGAGGAGAGGTAGGGCAACCAACCGAGAGAAGAGTGGAGAGAGAGTTATATCTAGAGAGAGATGAGAAAAGAGGAGAGATGGGCTGCTAGAGAGAGCCCACTAATAGAGAGAGAAAGAGGCCCAATAACTCTAACACTCCCTCTCAAGCTGGAGCATGGAGATCAAACATGCCTAGCTTGCCTTCAATAATCTCATAAGCCATCCCAATAAGTGCCTTTGTAAATATATCAGCAAGTTGATGTGCGGAAGCGACATGAGAAGTACAGATAGTACCATCAATGACATACTACCTGATGAAATGACAGTCAATCTCAATGTGTTTAGTCCTTATGTGGAAGGTGTCATTGCTAGCAATGAAGGTGGCAGATTCATTATCACAGCACATCTTCATAGGCGATGGAGGGGGGAAACCGAGGTCAATGAGAAGAGACCTCAACCAAAGCATCTTTGTTGTGGTATCAGCCATAGCCCTGTACTCTGACTCAATGCTGGGGTGAGAGATCACAGATTTTTTTGTGATCTCCAAGTGACGAGATTGTCCCCAACGTATGTAGAATAGCCACCATGAGACTTTCAATCTGCTTTATCTCCCGCATAGCCTGCATTAGAGTAAGCCTCTACATGAAGATGCCCTTGTCTCTGGTATAGCAAGCCTTTTTGGGGGCTCACTTGATGTACACGAGGACATGATGCACACCATCAAGATGCATCATACGAGGAGCTTGCATGAACTGGCTCAATACACTCACCACATAGGCAATATCAGGGCGTGTCACTATCGAATATATCATCTTACCCACCAAGCGACTGTACAGGCTTGCGTCCTCTAGTAGTGCTATCGACTTGTCCCACCAATCAATATTCACCTCCATAGGAGAGGCAGTGGGTTTACAACCCAGCATGCATGTTTCCTCCAAGAGGTCTAAGGCATACTTCCGTTGGCATAAAACCATCTGATCCTGCCGATAAGAAATTTCAAGGCCAAGGAAGTACCGTGGTGGAGAGAGGTCACGCGTCACAAAATGCTGACACAGACAAGCCTTGGTTGCAACGATTTTGGCTTCATTACTGCCAGTGAGAATGATATCATCAACGTAAACTGCAAGCACAATGCACCCCCGAGGAGTACGCTTGCGCATCACCGTAGGATCGGAGACAATGGAGACGAAGCCATATGCGAAAAACAGCTTGGAGAACTTATGAAACCAAGCACGAGGACTTTGCGTCACGCCATAGATAGCCTTCTTTAGGAGACACACCTTTGAAGACTCCCCCTGAGCAACATACCCAAGAGGTTGCTCCATATAAACTCACTTTGCAAGGTCACCATAAAGAAAAGCATTGGAGACGTCAAGTTGATGGAGAATCCATGCCTGATTAAGTGTGACAGAGAAGAGGACATTGATAGAACTGAGGCTAGTCACGAGTGAGAAAGTCTTAGTGTAGTCGAGACCATAGGCTTGAGACAACCCCCAAGCCATGAGGCGTGCCTTATGGCGAGCACTAGAGCCATCGGGATTATGCTTGAGGGAGTATACCCACTTGCAAGAGACTACATTGACATTTGACGGGCGAGGAACCAACCTCCATGTCTCTCGTTGAAGAAATACATTATATCCTGCATCCATAGCGGCCTTCCACTCTGGTACCTGCAAAGCTTCATCATGTCTTTGGAATTGACCCAGATAGAACAGAAAGGGCAAAGGCATTATAGGGGGAGGAGAGACGGGTAGAGGACACATGGTTGCCGATCAGGTGTTATGTGCATTGGTGAGTACCCTTGCGGAGAGCAATAGGGAGGCCGAGGTCAGTGGGAGGTGGATGGGGAGCGGAAGTGGAAAAAATAGGCACGAGACACGGAATGATCGGGGATGGCTCAGGAATGTCCGAAAGAGAAGTCTCGGGTAGGGAGGACTCAGGCTGAGCAGGTGAAGAGATGGTAGCCATGGGAGATGATGAGTTAGGGAGAAGCAACTCAGGTGGAGATAATGGAACAATGGAGACAAGTTCCAGAGAAGTGGAACTCGTGACGGAACGAGGTGCAGGAACTAGGGAAGATGGCGAGAAGAAGGGAACATCCTCATGAAATGTGACTTATGCAAAAGTGGTGTAATGACATGTGGGGGGAAATTACACCCAGTATCTTTTCTAAGCCCGAGCATAATCTACAAACACCCCTTTTAGTGCACAAGGGGCAAGCTTCGACAGGCCTGGCGTATGATCTTGGACAAAGGCCGTGCACCCAAACACTCGTGGAGGTAGAGAAAATAATTCAGAATTGGGTGCAAGTCTCTGAATCAGAATGGCACCATTAAGCGCAGCTGAGGGTAAATGGTTCACCAAAAAGGTAGCAGTAAGGACGGTATCAGACAATAGATACATAGGCATGTTCATACCAACCAATGGAGTGTGCATATATCTAGCAGATGTCGATGTTTCCGTTCAGAAACTCCATTTTGTTGGGAGGTGTATGGACATGTGGTCTAATGGAGAGTCTCCTTTTCTGCACAGAATTCTTCTATAGCATGCTTGGTGAATTCGAGAGCATTGTCAGTGCAAAGTACCTTCAGAGTAGTATCATATTGTGTGGCAACCTCCGTGACGAACTGCTCTACGCGGGCGAGAACTTCTTTCCGGCTCTTGATGATATTGGTATAGCTAACTCGGGTATAGTCATCCCCAAAAACAATGTAGTATCCTCCTCCAGAAGGTGAGACATGCTGCGAAGGGCCCCATACGTCATAGTGCACGAGATCAAATGGGCGAGATGAGGGTACGCTCATGCGCGCGGGGTAGGTTGAGTGATGATGTTTCCCCAATTTTCACAATTCACATTTGAAACCAAACAGATTTAACCAAGGTAAAACTTCTTTAAGTTTTGAGAAACTAGGATGTCCCAGTCGGCAATACCACAAAAAGGAGGTTTGTGAAGAACATGAAGATGCAAAGAGTGAGAAGAGAGCACGAAGTCCAGTGGAAGGAGAATCTGCCACGAACTCATAGATGCCGTGTCCATTCTCATGGCCCAGTCCAATCCTCTGTCCCGTACGAAGATTCTGGAAGATTTCAGTGATAAGGATAGAAGAAGACTCCACAGTAAAGAACTTTGGTTATGGCACTAATAGATAGAAGATTAGTGGGGAATCCTGGAACATAAAGGACGTTATGCAGTGGCAGAGTGGAGGTGGCTTGGGTAGTACCGGAACCTTTGACTGGACAGGGACTACCATCGGCTATATGCACATTGGGAATAGAGGTATTAGGATGGTATGAGGTGAGGACAAAGGGGGTACCCGTCATATGGGCCGAATCCCCTGAGTCAATAACCCAAGATATATTATTAGAAGCTAAGAGGGCAGACGTACCTAGAGTGGATGCATTCCCTCCAGCACAAGAAGCGAGGCTGGTGGCAAGAGAGGCCATGCAGGACGAAGCTGACGACAAAGTGTGCATAGCTGAAACACGTGAGACCTGGAGATATGCCAGTTTTGTTGGAGAAACCGCGATCTGATAATTCTCGGAAGAGGGGGCGGCTGTTGCGGGTGCTGCTTTCATAGGTGGAGTAGATAAACTCGATGGGGCTGAGACCAACTTGCCCCCGGTGGCAGCTAACACCCATGCAGGCTTCCAGAACTCCTTCCAACACTTCTCAACAGGATGTGACATCTTCCCGCAATACTTGTAGGGAGGGAAGGAGTTTGGGGATTTGCCCAACACAATCCCCTTTCTAGAGGGCTTTGGAAGACCTCCTACGGCAGCAAGGGCTGATACCTCGGTGGATGGGGTAACAGATGATGGCGGCACACTTTCTCAAGATCCACCATAGTAAGCCTGGAGCGACTGAGAGCCTTGTTTGCAGGCGAACAGGTCCTCATATAGGCTAATTGTCTTGCTCACATTGCTTTTGTTTGCGTACATCGCGGCAAGACATTGCCAAAGAGCACGAGCTAGTCAGGTCCGCTTGATCGGTTCCATGATGTTGTTCACGACGCTTTGACACATCCACGTTGACATGGTTGACTCGAGGGAACTCCAGTCGGCATAGACGGATCTGATTCCTTCGGCGGAGAGTCGGTTAGGTGATGTCGAAGACGATGGGCGTTGAGAAACTCCATGAACACTGTAGACCACGAACCATAATTGGTATCGTCAAAAGAGTAGGCTGATCGGGTAAGCGCGGTGACGATAGAAGGCTTCCCAGATGGTGTATTTTTGGCTAGAGCAAAGGCTTCTGCCATAGAAGAGTCTACCGAGGAAGTGGAATCACCCATGAAGGAGAGAACCGGAGAGTCCCGCTGGTAGTAGCCAAAATAGATGCCGCTGCACCGTTGACGAGATAGGATGGAGGCCGCCTGAATAAATCGAAAATGGAAATTTTCGAATAGAATTTTCTGGAAAAAAATTTGCCGCTGATTGGAAGGAATAGCTGGAAATCGCTGCTCGGAGAAATGATGGCTTCGGATGATGATGCGTCGCCTGGAGAGTCGCCGCCTGAAGGAGGAGATTGTCGCTTGAGATGGAGATGGGCTGTTACAACTGCTCTGATACCATGTCGATCGAGGAGGAGAGGTAGGGCAACCAGCCGAGAAGAGAGAGGAGAGAGAGTTATATCTAGAGAGAGATGAGAGAAGAGAGAGGTGGGCTGATAGAGAGAGCCCGCTGATAGAGAGAGAAAGAGGCCTAATAACTCTAACAAAATGAAATGCTCAGAAGTCGAAAGCTAGAATGACACCTTGAGAAATGAAAGAGTGAAAAATTTTAACTCAATTTTAAATATAGAATCATCAAATTATTAAAATCCTAATAAATATTTCTAGGTACTAACAAAATATTATTAGAATCATAATTATAACACTTGCATAAATATTTTTTCTCTTAATGTCATGTCAGATACAGAGATATTGATATAGAAGACAAAAATCAAATTGCATATCTGTTGACACAATACTAAAATAAGATTTATGGTAGGGTTTAAAATCAGATGAGCCGTAAATCATTTTTTTCACTTTTTTGTACAAAACTGCCATCCACCTTGATATTGACATCAGTCCTCGATGTCCAATATGGGACTCTAATATTGATCTTCTTCGAATTGAGTGATCAGTCTTGATGATCCATCAGGTTTAATCAAGTATGATGGAGCAAGATAGATCAAACTGATCTAATGAATAAGCATATTGTGTTTCTCCTTTGAGACCAGTGATGATATCCCATATCCCATATCAGACACTAATAACCATATCATGTAAAAGCAAGACCGATTTGGATGGCAATATCAGATGTCGGGATCATTCTCAAGACTGTCGCGAGTACCATTTATTGGATGTTGCCATCTCACGGAGTGAACCAGACATCTGATATTGGATATCAAGATGATATCCGGATATGGAAGATGATTTAGGCCACATGTTCCATATCAAAAAGTATGTGCCCATGTGTACATATTTGACCGAGTATTTGTTGACTGGTCATTGCATACATCTCTCTCACTATTTCCTCTTTGGTCAGTGCATATGTTTACCGATTGCATTCAAGGACTTCAACTGTCAGATAGTTTGTGTGAGAGAGAGAGGGAAATAAAAAGGAGAGTCTCTTGCCCAAGTAAGTTTATATTAATAACGCATAAACCTAAAATATAAACGTAAGAAAAACTAAACAATGGCTATCAGAAGAATCTGATATATGCATCCGACAATTGAATTCGGCATCCAAACCTCTAGATGCAGGCGGATACTCAATGTCGTGACAAATATCAATACTGTAGCAATCAATATCCGATACAAGCAACCCATTTAGAGGATTCTACTCCACCCAATTAGAGTGCAGGAACGCAGACAGGACGGATTTTTTTCCCAGGACGAAAAAATTGTCCCGTTTGCTAGGTTGGACGAAAACCGGGACGGAAATCAGTCCCGAGACAACTGGACAGGACGGTTTTTGTCCACTCGAACAAAAAAACCGTCCCGTCCGGAGGTCTTGGACGAAAAAAACCATCCCGTCCGCGTCCTTGCACTGATTCCGAATGTCGAACTGGACGATCTTTGTCCTGTCCTGTCCATCGTCCATGTCCTGGACTATCCAGAACTATACTAATGCAATGACGCGGGCGGGATGGTTTTTTCATCCCAGGACAAAAAAATCATCCCGTCTGCGAGGTTGGACAAAACCGGGACGGAAATTCGTCCGGAGACGAGCAGACGGGACGGTTTTCGCCCACTCGGATAAAAAATAGTCCTGTCCAGAGGTCTTGGACGAAAAAATCATCCCGTCCACGTCCCTGCACTGATTCCAGAAGTCGTACGGGACGACCTTCGTCCCGTCCCGTCCCGTCCCGTCCCGTCCCGTCCCGTCCCGTCCCGTCCCGTCCATCGTCCACGTCCTGGACGCTCCGGAACAATACACCCAATTGCCTTTGTATATTGTTATGTATTATAGCTAGAGGGCAACATGTCGGTTAGGCTTGCTGAAGGAGGGCATTTTTGGGAAAAAAAATAGTTAGCACGAAGAATCTCTGAGCCCTAGCTAGGTTCTTTGATCTTATAAATGCAGTCCCTCGTTGGGGATATTTCTTTGATGTTCGATCTCCATACAAACGGCAAAAGCTCCCACACGATCTCCTCGTCCTAAGAACATTCAGCTAGGTTTTTCTTCCGAAGGTACGCATTTGAATCCCCTGTAGCGGATTCCGATCCGGCGGTAATTGTTGTTCATTGCGTTATGCGTTTGTTTTGAATTTTGATTTTTGTTCTCTTTCAATCGGCGCTCGGATCTAGTAAACTACCGTCGGTCATTTCGTCCATGAGAGCATTTTCATTCTGTCATCGCGGGTGTTCTGATGAGCACCACTGTCGTTACCGTTTTTCCCTGCCGAAGTAGCCCGTTTCGTCATGTTCACGTACAACAGATTGGATCCCCTGGACTGATCTGGAATTTTATTGTAAACGGAGAATGATTTATGGTTTCTCCGTAGGTATGACATCTATGCACGATTCGCGTGCTTGGGAACTAGTACTTTAGTCTTCAAATCTGTTTTAGAAGTGGTCGCATTCAAGTCCCGAGGATTTCTCATTTTGGATTATCCCTCCAGCTTCTTGATTTTTAGGTACCAAACCATGATTCTTGCCGCGTATCTATCCATTCCCTCTCCTGACTTGCGTAGCTTGTCTGGATTGGTTCCTTAATTTTTAAATATAATATATTTTATTTCGATTCATGTATCCTAGTCGCTTAAAGATTCGCAATCTTCTTTATAAATATAGCTTCGAGCACTTCGCTTGTTATCCTGAATTTCTATGTTTCGGGTTAAGCACGGCCCTGTGATAATATTTTCTGAATCATGATTCTTTCTATTCCCTAGGTTGTAAAGTTTTTCTGTGCAGTAACACTCTTTTTTCCTTACTGTGGAGATTAAATCTTTGTTCTCTATCTGTAGTCTTTGTACCGTCGTTAGACTTTTAAACGGGTTATTGGGAGCCTATGTCTTGTCATAACTTATTGTTCGTGCTATTTTCAAACCTTCAGAAAATGTGGTCATTTATCATCTTGTTCTCTGAACTTCTCTTTCTTCTGTTTCTACCAAGGTTGCGATTCTCGAACGTCAATGTTTTTGCCTATTCATGACGATTGTCCATAATAACCAATTCTTCTCTTTCGTCAGTGGTGAAACACGATGCAACATGATGATTCTTCTCTTTTTTTTCAAGTATCAACTCGAAGGACCGATGGCGTTGATTTTTGTTCTATTGAGTATTCTGTATTTTTTATTTTATATTGATAAACGTGTTACTGCCTTCAGGGACCCTTTTCTTAGTCCGGGAAGTTCCCGTTCTTTATTTTCCTTATGCCGTCGTAACTGTGCCTCCCTCCCTATCCGTCTTTGCCAAATTTTGGTACAAATGGATCCAGGCCATCAAATTTAGCTATTTCACACGTTTTAAGTTCGGTGCCATACACTTCTACCCACATTCTTCCCATTTTTATGACTTTTTATCATTTTCGAGTATTGAGCAACCGTGTGTATGAGTACATTCTTCAGAGGATATACACTGTCTTTCACTGCTCAAATGTTATAGTCCTGATGTCGGAACGTCTTTATCAGTTAATTCATTTATAATGATCTCGTTATGGCTTTTCTCTTGATTGCTTCCTTACTCTGTTACGTTTGTGAAACGCGTCTCATACTCCAGGTACCAAGTGGGCTTTATTTTGAAGCAAACTACAATTAATGGCAGGGCAAAGGAGCAACTATGGGAAACGTCCGCACAGTCAGATGGATTATGATGATAATGGCAGTAATAAGCGTAGAAATTCAGGGGATGATAGAGAATCGTATGCACCTGGACCTGATGATGCTGTTTATCGATACTTATGTCCTAGTGGAAAGATAGGTACCATCATCGGTAGAGGGGGTGACATCGTGAAACAGTTGAGATCAGAGACCCATGCGAAGATCAGGATCGGAGATACGATCCCAGGATGTGAATACAGAGTTATTACCATATTCAGCACGTGTAGAAAAACGAACACCTTTGACGACACCGGTGATGATATTTCCCCTGCCCAAGATGCGCTCTTCAGGGTGCACGAGAGGCTTGCGGCGGAAGAGGGTCCGATAGGTGGAGACCGTGATATGGATGCTCCAATCGTTACTGGTCGTCTACTCGTCCCATCAGATCAAATCGGATGCATAATTGGCAAAGGCGGCCAAATAATTCAGGCTATTCGCAGTGAAACTGGGGCTCAGGTCCGTGTCCTGAAGAACGAGCTCCCGCCTTGTGCCCTTTCTGGCGATGAACTCTTACAGGTACATGTTTGTTTACTTGTGTCGAGGGTTTGGCACCCGTCAACTGTCCATCATTGGTCTCCATTGTCGACCTTTGTGGACGTTGATGATGATGATGATGATGCAGACTTTGATTTTTTTTGGGGTGGTAATCGTTGAGTTCTCGAAAAAACTCTTGTGACTTAAAGCAATGGGATCCTTAACCTTTCTACATCAACCAGCATAATTGCTGATGATAATAACGGAAAGATGTTGACATGTGGACGGTTGAGGTTGATGTTGACATTTAAAGGTTGAAGATGATGCTGTCATCTTCAAATCTTGGATGTTATGTCAACATCAACATCCATTGTCAGTGACGACGAGTTGTGCGCAAACCTTCTTGCGTCGTATGTTTGTATAGGCTTTACTTTTGAAACATTGGTATGATTGTTTGTAGATATCTGGAGAAGCTCGTTTTGTGAGGAGGGCTTTGTTTCAAGTCTCAAATTGTCTCCGCGACAACCCTTCCCGTTCTCAGCACCTTCTCATTTCTCCCGGTGCACTCCCTTCAATGAGTCAGTTTGGTATGTCTGCTGGTGGGCCGGTAATGGGGCCAATTATGACTTCATATGGAGGGTACAGAGCAGATGCCGGAGCTGACTGGCCATCCTTCTATCCTCCTCCACGGGATGAAAGTTCTTCAAGGGAGTTCTTTCTTCGGTTGGTTTGCCCGTCAGCCCTCATTGGAGGGGTTATTGGGAAAGGTGGTACTGTCATCAAACAAATCAGGCAAGAATCTGGAGCCTCTATTAAGGTGGACAGCTCCACTGCGGAGGATGATTGCATCATTTCAATTTCTTCAAGAGAGGTCCGATTTCCATAACCTCGATTGATTCTGTTACTTGTTAATATGTGTTTCCTGTTCATGGATGTTTTGGCTTTGGGTAAACAAAGAGAGAGAGGAAGCAGGGCACTGCCCTGTGAGCGAGGGAATAAACCCTGGAAAATCAGTGGAATTGCTCAGTTTCATTAACATTCTGCCTGCCTTAGGAAGGCAGTTAGACAATTACAATTTTACTAAAATTCCCTATTACTGTAGGGAGTGACACCTTCAACCCTGCAGTATAATAATATTTTTCCTGTTTACAGTTCTTCGAGGACCCAATATCTCCAACTATTGATGCTGCAGTCCGCCTACAGCCCAGATGCAGTGAGAAAACTGAGAGGGAAAGTGGTGAAGTGTCGTACATTACCCGTCTGCTCGTGCCAAGTTCAAAGATCGGATGCTTGATAGGGAAAGGTGGATCCATCATCTCTGAAATGAGAAGGGCAACACGTGCTAACATTCGTATACTTTCGAAAGAAAATCTCCCAAAGGTTGCTTCGGATGATGAAGAGATGGTTCAGGTGAGGAACCTTTGGACTCTACCAGATATATTAATGAAACTTGGATTTCTTACAAAAAAAAGCATTTTACTTTTATTCAGATCAGCGGAGACCATGATGTCACCCGAAGTGCTCTCATACAGTTAACCACACGGCTAAAGGCCAATTTTTTTGAGAGAGAAGCCACTGTATCTACTCATCTTCCGCCAGTTCCTTACATCTCATTTGGAGGTGATGCGGCAGAAATGATGAAATATGGAGGCAGAGATAGCAGGGGTTATGGACGAGGATACTCGTCTTATTCAACTGATATGGGTCCTGAAGGGTATTCTGGTTATGGTTCTTCTCAGGTAAGGCTCTTCGTTTGCAATTTTTTCCATTTGTGGAAATAACCCATTTGTGAAAGTTTCCTATTTCTACTGTTTTAGCCGGGTGGAAGCAATTACAGTGCTTATAGCGGTTACTCTTCCGGGCGTTCTGGTAGCAGTGGGTAAGGAATTTTAAAATAAAATTTATTTTTAATAAGAGCATTTTACGGTCTTCTTTGACGCGAATGAATATTGAATTTCGCCATGTCTCTGCAAGTTACTTGATCTATAATTATTCTCACCAGGTTAAATGGCCTTTCCCACGGAAAACATCATGGGTATTAGGAAATCCAGGTAGACTATTTGCCTCAAGTCCTCAGCTCTACCCATTTTGTATCACTCGTAGAACTCGAACGACAGCTTCTAGTCTTAAGCCTTACAAGCCTACCCTTTGTTTTGATGATCTAATACACCGGTTTCTTTTCACCTTTTGCCTTTCCCTGCCTAAAAAAAACAGCTGAGATCTATGAAGCCTGGAGCCCGCCCAAAGCCTCTATGATGAAGCCTGAGTGAAGCCTTAAACCAGAAGATCAGATGCCCAGCTTTATGAGACCGATGGCCAAATTGGGAATCCTATAATTTAGGAGCATGTCTTCCTAAGACTATCATCTTTGTCTTATCCCTCTCCCTTCTTCTGCTGATATCACTCCCCTGGCTGAGTTTAATCACTAAAGGCCCATGCTGCCATCCAAACTCTTGTTCTGAACTTGTACCTTTTTGCCCTTTCAGTTAATTAGTTCGCCTTATCTTTATTTACGCGACAGTCCGTAGAATTTGTGCCACTTATCGACTCTGTTTTATCCTACGTCTTTCTCAAAATCTTTATTTTCCATTTTATCATTTGATTTTCGCCTTACGTAAAGGGCCGTCTTGCATACATCTTTTAGTAGGTAGCATCCCTTGAAACAAAAAAAAAAGAGTTCCATCTCGTGCGTTACTCAAATTGTGTTTTCATAACTGGCAATGAGAAGTGTTTCATACGTATGTGGCAATCCTATTGAAGCTTGTTAAAGGCGCTGGCAATACTTTGGTAAGTGCTCATTGTATTATTTTGATGAGTGTGATGTGTTGCAATCGATGCCTGGCTTTTTTATTGGCGGTAGAAGAAAGGGTAGAATAATAACCATATATATTCTACCCTTTCTGATATCAAATTCTATTAATTTTGCCTTGGTCACAAGAAGTGGCAGATGTTTCTGCATCTAACCGCAGGATATCTACGGTGGCATGTACATGGAGTTGGAGTTTTGCAGGGTTTAGATATTTAAGTTTTGCCGGGTTTAACTGGAGTTGGGCATGGAGAAGCAAGTTTTGTAATTTAATCTATTTACCTATACGTTGTGGATATTTGAGATTATTGTTCTGGGGCAGCTAATTGCCCGGCGCGACCCTTGTTCTCCCGAAAAATATTTTAAATTTTCAGCTAAGTGTTATGCCGTGACATGGTTTTCTGAAAGTAAGACAGTCCCATGATAAGTTTTTTATCTAAATCTGCTCATGAGATTTATTCCTGTCTGGTTTGTGTCTGCCGATTATCTATTAGTTGCAACATTTCGATGTAGATCATTCAGATGCATTTTCTTGTGTTATCTGCTGATTTATCATTTATATAAGATATTAAACCTAGAATTAAAAAAATAAAAAATTTAATTCTAATCAGATGTACACATGACACCTATATTCATTCCACCTATTGCTCTAGTCTGATCGATTGCTAAGATGCTATCCCCCTATCCTTGCAATAAATGTTCCTTAATTTTCGAACTTTGGTAGGAATTAGTTGGCTTCGTTCAACCCAAAATATGACTGATATCTTAATCTTCCAAACGAATTAATATATGATTTAAATTTCTTCAATCTGAATATTCTTAGCCAGATATTTTATTTTAGTTTACACTACATGTATCTAATATTTGTCATTCAAATTTAACTTCATCCATAAGTCCTTGTCACTCAAAAGGATACTATTGTCCATCTCTCTCCCTTCACGCTTTCTACAAATCACAATTCATTACTAATTATATTTGTATGTCTCCAGTTCAAAATATATCGTCCACATACAAGATGTTACTTTCTCAAATGAAAATGGAACTAATATACTTGTGATAAGGTATCACAGTAGTTTATATTACCTCGTTTTCTTTCATGCTGCATGAGTTTACCCTAAATAAACTAAAATAAAATGTTTTTTATTTATAAAAATATACTATGCGTCACGTAGAATGAGATTCAGCTATAGGTAATATATTGTTTGTCTTTGGTCCTCCTTTGTTATCATATTCTGGTTTTTGTTTTCTTCCATTCTCAGTCTTCTTGTCTTGTTTTCTTGATCCACTCAATTAATCCTGCTTGTTGTTAGTAGTTAGAGATAATCATGATGGTGGCTCCAAAGTATTATTTCACTCTTCTTGTCATCCTTTTTCCCATTTATTCCTGTGCTTCAATGGCTTTTAAATTGCAGATTAGTCGAAGACAGACTAAGTTAATTTCAAGATATTTTATTTCTTATTTGTTGAAATGTGTGGATGTTTCTACAAGGGCAAATATTTCAGACATTGCTATTGGCTACTTCCCTGTGCCAAAAGAGAGGATAATAAACATCTCCATAAGTGAAAAACATGAAGAGTGGGGGGGGGAGAGGTTGTATGTCTCTTCCTTCTATCAGTTGGTCACTCTCGACTATAGAAAATTGACATGTTGCAACAATATCACAAGGGTGATGAAGATCCAGCCGGCTTTCAAGACCATTTCTGATTGTTAGATTGATTTCCCCTAGTTTAGGTTAGAGCTCTAATTGTTTAATAGTGAAATATTGTTTTTTACGCATAAATTAGAAAAAAATGAGATGACACAAGCACAGTATTTTCTATTTATTGAACTACATAAATATCCTTGTAAAGCCTTATGAACTGAGTAAATAGCTTCACTTTAACCTAAAAAGGGATTCCAAAAGATTCCCAACAAATTCATGCATTGTATGACATGATGTACTTACTTTATCCACCAAAAGCTAATCTTTATTTAATATTTTATGTGTAAAATATATAAATAATTTGGTTTGGTCAATCCTGGTTAGTACATCTGGTAGTTAACCTAGTCATTTGACTGGTCTAATGAAAGACGGTTCACCAAAACGTTTAGCTCCTTATTGAGGGTGTATGTATCTTCATAATTTAAAGAACAGCTCTCTGAAGTTTACCCATATAGCATTGGTCAATGCCATTTTTGAATAATCATAAAAACCAAGGCATTTTCAGTTAAATGCCATAATTTTCTTTTCAGAAATGAAATTCTGGTGCATCCCAGCCATTGCTAACAAGAAATTTAAATAATTTTAAGCTTATAATTTAAACAACTTTATCTAAAGCAGGATGTCTATTTTCCGAGATTCAAGCTTCAGAGAAAGTATTTTACAAACTTATTGTTTATCGGTTGACTTGGGCCTCTTTGTTTCTCATAAAATAATATTGTCGGAATATTCATTTAGTAATTTATAAATAAAAAGCTGCCATTTTGTGAAAACTGTTCATAAGATACTGGAGGTTGTCCTTGGGAATTACTTTGAATTCGTCTTCAAAATTCAAATCCTAGACTCTTTGAAAACATTCGATCTTGGATCCCTTGCGCAAAATCTTCACGCAGCCACTGGTTTTTCTATGAAGATTTGTTGATTAACCACAGTTCGAGCCATTGATGCGGTTCCGCCGTCGATTTGCCTCCATTTCTGTAGCCGCCAAGGTCGATTTCGGAGTTCTTCCATTGTTCTTCAGGCGAGGTAATCCCTTTTCTGTGCTATCCGGCGATCGATCTTGGGGGGGGCAAGAAGATGGAGGAAATCAGTTGCTCGCGGCGGCCTGTAGAACAGCCATGTCGAAATGCTCTCTTCTTCCCCCTAAGAGAGATGTGGTTGATCCGGATATCGCTTGTTCTCTCTTGGAACTTGTCAAGACATCCATCTTATTGTCTCCGGAAACTGTTCGCCGCTTTTGGAGATCTTCATCGCTCAATGCAGAGGACGTACTCGCCATAATCGAGGGTTTCGGATCGGAATTAGGCGCCAGGGAGGTGGATTTTCTGCTGAAACTCTTCTTCTGGGCTCGCAACCAGGACAAACATTTCACCCATCTCCCGAAAACCTTTGAAATGATGATTTCAATGCTAATTCGATCTCAAAGACTGGATCAAGCCCAATCCCTTCTGGAAATGCAAGCGAACGGAAATCACACCCCAGGCATGAACGACCTCTTCAGCGAGATCATCAATTCCAATATCGAGAAGGGGAACTTGAACACCTCGCTTGCGTTATACCAACGAGCGAAATCTCATCCCAAGATCCTGTTGAATGATTCTTGCTACAAAGCGCTTCTCAATCGACTGTGGCAGATGGAGGAAGAGGGTTTTGTGCAAACAATTTACGCAGATATGGTGAACTTGGGGCTCTTATCGAGCGATGAGAATCACGTTCTTGAGTTCATAATCCAGGGTTTGTGCTCCCGCGACAATGTCTTGGAGGCTGTTAATCTGCTCAAGAGAGTGAAGAACTTGGGAATCCGCTGCCCACAAAGATCAATAGACTTAATTGCAGATGGGTATAGCAGGAAGCGGGATTTTGAAGATCTGCTGAAATTCTTGAAGAAATGGAACCAAAGGCCACGAACCCACGTCTGCCATCGCATACTTTCTACCATTTGCAGAGCTCGAGGGGTGGATGAAGCATGGTCGTTTATGCAGAATTTGGAAACTCTAGGAATCTTCGAGGCGGATGAACAAACCCTGGGAATCTTTGTCCGGTGGAGTTGCAGAGAAGGAAAATTGAGAGACGCTTTCCACTTCATCTCTGAGATTTACTCTAGAACTTTAAACCCAGATCCCCACTCCTACAACGCCTTGCTTGGCGCACTGGGAAAGCAAGGGATGTGGGAGTGTTTGATTCCTGTTCTTGCTGAGATGAAGGAGAAGAAGATAGAGACTGGAATTTCGACCTTTAAGGTCGTGTTGGCTGGGCTTTGCATGAAAAGGAGATTTCTAGAGGCTGAGCTTGTTCTTGGTCAGATGGCTGATCTTGGGTTTCTTGTTTCTTCGCCTTTGGATCCGGTTTCTAGAGTTTTTTATGCGCTTGGGCTTGGTGACCTGCAAGTGAATGTCAAGCGAGACAACGGGTTGTGCTCATCTGAGGTTGAATTCTTTGATTCTCTGGGTAATGGCTTGTTCCTTAGCACGGATCGTAAGTTGCTCCAGACGAGGTTGAACGAGATCTTGGACGATTCCATTGCCCCAAACTTTGATCGACGGATAATGGAGGAGTGTGGCAAACAAGGGGGAGTGGAAGCTGCTCTGAAGATTCACGAGGAAGCTACTTATATGGGAGAAATCATTTCTAAATCTACTTACTCTGTACTTTTGCAGGCTCTGGCTAATTCAAAGCCCTGCAAGGTTGAGGGAGCCTTGAGTTTGCTTCATGAGGTACCTGATCTTTGCGAGCTCTTGGATTACAAATCACTCAATCGTTTAATGGTAGCTTTCTTAGAGAATGGGGTGGTAGCAAGTGCAAGGATGACTCTGAATGTGTTGCTTCAAAGAGGACTACCCGTAACAACAAAGTCTTTTGTGACTGTCATGTCTGCTTGCAGAAAGGACATTGACCCGGATACGTTTCACAAGCTCTTGAATTCCCTGCGTGGTGACCTCGGTTACGCCCTTCGGTTCCTAGTTAGGGAGAAAATGTATGAGAAAACTTTGAATTTCTTTGAGATCGTGCCTCTGAACAGTCCTCAGTCAATGACAACTTTATGCTGCACTTTTGTCAAGGAGCTTTGTGGCACGGGGTTTACAGCAGCTGGTTTTGCCTTTGTTGAGGAGCTGGCCCCTCTTGTCTTGGAACGCTCTTGCTATGAACACTTAATAGCAGGATTCTATGGAGAGAGGAAGTTTAAAAAAGTTTTCCATGTTATCCATCTCATGCCTGAGAAGTATGTGAGTGTTTCTCTCTATGCTTGCATGTGGGAAATCATTGACTGCCTTCTGCTTGGATTCAGTAGTGCCCAAAGGTCTGTTTTCAGCAGGAAGGCAGTATCTTCTTCTTCTTCTTATTCTTCTCTCTTCAAAGTTGCATTATTGGACGGTCTGCATTGGATAGAGAAATGCCAGTCTGGTAGTCATCATCAAATCTACAAGCTCAGTGGAGAGTCGTTTTTGCCTGTGAGGAGCATCTTAAACATGATGCTTCTACATCATTGCTCCACACATGACTCGAGATGCTCGTACGCGCTGTTCTGTCTTGTGATCAAAATGAATGCTCAGTTGGGATTATCGGCGTACCGTAGTCTGGTATCCCTCAGCTGTTATAATGGCCGTTTTCATTTTGCATTGAATCTCAAGGATCAGATGCTAAGAGAAAGAGAAATTTCACCTTTGATAATATATAATATTTTGATATTTCATCTTTTTAAGAATGCGAAGAAATCCTTCGTGGATCTTGTTTTGGCTGAAATGAAAGAGAGGTGCTGTGATCCTGATGAAGTTTCCTGGAACTTTATTGCCTATGGTTCTCACAGGTGTGGAGATGACAAAAGATTTCTTGACTCCATCAACACCATGATCTCCAAGGGGATGTCTCCCTGCAGACGTAATCTCAGAATATCTGTAGACTACTTTTGCCGGCATGGAAAGGTTGAAAACGCCCTCACACTCAGCAAAGCAATGGAAACTGGGTCTGCAGCACTAGCAATATTAATAAGGAGCCTTTTCCTCTCAAGCAGACTCATTGAGGCGGAATCACTTTTAAAGAAATTACAGGACAAGGATCAGACATCTGTGACTCATGCATGTTATGATTCGTTAGTCTCATGCTTATGCAGGCTTGGACGGGTGGATGCAGCATTCAAACTTCTTAATTTGATGTTAAAAATAGATGGCGGTTTTCCAAGTGAAAGGAGCTATTGTCTTGTTCTTAAGGGGTTGCTCTCCCAAGGTGCTTTTGAGGAAGCTCTTGACATACATGCAGAGATGTTAGGGCTCAGAATGCAGCCCAACAAGTGCTTATCTGAGATAATAGTTCGAGAGCTTTGTGGTCAAAGAAGAACTTTGGATGCTGAGAAGCTTTTGGATCTGATGGTAGAATCTGGCCAAGTTCCATCACGTGCCATGTTTCAACAAGTCCTTGATATCCATCACCGTAATAAAAATTTGGACAAGGCACTGAAAATTCTGCACAAAATGCAGCAATGTGGAGTTTCTCCAGAGTTTGAGGCGCATTGGTCTGTCATTACTAATCTAAACAGTAGTATTAAGGATAACAAGGGGGAAAACAAAGATGGAAGGGGTTTCTTGTCTCGTCTTCTTCTCCAGACAGGCTTTTGATCCAAAGAGCTCTGCGACAAAAAAGCTGTCTTACCATAATATTCGATTTCGTCCTCTGATGCATTGTCGTTGGCTTTGCCTTTTGGCATCTAGGCGGATTGCAATTTTGGCCTCCGAGTTCTCCCCATATTTATCTGGTAAAATCTCCATATCTTGTTAGGGTTTTTCTGTCATTCACCCCACTAGGGGCATTTTGATCTTTCTCTTCTTGAATTTCCCATTTAAATGGTGGTAGCCCTCCTTTTAGGAATCAAGCTTTACCTACATCTCCCCCGGTATCCAGGTCCTTAGACCCACACATTTTGATCGGTTGACAATCCCCTGCTTCCTTGTGATTGGCTCATTGAATCTTTATATGGCCTCCCTCTGGATCAATCCCTCTCTTCTCCTGATTGTTCATCCCCCTTCCCCTCTCTCACTTTCTCCCAGACTATCTCTCATCTCCAGAAACGAACACCAGGGTTCTCACCATTATCTGTACTGTCACTCTTGTTTTCCGACAATATAGAATTGGGCATCCATTTTTGTAGTATTTTTTAATGTTTATAATATGAGTAGTTTGTCTCCGGTTTTTGTTTTTCTAAATCCTATCTTTGGCTTTTGTCAGCTAGCTTTCTTTCATGCAAGCCTTGGGCTGGACAGCTCTTAAATACTTTTTAGATAATAGCGTTAGAAATTTTACTGGGGATGATATCCTGGTCGTTTTCTTGCAATGGCTTCCCAAATGCCAATTCCAAGTCTGACTATGTCGATGATCAAATTTTTCATTTTATGTTGCCATTGCATCAGATTATATTAATTAGGTGTCCTCAATGACGGAGGAAAAAGTTTTTCAAACATATATTTCTAGATTTAACGTTCACCATAAGCTGCTAACTGATGACTCTCACATAAGTGTAATGATATCGGTGGATGAAATTCTCATAAAATATATAAGAATATTTACTTCATCTATCAAAAAAAATCTGCCGTACAATAGGCTGACGGTGAGCATTGTCAAGTGATTGATAGCAGCATAAAATAACGACTTGCTGATTCATAATTGTTTTTCTTTGTGGAAGCCCAGAGACATTTTCTTAGAGATACACTCATTGTGGAGTTCAGTTCATGATGTCCACTTCAAGGTATGATTCTTGATTACACATGGTATGAGATATAACGGATGCACAGCTTATCTATATACTTGATAATATGATACTGGACTGTTGTCATGCCAAAGTTTAGCCCGGCACCATGTCAGGGCCCTTCTACCTGCCCAAAGGGGCTCAGACCATCAACACTCGAAGAGCATAAATATAGGAAAGCAAAACTAATTGGGACAACAAATCATACTGTGAGCATTTACTCCAAGTTGTTTCCTTTTCCATTCCTTCTCATCTTCCACTCTAACCTCTCCTGTCTATCTCCTTCTACAGTAGCCCAGTTGGCTCATGGGCTACGTGCCCTGGGGACATCAACAATGGTTCATCATTATCTCTCCCTTCTCTCTCTTTCTTGTTCGATCAGTTCTTTAACCTCTCATTCATTGTATATAAAGAATGCAATTTCCATTGACAATCGGTGATCGATAACAGATACATACCAAGAAACTATATCAGAGCTTGGCGCTTCAATCAACATCTGTCGAAGAATGTCTCGACATTGGTCCAGGATGTGAAAGGGTGCAAAAACGGATGTTGCAAGTAAAGCGATCCAGGAGTTAGATTCCCACCTATCAGATCTTTGCGATTGTGTCAATCAAGATGGTGACTACGAATCAGAAGTTGGATGCCATCGCTGCTCATTGGGAGAAGCGATCTCAACAAGACTCCTCCTCCGACGATTCTCATCAATTCGCCTGGCAGCGCAACGTTCATTGCACAAAGAAGGATCAGCAGAAAAGTCAAAACCGACTCCAGCAAGAGTGTGTCCTTGCCAGAGATCAACGGGCCAATAGAGAAGGCCACCGCAATAATCTCTGCTCCACCGCCAGTATACCCAATCTGCGAGCAAGTCAGCCATCTGATTTCAGTAATCCAATTTCAACAATGTATTCCAGGATGATGAAGGAAGTGTGAATAAAACCTCTACCAATATCGACATATGATACTTTGGTTTCAGATCATTTATATGAACTGTAGCTCGCTTCATGGAAACACTGCCAGCAATAGCACAGTTGGGTACGGCAGTGGGACAGTGAAGACAGTGGTCTAGGATGTAGTGGTAGGTGATGATGCCGGGAGTGCAATTGAAGATCGTGGAAATGTGGTGGGGAGGTCAAGGAAATCCTCCCTCATTATGAAATGCTCTGCATGTTGCTTGGTTGTGGTTGGATTGTTGGAGTTGCTTGGTCCTGCTGCTGCCACTTTGGATTTTTTTTTTTTTAATGTCCAAAAATTGGGAGAGATTTAATAAGTCAATACTTGCTGTTAAGGTGGATCATGTGATTGAGGTCAATATTACCGTTCTATGTGTGCATTAGTGTTGCAAGTCATTATTGGTCTAGGAATAACCCCCACTCAATAGTGACATGTGTGTATATGTTTTTGCTGTTTAATGGAAACCAAGGCTTTATGTTTTCTGAAAATCATCTCTTATTCTGGGCCTCCCATGACTATTCCGTCAAGCCATATAGTTGAGTAAGACTGCATTACCAAGTATGAGGAGTTTTAAGAATACAATGTAGACTGTCTATCAATTTAAAATACACTTTGACGACCCCTTTAATGTTTAATTTATCCATTCTGAATGATCTCTATTAAGCCCAAGCGGTAAGCTTGATAAGTTTGACTGTGGTAAATTATGTGTTCAATAGAGTTCAAATATAGTTCATTAGAAACTACATTAAGTTGTATGATGGAAAAATAACAGAAAGGGAGACACTTTCTGAAGTTTAGTTCACGGCCACCCATTGTAAGAAGCACCAGCCCTAGATGACTTAGAGATGACATTTCCTTTTTGTTTTGATTTTTATTTCTACATGTTTAAGCACACCATCTTGATTGAAGATGAAAAGTAGTACCCTTGCAATCAGCTATAGCTTTTATCACAGTTGTTATGCACTTGAATCCAATATGGTATCAGAGCCAGGTGGCAGGTCCAAATCCCAGAAGCAACACATTGCTTGATTGGGCCATAAACATGCGAGTGGCAGGTGTTGTGTGTGAGTATTAGAGCACAAAATCCTGATTAAAGAGGAAAAGTAGTGCCTTTGCTATCAATTACATCTTTTAGCACTGTTGGTAAGCGCTTGAATCCAACACTGCCCATTTCACCTATTGTACGCCTAATAACAGATTAAGATGATATGTCTCTAAACATGAGTTGCAAGATGATATGTCTTTACTAAGTTCTAAACACAAGTTCTTCCAATCAGTCATTGATTATTTGAGCCCTCGTCAATCAGTATATCTGATATATCCAAAACGGTAAGGCCCTTCCAACAGATAGAAATTATGAGATGATCCATCCGATCTGATCTGATTTACCAACCTAAAAGTCGGGTCTCACATGTTTCATCATGCACTTAGATTCATAATCTGGGAGGTCTTGCTAGCTACACTCCTTGAAAGCCTGTAAATCAGGTCGGTGATGAATGATCAAGCACCAGATTCAAGTGATGTAAAATTGTTTGTTAAGGATCTTATGAATTTGAATGTAAAAATTAAATCACATCTTTCAATGAGAGATTTTTAAAATAGTTTTCAAAGATGCCTTTTTTGTTGCAGATATATTAATGTGCCCTGTACTCCAATGTGATTGTTAATGATCATCAAATATAAGGCCAACTGATTGTTCGTGAGGAATCAAAAACCATGTGTCCCCTCCCTGTAAAATAGGAATTAATCTTATCTTTTAAATTTATTTTATGATTTCCAGGTACAAACTATTACACTAACACTTTCATCAGAAACTACACAATAGAATTACAATGAAAATATTACATTATTTAGTTTTAGGCCTATCAATGAAAATTAGAAGGGCTGCAAAATGAACCCATTTTCACTTGGCATTTTTAGCGAATAAAATATTTAAATATTTAAATGGGCTTTGATACACACGGTGTATCAAAAACCATGTGTCCCCTCCATTTAAAATAGGAACAAATCCAACTCTTTAAATTTATTTTCTGATTTCCAGGAACAAAAAACTAAACCAACACTTCCACATAAACTACACAAGATAGTTTCAATGAAGACAATTCCTTTCTATAGTTTTAAGCTCATCAGAGAAAATAAAAAGAAAACAGGCAAAATGAACCCCATTCTTTTGACATTTTTGTGCAATAATAAGTATTAACTAACAAGCATGTAGGGAACAGCAGCCGTCATCCGTCACTTCACAAATGTGACAGTGACGGATGATGAACTGGGCGTGGCGGTGACACGGTGATGGGCTCGGACGAGTGACTTGACGGGACGGCCGTCGCAAATGACGGCCATGACAGATTTTTTAAAAATGAACAAAGAAGCTTAAAACTGATTAGATTTAAGCTTTTCAACGGCTGAGATTTTGCCATGTGGTGTCGCTAACTTGATTTCTTCGCATTTTGCAGAAAAGTCCCTGCATTAATTTGCGCGCACAAAAGGATGCCGTTTAAAGATAATTGGAGATATGCTCCTCCAATTATCTCTCCTCCGCATGGTTGTTTTCTCGTTGCACGTGACGGTGACGTCGACTGGTGACGGGGATGTGACGGGGATGTCGCAAACCATGATGGTGACACGAACGTGACGGATTTTTCTGAAATCCTCGGATATGTGACAGGACGGTGACGTGATGAAACTTTCTTGACGTCACCATCCATCACGGAACCGTCATCTGTCCTGTCACGTCCCGGGCGTCACGTCCCGGACGTGCCGTTCCCTACGAGCAGGGGACAAAAGACGGGACAGGACGTGAGGACACGTCCTTTCCTCTTTCGAATACGAATTTTATTTTAAATATTTTATCATTGGTTTTTGGGAATATTTTATTATTTAGAATAGTGTTTTTATCAATTTAATTGGCCACCTTCTCCGTTCTAGGGACAAAAGACAAGACGGGAGGGGGAGGACGCGTCCCTTCCTCTTTGGAATACGAATTTTATTTTAAATATTTTATCATTGGTTTTTGGGAATATTCTATTATTTAGAATAGTTTTTTTATCAATTTAATTGGCCACCTTCTCTGTTCTAGGGACAAAAGAAGGGACGGGACGTGAGGACGCGTCCCTTCCTCTTTGGAATACGAATTTTATTTTAAATATTGTATTATTGGTTTTTGGGAATATTTTATTATTTAGAAATGTTTTTTAATCAGTTTAATTGGCCACCTTCTCTGTTCTAGGGACAAAAGACGGGACGGGACGTGAGGATGCGTCCCTTCCTCTTTGGAATACGAATTTTATTTTAAATATTGTATTATTGGTTTTTGGGAATATTTTATTATTTAGACTAGTTTTTTTTATCAATTTAATTGGCCAACTTCTCCGTTCCGGGGACAAAAGACGGCAGGGGACGTGAGGACGCGTCCCTTCCTCTTTGGAATACGAATTTTATTTTAAATATTGTATTATTGGTTTTTGGGAATATTTTATTATTTAGAAATGTTTTTTAATCAGTTTAATTGGCCACCTTCTCCGTTCCGGGCAAGTATTTAAATGAGAGGATCAGCGAAGGAACGCGGGAACTTGGCAAAGATGGAACTTGGCGATGGGCAGTGCGATTGCGAGATGGGAGAGATTCTTCCCTCGGGCAGTTCTTCGATTGCGCAGGAGCTTCGGAGGTTGGAGAAGGAGAAGGAATCTCTCGAAGTCCGCATATCCTCGCTGAGGATGCAGTTGGAAGCCGGAAATCCGTCGAACGCGGCGCAGATTGATGAGCGCAGCACGAAGGAGGGGGAAATCCCCAATCCAGAAGCTTGTGTGCGCGGTCTGACTCCGCAGATGGTGCACCGCTATAGCCGGCACCTTCTACTCCCGAGCTTTGGAGTTCGCGGTAGGCGTTTCTTTTGCGGTTGATCTACCTTTTCTTCCCTCCGACTCAATTCTGATTTGAATTGATTGGAAACTGAACCTGGGTCCTTCATGGTTTGTCTACTCGAAGGAAGTGGCTTCCCCTGCTGTTAAAGGGACCATTTCCTGGCTCTACTACGGGTTTTTCCCGTTAATGTTAGTATCTGTAGAGTGGTCAGCGTCGTTGTCAAAATTGACATTGGATGAAACTCTTGGATTTAGTCGTGTGTGTACTCTCTACTCTAAGCGGGACATTACTTCTGTTGGAGAAAAGTATTTCATTCAGTTCCTTTGTGTTTGCACCCTTTTTATTTATTATGATCACTTGCAGTTGTTTAGAACGATAATGTTAAAGACCCTATAGACGGGACGACGTGAGGAACTTATACAGTTAGATATGTAATGGATAATATAATCCAAGGAGGAAGACACGAAGGCATCTAAAAAAACACTTTCCATTATCCGGAATATCTTTGTTTCTAGTTCCACATGGCATGTGTTTCAATGGCAAATATCAGTGATAGATCACTGATGCATATTAATTGCGATTCATGCTGAGGATAATTTTTGTTTGTATGCGCGTTACGTTTTACAAGGCATGAAATATGCGACATTGGTTCTGTTATAATACTTTTGTTTAAAAAATGTCATTTAATCTCTACATCTTTTTAATCATTCATCCATTTCACTGATCTGGGGTTATCTTCCTTTTTTTTCTTAAGAAAAAATCTATTATTCATCCATTCAGTAATCTTAACATTTAGTTGAGATGAAAAATTGATTTGATATTTTATGAGGCCTTTTGATTATTTTGCTTTTCTGCTCAGGTCAGCGCAACCTCTCAAAAGCCTCAATTTTAGTGGTTGGAGCAGGAGGCTTGGGTTCACCCATCATTATGTATCTTGCTGCATGCGGTGTTGGTAACTCCCCTCTTTGCGAAAGAAAATTTTCTTTCAATATTTGGCTTTGAACGCATTCAATGCCATGAAATCACGCTTCAAAGAAATCCTGTAACACCTAAGTCAACAGAGTGGGATATAGAGACCGGGTGATGATAACTACGTCTGTTAGAATACAGGTAAAGGGTCACGATTGTCTGAAGTATTTTATGATACCTGACATATGTTATGAGCCTGTCCTTCTCCAGCGATGGCCGTACTTGGATAGTAATTTTCTAAAATTGCAGTAACCTTGAGTGTATAGCGATATTCAATACAAGTAGATAAAAACACCAAGAATTGATCACTAAAACAATATCTGAATTTGTTTCCAAGAACATGAATCCTCTCAAGAGTGATTTGCTGGGTAATGGCTGGTGATGGCCACGTCCATTGTGCAATTATTTTGCGGGAACACAATCAGATTTGGTGAATGATCCGCCGCCCACTGAAACTTCTCCATTTGGCATGGGGTAGTGCTCTGTAAGGGACAAGTTGTATCAACTGTTAATTTGACCGAACTACCCGGGATTCTACAGGAGTATCATGATTCAGCTTCAGGCAGCCATACTGGGTTTCTCTGTACTCATTAACTCATTATCAGGATCTATAACTTCCACGAGTGAAGGACTCGATCAAGTCATATGCGAATCAATGCCATACTTGTCACACACATGAAGTCTCTTCATTAGCCGCGCTTGGTTACTCCAACGTCTTCCTATCCCAGAGGATATTTGGGAAGATGTTTCTACAGATTTGATCAAGGTCCTCTTCATTCCCAACGTTTTAACTGTATTTTTGGTGGTGGTGGCTTGTTTATGCAGGTACTGCCACTTTATACCTTTGAAACATCCCTCTACAATGACAGTCATGGCAGGGAAATTGATCAAAGACGCAGTTTGACTTCATGGTAATCATCCATCGCATCTGGTAGATACAATTTTCACCAGCACATTTTTGGAAGATGTGTTTAATCAGCAAGGAACTATCTTGAAATTGATCTTGTCTTATCATCCACTAACCAACTGACAATCTAAGGTGGTGAACAGGGGGCTAGAAACTTACCTGAGGCACTTCTCTTCAGAGGCACAAACATCTTGATCAAAATGACTTTACTTGCTTGAATTCACCTACACACCATTATTCCTTTCATCTCAACAAACAAGGCCTTTCAAGATGCTTTAGAGCTGGGTCCTTCAGAGTTTGGTTCTTAGCATGATCTGATGTTGGCGAGGTTGAAATAAAAATGCATCCATGGTGCAGTCAATTTTGAAGGAAAACGCTGAGAAGTGAGGTCTATCTGAGATTGAGACCTTATAGGATGAATTTATTGGCAAAGCAGACGAATGAGAAACTGGCACCTAGATTCTTCAGACCCTTTGAATTTTACTGAAAGTGACGCATGTAGACAGAAAATTGTGCTTTGCATCTGGTATCCCATGTTTCTCAACTCCAGAAGTCCTAGGATTGGGCGATCATCACCTATCAAATCCATCAGCATTATCCGCATGTATAGAGATGAAGTTGCATCAAGGAGAAGGCGCAGCATGAAGACTTGCATGTCAAGTTGAGACATGTTTTATGTGGGAAGGCATCCTGGATGAAAACTCCTTTGGTAACCCATATCAATTATCAGAGAACAGTTCCAGATTGTCACCTTGGGGAAAGGCAAAAGCTGAGGGGGGGGGTTGCAATGATATGACACCTGAAGAGTTTTATGAAAGAGAGAGTTGGAGAAGATGGCAGCGTTGGAAGCGAGAAGAACAAACTCAAGACGGGGATTCAAAAGCACGTCCAGCAACTTGCCACTAGATGTGCTGACTCATAAATAGAAAGAAGCCAAGAAGTAACCACCAGTTCGTAACTGAATAGGTAAATAGTTCTGAAACTGGAGGAGAGACGTCCTTTGGCAGGAGCATGGAATTTCCTCGGGAAAAGGAGGAACTGGACTGAGTGCGAGAGAGTAAATGGTGCTTTGAGTTGAAGATACACCTCTAACTCATTTGGCACTGACAGTTATCAGTTGACATCGGTTGATGAAATTTCTCAGTTTGGGGAATCATTTGTTCCTTGAAGTACAAAGGGGCCTTCTGTTTCTTTCGTTCTTACTCATGAAACTTGTATGTCATCAATGAATTACTCATCTATTTAATTTAAATTCAGAGAGTTTAGTTATTAATTCTTCTCTTTGTAGGGTGCTTAGGCATTGTGGATGGTGATAATGTTGAGCTTAACAACTTGCAACGCCAGGTACCTTTTAAAGACTCTGTTTATCAGATCTTTCAAAAAAAAGAGACTGTTTATCAGTGATTATCTGGGAGGATGTATGTATATCATCTTCAATTCTTCTTCCATGATGCAATGTCATTCCATTTTGTGGAGAATATTAATTATGATTTTTATTCACGATATAAGTTTTCAGTTGGTATTCAATTTGTTCAGGTCAATCATCGATTGTGTTGCATATTGTGCATAAGTCTTGACATATTCTTCACTCTCTTCATGCATCTTTTCTGATGATTGGGACTCAAAGAGGAAATTAAACATGGATAGATTAGAAAGCAAAAAGTTACAACTATAGAGTGGGATTATTTATGGTTTATGCTCATATATGATATATACCGGATATCTATGGGTTAAGGCCCATGTAGACTAAATAATAGGTTAAATCGAAACTCAATAGGATAGCCTTGAAGTTCCTTGGAAAATGAATTGACAAGTTGATCACTGGAGGGAATATCAACTAGGGCCGTAAGTTGGGCTTGAACCTTCTCCTCTATGAAGTTGCGACCTGCATTGATGTGTTTTGGCTGCTGCATAAACACTGGATTGGTAGTAAAATGAATGGCTGCCTGATTCTCTCAATAGATTATGCACTAGATTGAGAGACCACCAAATGCATCTTTCTCTGTCAAGAAATAAAGTTGCCATTGAGGAAAATGTTATAGTCAGTAATGAAACAACAACAAAAATCCATCACACAGGTCCAAAACAGTAGCAGAGAAGTCAAAATTCCTGCGGGAGTGGAGGTAAGAAGGGGTCGGTCCTGTCCACCCATAAAGTATATTTAATGGAATGCATATGGCCTCTGTGATGAGCAGAGGAGAGGTATGGTGGTTAGATACCTTGGTGTATGGGGTGCCATCATGGTGTGGTTGCAGGTGACCATGTTAGTGGAACGTGAGACATGGAATTGGAGATTTCCTCACAAGATACCTCACTGTGAATGTGGTGGGTAGATCTGGTGGGTAGATGGTGACCTGGAATGAGGCATTTTCTAAAGAAGATTGTTGGACAGGGCAGTTCGCTGTAGCAGCACAGCGGAAGAGGAGAATGGATGGCTTTAAGTTGGCGATCATCTTGGTCTACGGGCCAGTGAACCCGATATCTAGGACATCCTTTTAGGGAGAACATGCAATGATTGCTTTGAAATTTCAGGGATTATCTGTAGTGGTGGAAAATAGATCTCAGGGGCGGGTGTACGAGACTTGGCATCTGAAGATTTTTGGGCGCCCATTCTGGAAATGTCTGTGTAGAAAATGGGGACGGCTGATTATGTAAACAACCTGATCTCCATTGGACTACATCTTATGCTCAGTGGAGCTCCTCAAGCAATTAATGCTGGCGGATGTGCGATAAAGCCTTCAACTCCACCCGTACCAGAAGGATGAGGACGACAGATCTGACAATAAAACCTTCAGGAAATTCGCAATTGCGAGTCCCAATATGAGATGAGAAATATTATTTAGAGTCCAGGAAGAGATTACAAGTAGAGAAGAAATGTTTTAAGGGAAAAAGGAAAGAGGTAGGCTGAATAAGCTTCACTCATCCAGCGGGAGGATCTCTGATTGCTAGCCAAGATGTCCGGTAGCTCCGATTTTAAATGAAAGAAAAATACCTATCTTTTTCTTGATTAAAACCTGTTAGCTTGCTCCATGGCTAGTCGGCATTTGACCTAGCCGCCAGTCAGAGCAAGAGAAGGAGGCGGGAGAGAAAGAAAGCTTGTTACTTTACTCCTTAGGGTTTCTCTAGTTTAAACCCCAGAGACTTACAAGTAAATGGGCTGGGCCCACAAGTAAATTCGCTAGTGTATTGGCGAGTTAGTGGGCCTTTTATATGTGGGTCCCACATTTACAGAATAACAAAGAAAGAGAGAAATAAAACTGCAAGAAATAAATGTAAGCTCCTCTGCTAACACCCCCCCTCAAGCTGGTGCATAGATGCTGTCAATGCCCAGCTTGGATGTCATCTGCTGGAAGTTATTGCTGGGAAGGCCTTTTGTCAAGATGTCAGCTAGCTGATCCGATGATGGAACATACTTCATCTGGATGATTCTTGAGTCAATTTTCTCTCTAATAAAGTGTCTGTCGACATCCACATGTTTTGTTCGATCATGTTGTACTGGATTATGTGCAATATCAATTGCGGATTTACTATCACAGTACAGGATGATTGGAGAGTCTTGAGAGAAACCTAAGTCTTCTAGGATCCCTTTGATCCACAATACTTCACATATCCCTTTGGCAACCGATCTGAATTCTGCCTCAGCACTAGATCTGGCGACAACATCCTGCTTTTTACTTCTCCAGGTTATCAAATTCTTACCAATGAAGGAGCAATACCCGGATGTTGATCTCCGGTCTACTACTGACCCTGCATAATCGGCATCAGTGTAGATCTTTACAGAGTAATCACTGTTTCTTCTGAATAACAAACCATGTCCAGCTGTCCCTTTCAGATAGGCTAGCACTCTATGATCTACTTGCCAATGTGTTTCTCTTGGGTCATGCATAAACTGACTTAATACTCCAACGGCGAAGGCTATGTCTGGTCTGGTATGGCTCAAGTAGATAAGTTTACCAACTAATCTTTGATATTGTTCCTTGCTGACTCGACTGTCATCCTCGCATGCCCCTAGCTTCAAGTTGGAGTCAACTGGAGTACAGGCAGGCTTGGATTCCAGCATCCCAGTATCCTTTAGGAGATCGAGTGTATATTTGCGTTGAGAGATGAATATTCCTTCTCTTGAGTAAGATACTTCAATTCCTAGGAAGTATCTCAAGTGCCCCAAGGCTTTGATAGCAAATAGCTGTGACAGCTGTCTACTCAATTCCTGAATAGCTTTTCCATCACTTCCAGTAATTATGATGTCATCTACATAGACCAACAATGCCACGACCCCCCCTGACTTGGAGTGTCTAAGAAACAAGGTGTGATCCCAGTTACTCTGAGAGTACCCCATATTTCTCATGGCCAGTGAAAATTTCCCAAACCAAGCACGTGGTGATTGTTTCAACCCATAAAGTGTCTTCTTCAGCCGGCAGACTCTATTGCCCAACTCAGAAGAGTAGTATCCTGGAGGTGGTTGCATGTATATTTCTTCCTCTAGGTCGCCATGCAAGAAGGCATTCTTGACATCATACTGGTTCAGATCCCACCCGGAGTTTGCTGCAAGTGCAATTAGAATCCGAACCGTGTTGAGTTTCGCCACTGGTGCAAAGGTTCCTGTGTGGTCAATGCCATATGACTGACTATACCCTTTAGCTACAAGCCTTGCCTATTGTGGTGTCAACCTATTTAATTTAGCTACAAGCCTTGCAAGAGGGGTGGGGTCAACCTATTGTGGTGCCCTGGGCAATATGGCTGCATAGGAATAAGGTTATCTTCAATAGAAGAGAGACATCGTTGGACAGTGTTGCACAAGCAGTGACAAGTCTTGCCTCTACATGGTTCAAAGGGTCGCAATCAGAGGGCATGGTGGCCCTTGAAGCATTATGTGTACTGAATGATCATATCTATTTATAACAACAGGAGGGTCACTGCTATTATGTAATCTTCAAATAAAATTTTATGATTGAAATCAATAGAGAGAGAATCAGAGAACACACAATGCCAATCCATGGGGTTGAGAGCTGCATCATCGCTTGCTTATATGCCCACTTCAGTGATCTTGTTGATGTCTATGTGGGTAGAATCACTTGAGAGATACCAACTGCTACCAGGTTAGATTCATGCAATTACCAACTGTGCTAAAACTATAGCTGATAACAAGGGCACTACTTTTCCACTTTAAGCTGGATGTTGTGCTCCAACAGTATCATCCTCCTCCCTATCTTTTAATGTTGGTGTGGCTTAGTTGTCTGGGTCTGCATCAGAGGTTATGTGTCAAGTTTGAGTCTGGAAACCATCTCTCTTCAGGCTACTGGCGGATCTAAAATTTCATATCATGGTGTTGTGAGGGATTCATGAACAATCTTATCCCATCAAAGAAGTTCATAGGAATGTCAAGGAAAAATAACTGAAAAAGCTGGCAAATTAATCGCCCAAGTCTATTGATTCAGAAGTATGGGCATGTTGGCAAAGAGAGAATGAACCATCATGGTTGATAATGGCGCCGCATAATTTTATTTGTCATCTCTGGTTCGTTGAACTCCAAATTCCTGTACTTACGTCAAGCAGCTATGTTGTGATTACAGGAGGGGACAGTGCTGTTCTCTTTAATGGTCAGTTACTCAGGACCTTTTTCTAGAGCTTTGCAGCAGCGAACTTATCTTGGAACTGTAATGGATGCAAATCCTTGGCTGGCTTTGCATCTACCAGGAGTCACTAGCGGTCCAAACTAATGCGCATTGGACCCATACAATTTTTTCTGCGTAAACTCCATCAAATCCCCGCTGAGGTACAATGCACTTGAATATCTTTCTCAGTAATTTTCAGGTCACTTCTTCTCTACCACAAGGCTTCCCCTCCAAGCAAGGAGATGGTCACTGTCAATAATGAAGAGAAAAGAGAGGGGAGAGAGTGACACAGCCAGGAAATTGGGGCAAAAAACATCATCAATTATTTTCTTCAACAGGCCCCTTTATACACCTTTAAACTAGAGGGAGAGAATCCCCTTAACGGTCATATTTTTGAAAAATATGACCGTTGAAGGAGATAGCTGTCCAACGGTCAGAATTTCTGACCGTTGGAGCCTGGGCCTGAGATATCTCAGACCCAGTAAATATTAGGCTCATAAAGGGCCTAATATTGGCCTTACTCGGACCTCCCACTAATGGGCCCTTAATGGGCCCTTAGTGGATAATTAGTGGGCCCTTAATGGGCCCTTCATTTTAGGTTAGTCTTTTATTCATAATCCTAGAGTTAATCTATTACATTTTACACAAAGGCCTCGGGCCCATTGGTTAGCTTAAATCCTAACACATATCTTCCATGATCTAACAGTCACCATTAATAACTCGCCAGGCACTATCATGATTTGACTATCTAACGTGAAAACAGAAGTTTATATACTTAATTCAAGAATTTTACGCAGCTGGTCATTCAGCCTTCAAGAGACCCCTGCGCGTGCCTTGCATTAATGGTTATGGAAGATATACAGCTGAAAGTATTGCTTGGACTGTTGAAAATGATCTAGGTCATGATTCCTTATGAATATCTGATTCCATTTGTGGATGAATAATTGAACTAATTTCAAGCTATGATTTCGGAAATAAAATTTGAATGATGCCAACCTCAAGTCTGCATGCTTGAAGCCAATATCCCGAGAGATGCTTTGAAAACTCATGATATCCTCTGACAATTTCTGGCAATGCTTTCTGCCTTTGGGCACAGTATTGGTTCTTTTCAGTCACCATTGAACCTGTTTTTCTTCTATGTTTTTACAAAATTCTGGCCATTTCTTGCTCTTCAACCTCATGAGGAGCTCCCTGTGAGTTATTTTGGCCCATTCAAATTGTGTTAAGAACCCCTGTTTACTGTCTTGCTTGATACAAAAACGATTTTCTTTGGTATGTATGAGTGTTTCCGGAGCTTGTCCTTATGTTGAGCCTTGTTTCTCTGCCTCTTCAGGTTATCCACACAGAAGCTTATGTTGGAGAACTTAAAGTCAAGTCGGCTGCAGCAGCATGTCGTTCGTATGTTATTTTTCTATTGAATTTCATGTTACTTAAAGTTGTAATGTTTGATGTTCATAAAGGTTTCGTACGTGGTTTGATGAGTTTGATTTTATAAGCACACGCTGAGTTCCTTGATAAGTTATTATTCTTTCTGTTGTTTTCGCTGATATATTTGCGTTTGGGTTCAGGATTAATTCAACAATACGGGTAGTTGAACACAGAGAAGCGCTGCTACCTTCAAATGCTCTTGATATCTTGAGCCAGTATCCACTGTGAACATGCCAGACTTTTTAATTTTTTGAGATTATTTCTCATCATCATTAATTAGTTTGTGGACTGTTTTAATCCTCAACATTACAAGGTATGATATCATTGTCGATGCAACAGATAACCTGCCTAGTAGGTACATGATCAGTGATTGCTGTGTTGTACTTGATAAGGTAAGGATCTCCATTAAATACTAGTCGAGTCGTTGAAGCAATTTATCTCTGATTTTTTTGAACTATATTAATCTTTGATTTTAAATGTAACAATTTAAAAGAAAAATGTGTGTTTTCATTGTAGACAGCATTTTAACCAATGTCTGGGCTTCTGACTCAAAAGTCCATGCATGGTTTCATTTGTTGAATTAATGTAATGGGTTTGAAAGTACTCGATTTCCACTAAATCTTAGTGCCTCTGTATCTCTCCTGCAAGAATCGGAAAGAAAAAAATGACATCTTAGGAGCACAATTGAGTTCAAACTTCTGGATGTTCTGAAGCTCCATGCTGTTGGTTTTTGTTTGATTACTGTCAGCTTGCGCCAGTTTTTTTCCATCTTGATTATCTTTCTAGTTATGATCAAATATTCAGTAATTTTCAAGGGTATGTTGATACCCATATGAGATCCGATTAAAGAAAGATCTGTTAAAGGTACTTTCTAATGGAGCTGTGTCAGCACCATGATGTAAATCCTAAATAATATCTTGCATCTAATGGAGGGACATACTATTATTCTGTTCTTTTCTATTCTGATGACATCATTTATGGTATCAGGTGTGAACATTGATGTAATATTTCGAACAATGTCAAGACTTATGTCTCAGAATTCCAATGTTCTTTGGAGCAATACAGACGATAAACCTGACACAGCAGTGCTCAATTGTAAGATACTGAAATAGAAGAGAGATGTAGATAATATTGATGGAGACAAAATTGATGCAGGTGCCCCCTATGTTCCAGCCTCGGCAACAGCTGTCGAAGAAAGTTACTGATTTCGTGAATGGGTCCCACTTTGTCTTCTTTCCTCTTTATTATTATTTTTTGAATGAAATATGGACGATCACCCGAAATCAGTGATCAACCCGGAATTAATGATATACATGAATGTGCAGTACACGACCAGGATGGTCCTCTCCAATCAGCCCTCCTTCCAAACCAATATGTAATGAGGTTCTCAACATCATGTAACACGATATCAGTCGAGACTGCCCTTCCCCTGAACGCCACTTCATTGCGGTGCAGCTATATTGCCCAAATAACCACAAGGGCCCTTCCCCATCCCATCTGTCCCCTGCCTGCATTCCCCTTGATTGAGTCCCAACATGCCGCGTCAGAAGACACGTCCACCCCCGTGAGCTTCTGTGACCTCCATATCACCTGGGCAAACAGACATTCAAAGAAAAGATGCAAACACTTTTCCTCTTTTTGTGTCCACATGGGGCACTCAGAAGATGTATCCAGGAGCATACGTTTTCTGAGGGCTCTGGTCATAACCCGTCTCCTAACTAGTAGCCATCCAAAAATCCATACTTTAATTGGAACCTTTTCTTTCCAAAGCAAGCGGCATGCACGAGCTGTAGAAACTGCTTCTGTAGTATTTTCGCAAAGCTTCTTGTATGCCTCTCCAACCGAAAAGCTGTGCCTTTCTACTCCCAGTCATCACGTATCCTATTTGAAAGGCGCCTATGTGCCAAAGCCTGCTGCATGCTCAGCCATTCATCCACCCTCTGGTCGTCCCAACAATCTCCATGCGTCGCCCCAACACTCTCTGATCGAAGTTCCATGCGTCGTCCCAACAATCTCTGACCGAAGCTTGGGTATTCCCTGCCAGATGGAATAAGTGCGGAAACTCCTCCCGTAGCTTTCTGCTCGCCACCCAGTCATCCGTCCAGTATTGGAATAAATACCCGTCCCCTAGCTTGGCATCAAAGAATCTTTGGACTAATGGGAAGATGAGCCTCATGCCATTCCAGAAAGGAGACGCTCCTCTGATTGGGACCATTCGTTGTTCTCAATTAATCTCTGTACCATAGGTGTCTCTTACTACCTTCATGACCATATCTTCCCCTGCCCCCATGATCCGACCAGCCCATTTTTCCAGTAATACCTTGTTCATGACATACAGGTGTTCCACTCCAACCCCCCTTGCTCCACCGGTTGGCAAACCTCCTCCCAAGAGACCCGAGCAGCTCTTCTACCATTCCCTGCTTCCTGTCCTTTCCAGAAAAAAACCTCATTTTGGCGTCCGAGCGCCTGCCAACTCCCTGAGGCAACTTAAAGACCAACGAGTGAAACAACGGAATGGCTGACAGCACCAATCGTAGGAGTAACAGCCGGCCCCCTTTTGACAGCACACGGCTCTGCCAGCTGTCTAATCTCCTGTCCACCTTCTCAATCACTGTGTTCCAGTCTGTACTCCTGAGTCTTCCCTGTGTAAGTGGCAAACCCAATTGGCGTCCCTAGAGCTTCTTTGCACTGTACTTCTTCCTGCGATAAACCAAAGCCAGCGAATGCAGATTTTGCACGGTTAATCTTCAGAACCGAAAATTCCGTGAACAGATCCAGCAGTGTAGAGAGGTTTCTGGCTTCCTTCACTGATCCTTCCATGAAGAAGGTGTCATCTGCATATTTCAGAAGTGGGATGCCAGTCGGGAAACTTGCTGACTGGAATCCCCTCAACAAGCCTTGAGCACATACACTGGTTGTACATATAGCCAATGCGTCCACCGCAAGAACAAACAGTAGCGGTGCCAGCAGGCATCCCTATTTATTTATAGTCAGCATCACATGTGCTACCCCACTTACCGTGGCCTTTTAGTGACACGTCGAAATTATCCTCCCCAGGAGTAAACGGAGTGTCATTAAAAGGCCACGATAATTCTCCCCAGGAATAAACTTTGTGGCACAAAGTATCTTGCTGGTATCTGGTATGCCGGCCTAAGTAGTAGGATTCAATCTCAACAATAACAAAGATATAGTTAAAAAAAAACCAAGATATTTTCCAGAATAGCAAATTCGTAACTGTTGGTGAGAATACAAGCAAATGGGAACACCTAGGAGGCAAATACATGAGATATGGATGAGCACCCTCGGAGGTTAGTTGAATCGATCTAACCCTTCTAGATCGGGAACTCTTCCCACTCGTCAGCCCTGGTTGCTCCAGAGACTGCTTCAAGAAACTGTCCAATGGCATCCCTGCCTATTGACACCATTATTAACAGACTACTTTATATTATTGACCACGCGCCATGTCATGTAGAGCAAATATGTTTTACCCACTTCTATATATTTTTTGGGTACATCCGTATCAATGTTTGTTACGATAGAAATATCTAGGTTGAATATCAGATTCTGGAGAAGAAATCACAGATGCAGAACGAGAAATAGACTCTTGAGGATTTCATTTTGGTCAAGGAATATATATGAAGTTTATTGGGCCAAAGTAAACATTGCCCAGTAAAATTATAACGGCTAGTACGTCAAATAGGGTGCACATGATGGTTTTTTTTTTTGAAAAAGAGAGTGCACATGATGATGCCATAATGCCATTAAAAGCATTTTTTTGTATTTATGTTTTATATGATTTTCTGTACATTTAGAGCATATGATTTTCATTCTTACTGTTTCAATATGATAGAATACTGTTTCTGTCCCATTTAACTTCAGAACCAATGACAAGGTAAGATGCACGTACCAATAGTTAACATCTTTATTTACAAAAAACCAATATCTGTTGACATGAACATAATTTGTTTAAAAGACCCACAAACTCTTCTTTTATACATTTGTGGCTTTGCTTTTTCAAACTCCTATTTGTTCACATGAACAAAATATGTTTCTTTTTCCATACGTTTAATTGTGGTATGTTTTACAATCTTTCGCTTTTGCTGTTCATCTTTGAATGATGATGAAACATATTTAAGGAATTTGATTTCTGTTTGAGAATATTATAAATTTAACTGAATATTTTTTTACAACATTTTAATTTTTCCTGAACAATCGCGGATGGATCTTGATAGCTTTGTGTTGCGATATTTTCATAATAAAGATTTTGTTCTTGTTACATATCTCATTTTCTTATCTTTCAGCCACTGGTGTCTGGTGCTGCGCTTGGTCTTGAAGGCCAGGTAAGGTTTTTAATTTGGTCTTACACTCAGATCTATATCCCCCTAGAAATTCAGTCCAACATAGAACTTTCTGGAGATGTTGTGAGAACCATAGTTGGGTATCTTATCATGGGCCACTTGGTAGCATTAGTCCACGGATTAAACCCTAATAAATAAAAGGGTGAAGGAAAGAACTAGGAGGATACGCATGAGTTAACAAGCTCTGAGGAGAGTCTGTAGGCTCTAGGGAGATGGAGCCGCCTCTCAAACGACTACCTTATCTATATTCTGTTAGTCATACATGTGATTGGTCCCTGTTTATCATTTCTCTCTACATAACTCAACCTCCATCTATCTGTCTACATCCAACTCACTTGCCCTCTGTAACCATCATAATCTCCCTCTGCGCCTGTTTGTTATTGGGTTGTACGGATCCTTTATCTGGTCCTGGCACTGTCCTCATTCAAGGATTAAGAATTGGTTCAATTTTTTCTCATAATATGTACCCTGCTTGAATATGAGCACTGATGTTTTTTTCCAAGCAGCTTACAGTTTACCATTACAATGGTGGTCCATGTTATCGCTGTCTTTTCCCTACACCTGCACCAGCTGCTGCTTGCCAGAGATGCTCTGACAGTGGGGTTCTTGGTGTAGGTATGTGCTACGATCTCCAACCCCCGTCACGTCAATTTATGTCATTTTTGTCTTCAGCATAGTGTTTCCCTAAATACATGTAGCCCTCCCCTATGGCGGGTGATATGAACCCCATCATATCCAGGGGAATTTTGATAATTTGGTGCTCTAAGGACGTTTCTGATATTTACCCACTAATAGTATTTTGGTCACTTTTCTTTTTAATTTAGTTGTTACCGCTAAATAGATGTTGTCCTCACTTTGGCAATCCAGACAACAAATTATTGAAGATGGGCTTGTCTTCTTCCCTGTGGATCTCCATTATGATGCCAATCCCTCTCCCATTTGATGTCCATCCTGCAGATATCCCACTTCCTGGTAACTTTGGTTCTGCCAGGTCCTCTCCTTGCTTCTCTTCTCAGTGAAATCTTTCTGTCGTCTTCCTCCCTCATCCTCTCCTCGTTTCTCTTCTTAGACAATTTTACCACCATCCTCTCCCTTCCTGATGTCTCCCCAATAAGAACCTCCCCAATAAGGACTCCCCCCTCTGATCTCCATGACTGTGCTACACCATCAGCCTCTCTGATCCTTTCCCCAGCCCACAAAAAAACAAAAATCAACTGAAAGAGTTGCTGCCAGTTTCGCCATAAATATAGCTTTTTAATTTTTGCCTATTATTTGAAGAGATTGTCATGTGCTTCACACTCTGCATGTGTCGGGTCGGATGGCTTTTTTCTTTCTCCATGGGTTTTAGTATTTCTTGAAAATGTTAATCCTTTGCTATTCTCCCAGTACAGTTCTGTTGTCACGATAGTAATTCTGGTAAAAACACGTCATCTTTATCGTGAGGCTCATGTGCGAAGGGCGTTGTAATTATATAGAAATTGGTACCTCCCATATCACTTTCTGAAAGGGAAATGCCTCTTAAAAAAATCCTGAGACTTTTTGGAACTTTCCCTTATAGAGACGTTAGGTTTCTTGAGACTTCCAGCAGAAACTGTTGAATGGCATCTGGAGAGTTTGATATTCCTTTTTCCTGATATGATAAAGTTCATACACAATATGATAGAATTTACTGAGGATTTCCCATATGCTTTTCTGCATTCTTTATTCCTTGCGAACAGGCGCCTAAAATTTTGCATACCGTTTCCGTAGTTCCCGGAATTATTGGTTCTCTTCAAGCTCTAGAGGCCATCAAGGTGGCAACTTCGTGTGGTGAACCTTTGTCCAGCAGAATGCTTCTTTTTGATGCCCTGTCTGGTCATTTTCGGACTGTAAGCTTCTTTGTACTCTTATTCAGAAAGTATGTGTTCGTTTTATTTTTTTAAGCTTTTGAATTAGTTATTAGTCTCATAGTTTTAATAGCTCTTCATCTAAACTTCTGATTCAGAAAGTATGTGTTCAGAATTTCATGCATTTTCTTCATCAGCCTGAGGATTTTAGTATCATCCTATCATTAAAATTGTGGGGAGGTGTGTCATCCATTTTCTGTATTATTATCCTTGGGAAATATTGTAAGAGATGATGTATAGGTGGACTTCTTTCAGCTGTTTGATCAATGAATTGTTTTAATGCATAAATAGATATATACTTCTAAAGTTTGCTAGCCTGCTTTACTATGTCATTTAATCATTTCCTCTCTATCTCTAGGGATTTACTCTGAAGGAAACTTGGTCCATTTCCTTCTAGAAGTTGGATTCCTTATCATGAAATTGTAGTTGTGAAACCATGTTCCTACTATGATGGATATTTACAAAACTCTTTCGTGGGCTGAGTATTCTTTCTTTGCTCTTCAATTTCTCCAGGTTAAGCTTAGAGGAAGGTCCTTGAACTGTGAGGTTTGCGGTGACAATTCAAGATTTACCAAAGAAGTATTTCAGTACTTTGATTATGAGAATTTCACACGGGCGTTGTTCTTTCCTCCGGTAATGGCCCTTCGCATTTGGCATCTGCTTTTGGGAAAAGACCTTATGATAGACATTCATACATACAATGGTTAACTTAAATGTCAGTTGATTATATGTTTATGACATAAGCATGTTGATAGGGTTTGGTGTCAGTCATGATTGTCTGCGTTATCTGATTTCCAAGAGCCGTCATTGTCGTTGACACTATCATTCATAGTCATTGACATAAACATGTGGATAGGGTTAAGGGTCAATGACAATGATGGTTGGTGAGGACAGAACATAGAACCATCATCATTGTCATCATCACCATGCATCATTTCCAAGGTAACACAGAGCACTTAACCATGTCATCATCGTCGACATCATTGTTATTTAGGTTCCAAGGGCCATCATCGTCATCTTCATCATTGTTATCCAGTTTCCAAGGGCCATCATCGTCATTCATCTGTTGAATTCATCATCGTCATTTCTCCAAGCCACACAAGGATGATATGAAGATGACGAATTTGTGATCATCCACCAACCCTACATGTTGATCAGGACAAAATTTTTTTACATGGCGTTGACATTGATAATTTCTTTTCTTCATGTTTTATGTACAGTCAGATGAAGGGCTAAAGTTACTTATGGAAACAGATCGAATAAACACCGCACAGTATAAGGCGCTGGTTGACAGGGGTGATGCCCATGTCCTGATTGATGTTCGACCAGCTCACCACTTTGAAGTAACTGCACTTGCCAATTCGATCAGCGTTCCTCTGTCATGTTTGGAGGTGAAATTGCCAGTGATTCATTCAGCTGTGGACCAAATTAAACAGGAAAAGGGCGTAGATCCTTCTCTCTATGTCATTTGCAGACGTGGAAATGACTCCCAACGAGCTGTTCGGTTATTACATCATCATGGATTCTCTTTGGCCAAGGATATTATTGGAGGTTTGGAGTCATGGGCTAAAGATATAGACTACAACTTTCCTATGTATTAGTTGCAATGTAGATGAGCTGAAGAAATCTTAATGCTCTACAGAGATAAGATGTAAACTTCTAAACTTTTCTTGCGTCAGATATAAGCCCATAACTTTTATTGGTTTATGAGAACTCTAATTTTCTTTTTTAAGCTGTGGAGTATTTATGTTTGAACAGTAGTTTGCGAGGTCAATCATAATGCCACGATGTCCTTAAAAATGCAAAACTGAGGATTCATGTAAAATGTTAGAATATTGACGTTGGGAGAAGTCATAATTGGAAACTGATGTATCTCATTCACTTCATCTAAGCCACCAATTTTGAAAAAATGCTGTGAGGGTTCTTAGAAAAAATGCTCATTGGTTGATGATCTACTTATGTGATTGTGTGCTGTAAACATATCAGAAGATAATCAAAGGGTAAGTTCTAGAACACTAACAATTTTGATCATCCTGGAACTTCTTCTTGCATCCCCCCCCGTTTGCCCCGCTCTGCATCAAAAAACCATTCCTCTCAGTCCGCTCTGCATCAAAAAACCATTCATCAAAAAACCGCCAAGGTATCTTAATTTATTTAATTCTTATTTCTCATTATAAACTTCCATTAAAATTTTGGAATATATTTTATAGACCTTTGATGAAATAGATAATTAGGAAAATTATTTTCTAATTTTTTAAAATTAGTAATTAGATATTATTTCTAAACAATATTTAAATCCAAAATATAGAAACTAAACTTAAGAAACAATGCTTGCTCCTCGTGGATTCAACCTTGACTAGCTCTGTGTTTGTAACAAAATGCTAAATATTGTTGTATAACTCAATGGACTTAAACAATAAAATAAACCCTAATTTATGGTTTATGGGTTTGTTTCCTTTTAGGCACATTTCACACAAAAAAGTGAAATGTTTACGACTATTGCTGATTGAAATACCAGTTTTCTAGGAGGGAGCTAGAGCCTAGAACTATATATGGTTGTTGTAATTCATATAGGACAAATATCAAAATGAATAAAGTTTAAATACCTTTATTACATATATATCTATATATACATTATTAATATTATTATAATAATTTCTTTAAACTCTCTCTATTTCTCAAATTTATCATTAAGAATATTCAAATAACTATCACAAAAAGAAACATGAAATATCAATCTACCTCCACTTGGACCTACATCATTTTTTGCCCCTCCTCTCAGGCGTATTCAGCGATTTTATGCACCAAAAGGCATGATTCCATCCTTACATCATCAATTTTATTTAAAGAAACATGAAATAGTTAATAAATACAATAAGACAGTACATAGTTTCATGATCCATTCTTATGTAGATGATTATTAACGGTAGGATTTTGAAACACAATCATATTGTACTAGTAGTTCTGCAAACTTCCACAAAAGATACAATTTTAGATCCTTTCGATTCATATTTGTGATTGGACTTCTTTTTTTGAATTTAAAGTCCAAAAATCCTTGTGCGATCTTTAGAGGACAATCTTCTGAAGTTTTGTAATTATGTGATTTCATAGACAACAATATCTTATCTCCTGTGACTTAATGAAAGCTAGACACAATTCTGGTGTCTGTTGATTTTGATTACTTTAAGAACGCTATTTCTGCATAAGTAAAACTCAAGAACAGCATTTATAGATCTTCAGAATAAAATCTTGTAAAATCTAGTTATTTTAGAAATAAAGTAGTGAGTGATAAAGTTAAATGAAACAGGACGATGAAGTATTACCACTTTGTTTTCAATATTCCTAATTGCTGTTTTTCCCATTCATTTAAAAAATATCATAAAATAATATACATGACTATATTTTAAAATATTGTAAAGTTGAATCAAGTACTACCGATTTCTGCTTAAATTTGCCTTCAAAAAAATTCCAAAAATCTAGCATGAAGTATATAAAATGCATTTTAAAAAAAGAGAGAAATTTATTTATAGATTTTTTTTATCTTTAAAACAATCTAATAAATCAGGCATTATTTTACAAGATATAGATGTTGGTGTTCACCATGTAATTGTCAATCAAATAAATTCTGTTCAATAAAAAAACCAGTATTAAGAAATATGTATGTATTCATATCATTAATCTCTGTCATACCTTTACACTTTGAGACTTTGACCAAATGGTCTAATGTTTCTCTTTTTTTCATGATAAAGAGCTGAAATTCTTATTTAATTTCACATAAATAAGAATTACATTCTTATTTTCTTGTTGAAGTCATATGTAAGGCTATTACAAGTGTTCATGCATTGTCATGAATGTACATTAGTTGAGAATATTGACTATGGTTTCCAAACCATATGTGGATTCTTATATTTTGACTATTCATCAAAATAGCTGAAGATTTAAATGCTTAATTTTATGGACTTGGGCATTTGTACAAAATTTATCTAATCTTGAATAAAATCAAAAACCTTCTCAAGTGTAACTAATAAGATTTAGATTATTATGTTGATTTATGATATTGTAATATACCCAGAACAGCATTTATGCTATAGAAATATATTATTTTACGAAGTGTTTTACACTATATTGAATCAGTTTCATATGCAATATATTATTTTTTAGTAATTATCAAGCTGAATAATTTATATACTAAATTTAAAATTGAAAATTACGTTTAATGTTGTAAGGTTGTAACATAAATAATTTAAACACACAATTTTGTTGTTTTTAATGATATTACTTTTCCATCTATAAACCACGCCTTCGTAATCCATTTTTATATGCTTTTAAGTAGTGATATATACTTGCATCATTCTAGATAGGATCTAACCAACGGTCAAAGGGGGTGCAGAGATGAGGGATGAAATTACTTGAGGCTGTCCACTTCTTTGGTCCCAAACCCACAGGGACTGACTGTACCAGATGATGCATCCCCTTTAAGGCTGGTGACTCTAGGGGTTCTCTGGCCCGGGAATTTTTTCCCTGATGGCTTTCAAGCTTGCAGTCCCATCCCTGGGGCCAGAGAGCCCCTAGAGTCCGAAGCACAAATGATTATAATACACTATATGCATGTATTAATTATTTAGAAAATATCAACTTAATGAGTGATGACGTCAAATAACTACACCCTTTTATTTCCACCAAGGTTTCATCGTCCCAATATGGTCCATTTAGGTCCCTATCCACTCCTAGTCTTCTACATTCATTTATTCTGGTATTAGAGGTGCACATTTTTGTTATACTTATTTCACAACAATTCTAGGGTTTTTTTTCCATTTAATTTTCCAAAGGGTGTTCCATTGGCAAGTGTCTCAATGTTGGATGTCTTATGTAACAACATCATTCAGGAATTAAGGAAAATATTGAAGCACTCTTTGTGAATTGTTACTGTGTAATTCTTATCCATAATTCTCATGCCTAGGGTGGACCTAGTTCCAAATTATTGTTTTGGCTAGAGAACATCTATATCTTAAAAAAATTTCGAGTGCATCATTTCAGATCCATCCTTAATTGAAACTCACATTACGTCTATTAGAAAAATCCAATCTCACAATAGTCGACCCCATTCATTTTTTCAGAACCTTTACCAGGTGTCCTACTAATACATGTACTATTTCATCACCTGTAATAATGCTATCTTTTTAAAAAGACTAACATAATATACTGCATGAAGAAGAAAATCAAATATTTTGCTGATTCTTCTAAAATCTTTTACTCATGAGGGGTGATGGAAATGGTATTCACTATTGGCGTGACCAGAAAATGTGTGGCATGGTGAAAGATATTCTTTTATATGGGACTTTCCACATAACATAAGTGGATTTGTAACAAATGGGAAAATCCAATAGTATCTTATTTGTGTCATGTATGTCATGCCTTCATAAATCAATATATTGTGAGTACATTTTAATGCTTTCTCGGCCCACAACATCTTTGAGAGAGGTTGATATCTATTTATAAGAAATAGATCTTACCATGTGACTATCCAAACATTTTCACTAGGTGGCTGTTGGTGGACCTTGACATTCTTAAAACCAATCTAGACAATCAGTTTCAAGACATGTCACAAAAAATAACGTAGGCATTTTCTTAGTGAATTATAGATACACAGTCCCTGAATTTGTAGCCAAAATCATACCAATATCATATATTTGTGATGGGGGACCATCTAGGTTCGAAGACCCAGTCTCAACCACTTTGTCGAGAGAGGGCTGATGCATGAGATATGGCATTCAAAGTACTCGGCCTTGTCAACGAGCCCCAGAGGTTTGATGTTATCTTTCACTTATTTTTACTTGCTTAGTGGGCCTTGTATGTTGGCGGCATATGTGTTTGTGTTTGTTTGTTCACACTTGTTTGGGCCGTTGTACAGACCTACATGTTTGTGCGTGTGTGAGCCCATGTGTAATTCCATTATTTCTAAGGGGGAAGGCCCATATTTACCCCCGAGGGGGGACACCCAATTGAAGAGGGAGAAGAAGAATTTTGAAAAAATGTGAACTTGATAGATTTTTCCTTTAAGCTTAGGTGTTTATTTAGTGTTTTTTAGATTTGCCGCATAATTACAAAAATGTCATAGTGAATTTGAAAACCAGAAACCCAAGCCTTTGCCGAAAATAGCTGCCGCCTTCGCTGGAGCTACAGTCGCCGATGTTGCCGACCCTCTGGCCCGCGACCACTACGTCTCGCGGTCGTTAGCTGCAGCTGCGGCCGTGGCCGTAGTCGCCAGCCACAGCCACAACCTCTAGTGCGGTCGAAGTCACAGCCTTGGAAGTAGCTTCAGCTGTGGCAGCTGGTGCCAGCGTTGACCGCTGGTGCCAGCCAGGACCGACCTTGCCACTGCGTCACCACGCCACAAACCGTTGAGTCTGCCACTGCGCCTCATCCCTGCGCTCGCCACCGTGCCCATGGCTGCATCTCCCTCTATGCCCCCCGCAACACTTTCTAGTCATTTTTGACGCTGCGCCTCACTTTCGTTCCCACTGTAGCTCCCACCGCAGCGCCCGCTGCTGTTGGCCTGCCGCCTTCACCGCCGCACATGCCGCAAGGTCCTGCTGCCACGCCCGCCATTATCGCATCCCATTGCCAGGTCCTGTCGTCGTGCCCACCACCGTCGCTCGTCAGCACCTGTCGCTTCCGCTCATTAGAGCCCACTATCGGTAGTCATCATCACCCAGCCTCATGCCCGGTCACATGCCGGCCCCGTTATCACTAACACAGATGTTAGATCTGTAAAGAAACTGGCACGCTCGCACTTATTCCCTTGTACGCGTTCAATTATTTATTTCAGTACCTGTGGAGCGTGTCTCCATCGTCGAGTTTAGGTTAGTGATAAATAGGAATACGTTAGTGAGATAGGTTTCTATCAGTACGACCTTGGTTGGTGCGCCGAAGGTGCAGGCACTAGCAGCAATAGCCGTATTTGTACTGTCGGCCCTCAGCCCGTCGTCCGGGTCATCATAAGCCTAGTGTCATTCCCAAGTCACACTTGCCGTAACTTAGTGGTCCTTGGCGTGCGTTAACGCCAGGTTTATACTTCTCATCATTTTCATTGTCGCATCATCATTTGCCTTTTAGCCCGCATTATCATCTTCACTGCATGACATGACTGCCCTCACCCTCCCTATGGTGTAACACGAACCGTTCGATCCCGGCGTCCATCTTGTTACATCAATTTTCTGCATCTTGCCTTGTCACGGTGGCCTCTTTTAATGAGGAAGGAAAAATGGGGCCTCTTTTAATACAATTAACGCTCACTTGCATAAGAACTCATTGGTCAGGTTTAGTCATACTCATAACAGTTTTCCAGTTCAGTCAATTGGGACCTTCTTTTCTGACTTAATTTTAAAATTGAGTTCAAAATGTAATTGGAATTGGGTCATAATCGTCCCTAATTAGGCTTTGAAGTGAATAAGTTAGAGGACATTGATCAACGATTGGGTTTGTTTTCACTGTAATTTTCAGCAGTAAAAAAACCTACTAATTGTGACCATGGCGCTGCTGGAAAGATAGACACCTTAACGTTTATCGAAAATAAAATCAGATAAATTAGAGGAGGTTTTAGGGTCATATTGGGGAGAGTTGAGAGATAACAAAAACTCTCCCTTAATATACAAGGACTGGCTTTCTTGGACTTTGTCAATGTCATGGGTCCTCCCAATTGCGGTTGATAAATAGTAGGAAGCTTGTTTTCTATCTCCGGGCTATTGTCCTATTTATGAAGGCTTACATATTGATCAGCATAAGCTCCAGATACAATATCTATCACCTACATGCAGAGGGGAGTAGCCTTCATACTTGGAGTTATTGCCAATATATTTGCAAGGGTCCTGGTAAGAATCTTCCATTAGGTAGTACAATGATATGAGGTGTAGAGAAAATAACAGAAGTGGAAGAGGGGAAAATTCACTATGAATCTAGAAATATAACAACATAAAATATTATTTTAAGTCAAGGGATGGTATGTGCTTTCTAAGACATAGCAGAAATGGATTGAAGGGAACAATCGAGGAATAATTTGCTTACGATCCCCACCCAACTTTGTATAGGCCTCTTAAGCCAGTTCTCAAGCCCTATTTCAACTTGAGAGGGGCAATGTGGCTGATAACATGCAAATAAGAGCTGATAAGTTGTTAATTTCATCATATTTTTGGGCTTGTAATGCTTAAAAACATTGATGTTTAATGCATGTTATCATGATTTTAGGTTAAAAGAAGAATTTTCTTAAATGTCAAGTGAAATAATACTTTGGACAAAGAATTAGGTCAATTTATACATCTTAAACGGTGTTAATATGATTTTTATAAGAATTTAAATGCTTTTAATTGATCTATTTCTATAAATATAATGAAATTAGCAACAAAACTTATTTTAGAAGTAATAAACATTTTTTTCTGCATTAATAACCATTCTTTACAATTTATTCCAGCTAATTTTGAATTAAAATTGTTTTTTTATTGAAACTGGCCCCCTATTGGGCCAGTTTAAGCGCTAATTGTTTGGTGATTTGCGCAGTACGCGCACAAGGAAGCTGCAGGCCAATCAGAGGCCGCAATGGTGCCTTCGGTGCACGACATGCACGTACACATCATCGTGCATGTCACGCACCACATGTGGAATTTGCGCGGACCAATTGCATGCAGCTTAACTCGCTGCATGCGACGCAGTGAGTTAAGCGTGTGCACAGTTGTACGTGCGCCAATTCATTTAAAAAATTCAAACGAACTGCAAATTCTTGTCCGTGCAGAACGCGCCGCATGCTGCACTGCAATGACCTATCAAAAGGCGTGTTCGCGTCTTCAGTGCGCGACACACACGTATGAAATACCGTACGTGTCAGGCACCAAATGGAGACATGCAAAGGCGCAATTAACCATGCGTGACGCATTGTACCCTTTGCGTATGACGCGCAAAAGACAAAATTAGTAATGGAATTGGAAGAACAAGTTCTTCCGATTCGCTGCAATAAAATGGGGGAAAACGAAAATTGAAAGGCTACTCTTGATTTTTAAGCTCAAGGAGAGAACACCTAGCTCTCTTGAAGACTCAAGATTTAACCAGGAAGGATTTGGAGCTCAATTTGGGGAAGAATTTTGCAGATCTGTCGCCGTAATTTTCAGTAAATTCAAGCCAAATTCGTGGAAAGTTTTGGGTGTTCGTTGCTTGGGGTTCGCTCAAATTGACTCTCTGACATTTCCTAGTACTTCTAGGTTTATTCCGAATGCATTTTACAATTAATTACATGTTCAATTTTCCCAATTTTGTTGTTCATTCATGTTTCCCATTTTTTTTATTTCCGACTTGAATTCTATTAATTCCAAAATTTAGGTTGTTTTCGAATCGATTAAGCATCAATTGAGTTAGTTACATAGTTCTGAATTGAATTCAAACTTTAATTCAACTAAATTTGACTTCAATTACCTTAATTGGAAAATCGTGTTCACGATTTGCCAATCTATGATAGCTTTAAATTTCAAACGAAAAAAACCAAGACTCTGAGTTCAATTTGTTGAATTAGGACTAACCCTGTTAGGAAATCCTTAGCGTGGCATTCTACAAAGGAGTTAAGCTAAAATTTTCATCACTGTATCAGCTTAATTCATCCCGAGTCAACAAATTGTAGTCACGATCTGTGAGCTAGGGGGGCATCTTTGCAAATTCGACATCGAATTGGATAGAACTGCAAAACTCTATAAATCAATTTATAGGCTTCTTAATCCGTGAGAACAATGATCAGATTCTGTAAAATGTTTCCATTAAATTGATTGGAGTTTTCTAAAATTTCTTCGACTGAATCATATCAATTTCACTATCAATTTCAATTGGAATTTACTAAAACATATCAATTTCACTAAATCTAATTAGTTAGAAATTCTGAGATTACATAGTAATTCTTACCAAAAACTGTTAACTATTCATACATCCAAAGCTTGATGATAGATGAATTTAGAAACTTAATTTCGTTAATTGATATGTTTTGAGCTAAAAAAGTATAAGGTTGAATATATCTTACAAGCATAATCTTCATTTGGGTAAAAAGGATAGCATCTTCACGAAAATTAGAATCTACCCTACGCTGATAAAAAGTGAATTTTCCCTATCACCTCCCTAGGGTTCGACCCCTTACTTAAACACTAAGGGATAAATAAATTTTATTGATTAAGTTCAGAAAATTTTTAAACTAACGACATATAAACATGTAATTTTTGAACTTATCAATGGCCACCATTGAAAGTTTTTTATAGTAAACTCAAGAACATTGTAATAAATAAGGGTTTAATGGGTTGAAATGGAAATATATGGGGTTTAATGGGTTTACTGGGGTTTTTGGAGTGATTAGTGATGGAAATATATTTGGCCAGCAAGCCAATAACACATTTCATATCTCATACCACAATCATTAATAGAGCATATTCATTATAGTGCACATGTGATCCTTATAATGAAATCTATGAACATATGATCGGATTTAGTGAACTATGATGAGATCATAAGACAGAGATCACTATTCTTTAAGCATGTGTTCCAAATATTTCTATTCGAAGGATACTTGAGAAGGACATAAAAGTATTTGGATAAAATGATGCTATCTAACCTCACTCATATGATGAGTATGGCCGGTCATGTAGCCATTAGTGTGGAGACACTAAGGATAGACAGTAGGTGCTCTTTAGTGGAAAAAGTTGACTGAATTCATTTATATAAATCCCTGAATGGCATTATATTAAAATATCAATCATGTTGATTCAGATCATGGTTTTTTGAGTGGTCCTCAGACCTAATTCACCAAAGACATATTGTGGATAGAAAATTGTACTTTGAATATGACCTAAGTGTCTCTAATCATGGGATTCTAAAAATACTCTTAGTTCTGGTGCATTAAAAAGTTTATAAAGATAATTAATTTGTCAAGATGGGGTCGTCCACTCTTGGTATAACGGGAGACAGCTCAAAGAAGATGTTGCGACAAATTCCTTGACTAGGGTAATGAAATATCAGAGGATAGTTCTCCGAAGATTTCCAAACACATCACTATTAACTTGGATGACATATTCAGGTTTGACAATTGAACACACCCTAAGTCATCTTAGGAGTGTCAACAGGATGAGGCTATACATGCACAATAACCAATGACAAACATGTTCCATGAATGAATTGATACACACTCTTTTGTATCTTCTAGAGCACAAGGTGAAGCTTTGCCCCCATGGTTGGAAACTCAACTTATCTATTGGGTTAAATTAATCCAAATTAATTAATCTACATGATGATATAAATAATTAATTTGTAAGGCTAATAAAGGTTATTGGGCTGATGGAGTCCAATAACCTTTTGGACATTGAATGATCTTTTGGACTGATACATGGACCTGGAGGGTCACATACAAATGATCTTTTGGACGTCTAATGCTATACTTAAAGTTTGGGGTTTTATGAAAAATACCCACTAAGTATAACTAGGGAAAGGTCGTGAAGGAAATTTACCTAGGCTAGAATTCTTAGGGGACTCCACAATGATGACGACGGATTGTGAACAGAGCTCATCAAAGTGAAAGAGGATATTTGACATGCCTTACAGACCGCATGGATATTTATAGAGGCTGCACATATGAGAAACTCAACTCGTCTCAATCGAGGATCCATGAAATCATGGATGTCATCTGTGCACATGTGATTCATTTCATGTTATATTGATGCCATTATGATTCCATTATAACTCTTATGATGCAAGGAATGGTTGTGTCTTAGCCAGATGGAGGCCCAAGAACCCAAATATTTCAAGTAAGACTCTTTGTTCCATGTTATAAAGTTGGGATGGAGGTTCTTGGTCAGACAATATGACCCAAAATATCTTGGGTCATTGATTCTTGGATGGAATACCTCATTTCAATCCTCTAATTGATTCCCAGACCTTACAATTTTGGTTTAATGGAACATCACCGCAAAGAGGGGTCAACACGAAGCAAACAAAAGTTATGGAGACTAATAAGAGCATTTAATCCATATAGAGATGGTTTGTAGACTTCATTTTAATCCAATGAGGCACAAGTGCATCAACTGTATTCAGACAAATGAAGAAATATTAATCAAATAACATCTTTTGAACTGAAAACAAAATACATTGATTATTGAATCACTTTTTGTAGAGCTGATTCTGTTACCATTTGGTTGCTCAAATGAGTTATATCAGATATCAGATGACTAGGGTATATACATATCTGCAAGGTCCTCAAAATGTTGGATCTACTCGTTGTTTTCTGTATCTGTTTGGCCAGAGATCTATGAGGAGCTTCTCACCATTTGAGTCACACTAGAGGAGAGGTTTCTTGAGGATAAGTAAAAACAAGAAACACACCAATATTTAAGGTGAAAATTTACATCATGTGTTCTTAAGGTATAAAGGTATTAATCAACCATTGCGTAGAATTCCTTCAATGAGTGAAGGCATGGTGGACTATCAACCCCTAGAATGCTGTCCTAATTAGTCCTGATGCATGGGAATATCATTAAAAATCATTTATGGTATTCTACTACTTTGTCGAAAGACTTTGTTAGATTTTGTTCCTTGAGTATTTTTCCTCTTATACCCATAGTAGAAAATTCCGCTTTGAACATACAATTACATTTGGTTAGTTGTTGTAGTATTTAAGTTGAAATCATTGGGAATTCGATGAATAGAGACTCCTAGGTCATATTTGAAACGCAACTTCACTGAGATAAGATATCTTTGGGGTATTAGATATAGAAAAACTTAACATAAGTTTTACTTGAATAAGTATGTTTGAAAGTGGGGTATAAAACCATGATTGAAATTATCTTTCAATACCTGTACAAAAAAGGGTTTTGGGACCAACAATCATTACCAGTAGAGAATGAGTAGATAATTCTATTATATCTGGCCATTTTGATCTCATTTTTGAATATCCTATAAGTAAGATTTTGGATTCTAAGGCTGTGATTGACATAAAGCAGTAATGATTCACACAAAAAAGATAAAATGAAATCGTTAAAGATCTTTTAAATTTGATGATCAAATCACCTTTGCACTGATTTAATCTATGATTTGTGGGTTCCTTAAGTGAGTTATGTTGAGTTGTTCAATTTGCCAACCTCCAGATGTATCCCTTATTAAATATCCTCCATCTCAATGTGCCTTGTTATTGATTTGACCATCAATATTTTGTGATTCTGATCACATTGCAAGGGGAGGACACTGAAGAAGAGAAAAGAGAAGGATGGGAACTAGAGAAATTCGGTCCTGGGTAATGTTATTAGGGTTTTTCAACTATTTATACTTACTGTATGTTTTTCATAAAACCCCTAACATTTATTTTCCTATGTCTCGAAGACGAATTGTGTGTAACCGTATAGGCGAACAAGTCAACCTAGTTAATGATTCCAATGGTCTGCTAACATTTATTGGCCAAACATTTAATTATTTTAGTCAACATATATTTTAAATATTCAATTAGTGATTGAAACCTAATGAGAAAATTTAGTTTTCAGCACTTGGAATGCTAAGCTACACCTTGTGCTTGAGAAGATAAAAAAGAATATATTGGCTCTCGCATGGAACATTATCATCGTGAGTTACTGTGTACATAGAATTCTTCCTCCACTTAATTCTCTAAGGATGATAAGGGATATGGTTAACTTTGAAACCATAATTCCTCATCCTAGCTTATACTGATGCATCATGAAATCATCAGACAATACTTCTTGATCACATCATCTTCCTTGAGTTATCTGCTCTTAACATCAAAGATGGATACTTCAATATGCTTATTGAATATGAATATTTAGAAGACATGTTTAAAGACTAGTGATGTGCATTTTGTGATCTCATCATAAGTCATAGATAATGCATTTGTGGACTTCATTATTATATGTTTTATCAGTGAACACTATTGTATGATCTCATCATAAGTCATATTCATGGATTATATCAATAGTGAATATTGAATGATATATCAAATATGTGATTGACTTTCCAGCCATATGTAGTTCCATGATATGACTGTTTGGGATATATGCTTAAGGATATATGATCACAATAGTATGATCTTCACCATAGTTTAGTCATCCATGCACATATACATGAGCTTCATTACAAAATACACATGTGATACTAATGAGTATGTGTTATTGGCTTGCATGCCATAATTTTCTATCATACATAATATCTGGCCCAACACAGTTTCAGTCCTTTCTATGAGATGAATGAATATGTTTTTAAACTCAACTTCTGTCATGCCATAAATGTTCTGAATAGTACATGTTATCCTTAATTTTTATATTTTTTCTACCATAAATAAAAGTTATGCAAAAGTATATTTTTAATACTAAAACAATTATTTTAATGTATATTTGATCATGAAAATATTTTTTGTGAACCATTTGAATAAATATTTTGTTATTATTATTTAGATAATAATAGATTATCGAGTTTATGTTTGGTAAATTAGTGGGGTTAAGAAGGTACATAAATTATTTTTTTGATAAACTTTATAGAGCTGTGTGAAATTATATATTTTTGGTTTATATCTGAAATTAATTATTAATTATGTTACATTATCTTTTATAGATAAAAACTTGATATTAGTTTGCATATCTTTGAATAAGACTAAAATGGAGAATGAATTTGGTGCATTTAGAATATCTACTTAAATGTAAGGTAAGCTGTGAAGGTATCTATGATTTTACTTTATGTACATTTGAATAGAGGATAGGGTGGAATCACTTATTTGGATACATATTAGGCTTTCTCTTAATAGTGTCTTTAAGTTTTAATCCCAGTGTTTGGAAGCCCTTATTGTGAGTTTCTGTTAGCCTGCCTAAGCCCAAACCACTTGGTTATAGGGCCCTTTCATATTTATACATATAAAATAAAATGTAAGAGCAGACAGATGGTCAGATCAATAGGTGTTTGATAGTACCAAAAGAAAGTGCAGGATTGGGATTTTTATTAGTTCAGAGAGAAGTCCGTAGAGGACTCGAGTCTTGAGTAACCCAAGTGAGCAGGCAGACTCATCTGTTGTCAGAAAATCCTCCAGCATATCCGTCACCCTCAAGGGGATCTAACCCACTTAAAGAAAACTTGATTTCAAAGTCAACTTACATCATGAGAAAACATTATGGCTTGTTTATGCATCATTTCTAGGGAACTAGTAGTGTCTAAGTAGGGGGGTATTTGATGAACCCAAACTGATTACGAAAACATACACATCTTAAGGCCTTTTTTGCACCATTTATTGATATTATCTTAATTTTATATGGATTCTCATTCCATGCATTAAATGGAGAATTTGGTTAAAAGAGCACATTTTTACTATAGTTTTACAAGCTAATTATTGTCATACAAAAGTGTGTTTTTTTAATTATTAAGTTGAATGAGTTTAATTCTTATATGTAGTATGTTATTTTGTATTTTGCAAGGCAGAAGTCAAATTTAAAGAACTAATAAAGAATGAAAGAGAATAATATATATATATATATAATAGTAAAAAAGGAGGGCTCTGTCGGCCAGGGGCTGAACGAGTTACTAGGTACAGTGGTGCCCACAACTGCAGGCTGATGAGCATAGAGTGCTCTAGCCCACTATCTATTGGCGAGCACTGAGTGCAAGCAGTACTGAAACATGCCTAATCATCAACATGGCCCACATAAGACCCACATTAGGCCCAAATGTCAGGACATATTTTCTCGCAAATGCAAGCGGAAGGGGAAGTTGTTATTCATTCTATATCGATACCCACTCGATATTTATATAGAAGCTCTAATTTTGAAAGCTTCTGATATGGGATAACTGATAGCCAAAAGTTATTTTTTATGCGTCGGGCCGGGCTGGGCCAGGCCAGGCCGACATGAGGCAAGATGGATCACGACCTGTTAAACTAGAGATAAATCATGATCGGGCTTAAAGCCAACCCAGCTTGAAGCCTGTATCATTTTTGGCCAATTTATGTGCATTAGACCATTCGATCTTCTACGGGAAGATTGAGAGGTCAAACTTCTACCTAATATCTTTATTATTTTCTTTATTTTTTCCAGATATTTGATTGGCTGTGTGATGGGGGACCATCTCGCCACCGACACGGAAATATGTCAGCAACCTCATCGAGCAGCTCGAGACGATGCCCGCGACCCGTCGTTTAAGTATTCTGCTTAATGACACATCAACAAGCATCTTCTATTTTTTCGTTTATTTTGAATGTAATTTATTTTTGAATATGGACAGGCCTATCTGTGTTCTGGGCCTCGTCCTTTTGAACAATTTATCATTTCATTGTTTTGGGAAGGCCGCTCATCAAGAGACGGTTCCTTCCCGTTATGGTCGATTGGGCATGCCTTCGACCCTATATAAAGGCCGGCATGCCCAAGAGGACACTTTAGAGTTGAATTTGAATTTGAAAGGTTTCTTCATTTTTGGCTCCCACCTTTCCTTCCCTTGGGAGATTTTATCACTTTCCTAGACTAGATCGTGGAGTACGTCCGCTGCATGTCCAAGCCACATCGAATCTCCGTGGAGGAACCGTCGCTGACCCCCCCTTAGACATTCTTGAAGCCGTTCTTCAAGAAACCCATTCTTGGGTTGTTTGAGTCCAATAACGTGCCAAGAAAGCAACTTCTTGGCCTGATCTTGTGAGTTCCCTCATTGCCGCCGCCGCCATTGCTGCCACAATTGTCGACTCTCCGAACGATGGGCTTCACCCTCAGGTTCTACCTCTTCCCCTACGTTCGCAGTTCGTTTACTTTCTATAGTATTGTTGAAGTGCTTTATCGTTGCCTCTGAGAGTATTGTTGTTGATTAGAAGATAGCTATCATTTGTGAGAGATAGGATTTTCTTCTTGGTAAGTCGCTAGTCAATTACTGCGAAGGATTGGATGCCATTGGGTAAGTAACTTTACTCCTCATTTCCGAGGCAACTAATTGGTCAAAAGGGACGTTGAGAAGTCCGATTGTGATCCAATCAAACTTTGTCAACTTAATTGATTGTAAGAATTGAACAGTTTTTTCTCGTACTTGTCATTGAATTTAAAAGATTGCATCACATTATTCTTGCATCATTGTGCGCACCCGTTCACTCTTGTGTTGTAATACTAGCCGTCCGATCCCAGTATTCATTGTGTTACATCACAGTGGCTGCTAAACAAAAAAGTGGGGCACACAATTGACAAATAAAAAGGGGAAATGGGCTCATGGAGCTGCTGAAATGGCTGCTAACGTGGCCATGGGTGTACCATTCACTTATGGAGGTACACATGTGCAATTTAAATGTAGTTTTTGGATCCTCTATGAACAAACTTTGACGGCCAATGCCAGATCCATCCATCTCTGCCCTTGGCTGTTTCCCTTCAATAGGGCCGTGATTTCTGGCAGAGGGGGGCTGCCACACGCAATCCAACAACCTGGGAGGATATACTTGGACGGTGCATGCCTTCCACAACCATTGGATCTCATCACGGAGCTTGAAAAAGGGGTCTATGACCTCTAATCTCATATCTTGGAATTGAGAACTAGTGCAATAGCAAGACACCCTTTATGAGCTTGTCCAGTCAAAGTGGAGAAGGTTTCAGCTCAAGTGAGGTTTGGAAAGCTAAGGAAGGCACCTATGGAGCTGCCGATTGTGCTAGGAGCACACGAGCAGGGTGATGATGCCCCCAACCTCTGCTGCCCAAATCAGGGTACCTCTGGTTACATTCTGACACTCTTGGGTAGATTCTTTACATCCGATTATAGTTTGCATCCAAGATATTAGCTAAATTCATGCTGAAATGGAAGTTATAATCTCATCTTAATACATCGACCTCCTTGGGACATTTTAAAAACAACTTCTAGGCACACTGAATTCACTCTTTGATCCCAATTTCATATTCCAAAACAATACTTATTAAATACGTGAAATTATATATGTCAGATTATATTATTATAAGCTATCCCCATTTGTCTAATACTCTAAATACATATATTTGAATAACTGTCTTTCTCTCATTTTTTCTCGTATGATCATTGTCTATCTAACTACTCAAACTCTTTTAAAATATATGACACATACTATCTCATCTATCTCTCAGAATCTTAAACTTTTATCATATGTACCTCTCTCTCTACCTCGTTAATCTACATATAAGTAAATAACAGTTCTCTCGTTATCCTAATTCTTGTCCTCCTGAATATTATATCTCACTAAAATAAAGCTCCTTATTCACTACTCTACATAAATCTTAATGTCCCTCATTAATAAATCTATCCCTCACTAAATCATCTTCTATTAATAATAGTATCAATATTAATCTCTTTATCTTATTAGCACTACCTTATACTGAAAATCTAAAAAAATATATCTTCAATTTCCTATTTTAATATACTCCGTTATTAAAAAACTATAAATCCATTTCATTATCCTACTTATTCTAATATGCATAAAAATATTTATTCTATAAAAGAGTATAATTAATACTTTATGTTCATCATTTCTAACTCCTCCAACTTATTCCTGCTTACCAATTACTTATCTTCCACACATTCACTATCTTCATTATTATTATTATTATCACTTTTCTTACTCAACTTATAACTAATTTTTTATTATCATCTTATTCTAACTAACCCTAACTCAAGTATCTGATTCACTTCTAAAGCACAGTTCCCTATGGAGACGACCTCACATCTACTTTAAATGTTTCAATGATTTTTCTATGATTAAAAATATATTTGATTGATGCAGATTACATTTTAAAAAAACTAAAATTAACACCGCAATTTGTTGTCACCCTCTGGCATCATCCAACCCCAAAGTTTTCCAAAAATGATCAGAATATCAGCTCCTCCACTTTACCCCTAAATGCATCCTCTTGATTGTCTTTCAAAGCATTCTATGGATTGGTGCCCATACCCTTGTCTTATTTCAAAGTATTCTACAGCTTTCTACTCAATCCCATTAATGATTAAAATTCAGTGGAAGTTATATATAAATCCTTGAAAATATATTTTGGCACGTCATATTGAATGAAATTGTTTGAAGTGGAAGTAATTTTTTGATATGATTAAAAGGAAAGTAAAAGATATTCATAAGTTAATTACTGTTATTTTTAAGGTGAATTATTCATTTATTTGTAAATGAATAATTTATTGAGTATTACATTTTAAATATATTGAAGGATGTTATTATAGGTAAAAATTTTGGAGATTAATATGAGGCATATGAAGCTAAAAATAAAATTTTTGATATTATCTAGCATATATTTCGGAGAGATTGTTTTGTGATATTTTGATATTTATTATGTATATATTGGAATATTATTGTTTATAACTGAAGATTATTTAATAATATAAAATTCCATTTAATTGGTTTTTTACTCCAAGGAGTACGTAGTTGAACGAAGAGGAATGTCATGTATGATCATCGAGAGTCAGGAAGCAAATGATTTTGATTCAGGAAATGATTTTTGAAGAGTCATAGCTTGATTAGGGAGCCCCAAATTAATTGAATAGATTCAACTAGGTTGAGTGTTATTGGTATTTGGGTGGAATGGACTGACTGAAGTTAGAAAAAATACTTGGAGGTATAGGTGAAATTGGAATGGAATCACATCTGGCACAAATTTTGGACACACTTAGAGAGAAGTGAGACACCTCAGGATAATGGTGTCATTTATAGAGATAAATACATATTTCTGTTTTAGTTCACTAGTGCTGGCCAAACTAGAAGGAATATTTCTCACATTTTTCACAAGATTAGTATCCATTTTGTTATGGGGATTTGTCATTCTTAGAATTTAAATGATATTTTGAACACTTCATGAAAATGTATTTTGCTTCATGGGTAAAGATCTGATGTAAAGAGAAGTCACATGACTTTCTAAATGGACTATAAACGGTTGTAATGGGTGGTATGATAACATGAGAGTTCATATAGAAAAATCATGCATATTACATAAGTATTTTTATTACAATTTCATTATTTTCATGGTATGGTGTTTTAATTATTTAAATTATCATTTATTGTATTTTGTATACTTTTTAATTACTAAAGACATTTAATAATGTGTATGTGTTTATTAATATTGTTATGGAATTTTCTAATGAACTTTTAATGAATAAATTGATTTGAAAAATCAGGAAATATTTTTATATAATTGTCAGAACATTAGATTAATGCTTTTGGAATTTATTGTCATGTATATGCTGTTATTGTTGAAAATTAGAGCCTTGAAATTATAATAACTTTTATGGAAAAGAATTTTGCACTTTTTAGGGCCAACAACATATGGCAGCGGGTCATTTACTGCCACAATAAGACACAAGAAGCGTGCACAACAATCAAATGATTGTTTTTTATCCAGTTTGCACTTGTGTGCATGGAGAGAATCAGTTTATTTAGCAGATTAAGTTATTCCAACTAGAATCATGATAGCTTGAGATTCAATGGACCGATGGATCATGATCACGATTCAACTAGAATCATGATAAAGAGATTCTCGCTCCCCTCCACCTACACCGTCACATCCTACCTCATCTTCCCCTACGTCCCCCACCCTCCCTCCATCACACCCCTCACCTTCCTCCTCCGCTATTCCATCCCGCACTCTAGCACCTTGCCCCCCATCATCCAGATCACCCCCCTCGGACCCACTCCTCCCTCTACCTTGCCCTTCCCCCTCATCGTCCCTCCCTAGCCACACTTATCCCCCACATGATATCCTCGCCTTGCTGCCCGACCTCCACCCTTCACATATCTCCTTCGAGCAGGCGGACTACTTGACTAAACGTCAAGCCTCACTCCCTAGTTCTGACGATACTTGTGGTGATATTAGCGGTCACGCTTCCACGGGAGAGGAGGACGATGATGCTTCCATTTCTGAGGAGTCAGACATCGACACCTCCTCTTCTTTAGGACATCACTCGAATGCACATCATACACGTCACATCTATAACACCCGATCGCGGGTGCGTCGCGTGAGCCGATAACTTTATGATTGCAAGTCTTATATGGAATTATAGAGGTATCGGCAACCCTCTCACCCAGTCACATCTTTTCTCCCTAATAAATATGCACAACCTAGGGATAGTTGGGCTTATTGAGCCAATGACTACATCGGATCACTCCCATTCGGTCGCGAGGAAACTCGGCATGGATCATGTTTACTGTCATTCCTCGAATAAGATCTGGCTTTTTTGGAAGCGACATTATTCGTTGGAAATATTGGGAGAAGGGACGCAATACATCACTTTTGATTTACCGTGCTTCCAGAAGCCCTACACGATTACTGTAGTCTATACCTCGCATAGATACATAGTGCGGGAGGCCCTCTGGGAGGAACTCACCTTACATATCCAAGACCACCCACGACTTGTTGACCTCCCTTGGTTTATAGCTGGGGATTTCAACTATATATGAGCAGTCAGAGAGCACCAAGGAGGCCGCCCACCTCGGTCACGATCTATGCAAGCGTTTAACAATTTTATTCATCAGGCATCACTCGCGGAGCCCCCCACAATAGGTGAGAAGTGGACATGGTGTAACGAGCGTCAGGTAGATGCGCGTATGTACGAGCAGACCGATCATTGTTTTACTAATAGCACTGCACTATCACGATAGAGATCCTACCGCGATATTACTCAGATCACTCACTGATCCTCCTTCTCCCAGACTTGAGTAATCGAGTCCGCCGTCCTCCATTTCGATTCCAAACTATGTGGTTAGAGCACGACGATTTTCTTTATTTTGTACACAACCATTGGCATTGAACGATCTCTAGATCGCCTATGGAGAACTTCAGTTATAGGCTGAGGAATCTCAAGTTCCACTTGAAATGGTGGAATCAACATGTCTTTGGAGACGTACACGCATTGGTCGAAGCACTCAAGCGAGAGCTAGCGGCTATCGAGCGACATCTACAGGATGTTTGGACGGATGATGTGGGAGAGTGCCAACTTCGTCTCAGAGAGCAGCTTGAGGGTGCTATGTGGCGTTAGGAGATTTTCTATCACTAGAAATCACGTGTCCAATGGCTGCGAGAAGGTGATAGAAACACACGTTTCTTTCATGCCTCAATCCGTCATAGGGCCCGTCCTAATTTATACAACCCTATAAGAGACATATAGTTAGGACCCTGTTCAGCTAGCAACTGCAAGAGTTGAGTTTTATCACTCGCTCCTATCCTCACAACCAACTGTTGTGAGTGAGGACCTCCTCGCCTCGATCCCTCACTTGGTGACCGACCAAGAAAGCGCACTTCTCACAACCCTTCCTACTCGAGCAGAGATCAAGGAGGTAGTCTTTTCCTTGGGTAGGAACAAGGTCCCCGGACCGGATGGATTTTTAGTAGAATTCTACACTGCATGCTAGGATATCGTAGGCACTAACTTGGTGCTTCCTATCAAGGAGGTGTTTACGCGCAAAGTTTTCCCTCAAAGTTGGAAATCCACTTTTCTGGCACTCATTTTGAAAGTGGACACTCCAATTTCCTTTCGAGACGTTCGCCCCATTAGTCTCTGTAATGTATGCTACAAAGTTACATCCACGATCATTACAAATCGACTAGGGACCTTTCTTGATAGACTTATCTTGCCTGAGCAGTCTGGTTTTCTCAAGGGTCGACAGATCCATGACAATATCATGCTAGTTCACGAGCTAGCTTAGTCATTAGACGCTCATATTTTGGGCTCAAACGTCATCATCAAACTGGATATGGACAAGGCCTTTGATCGAGTCGAGTGGAATTTCCTTACCCCAAGTGTTATGTCGCTTTGGGTTCCCAGATTCGTTCATCGATCTCGTCGATGCCTGCATTAGAGGGAATCATTTCTCTCTCTTGATGGGTGGAAATTCCAGTGGCTTCTTTACGGCCACAAGAGGTCTACGGCAAGGTGCTCCTATCTCACCCACCCTTTTTATATTGGTGGAGGAGGTCTTCAGTCGATCGCTCACATGTGCGATCCACCACGGCCTCATTCAACCGTATTTTACAAAAAGGGGTTGCCCGATCCTCTCGCACTCTCTATTTGCATATGATGCCATTCTTTTCCTCAATGGATCCAAAAAATCCATTAAGGAATTTATGAGTGTCCTTACAGCATATGAGCAAGCTTCGGGCCAGCTCGTCAATGCCTCATAGAGCAACTTTATAGTTGGTCCTTCCACCACTGCAAAGCGCTCTCAAATAATCCAACACTGTACCCGCTACTCACGAGGACGCCTTCCTTTCGACTATCTTGGATGTCACATCTTTCTAGGACCTGCTAGGCATCATTAATTTGATGCACTGCTGGTCAAACTGAGAAAGAAACTAGAGGGATGGAAACTTCATTTTCTATCCCTAGGAGGGCGTATCCAACTTATTCGACACATCCTCATGAGTATCCCGCTGCAAACCGTTGCGGTCCACTCACTATCTCTCACAGTTCTCCGCTTAGTGGAATGACGATGCGCACGTTTCCTATGGTCCGGTCACCTTGAGGGCGAGTGTCGCCATCATTGGGTCTCTTGGGATAAAGCGCGTCGGCTAATGACCGAGGGGGGTCTAGGGATCAGATGCCTCTTGGACGTCCCACACATGCTTCAAAAGAGGCTCGCATGGCGTATGTGCACTCTTTATTGGGAAGTTTTTTTTCTGCCCAGTATGGCGAGTGGGCTCGTCGAGAGATGGATATCCGCGGCCATCAGTGATGGCGGACATGGTAGAAACACTGGCTTGAGATAGCCCAGGTCACACATGGGTAGGTTGGCCGAGGTGCGATTAGCGCCTGGTTTGACACTTGGCATGGTGATGAACCCTTAGCTCGCCATCCACACTTTGTACCACATCGACTAAGACTCATCCTAGCCCAGCTGCTCATGGGAATCACGAGACACCTATGGGAGCAGCATGTCCTCCCTTCAGACACTCTCCCAGGTTCAGAGTACTCTTATCGCAACCACTCCTGACCGTGCGATTTGGATGCCCACACTCGATGGAACCTTCTCCTGTAAATCTTCTTGGGAGCATTTTCACGAGAAATCTCCCATCTAGCACCGGGGTTGCCGCATCCGGCATCCGACGATCATCACTCATGTCTCCTTTTTCCTCTAGAGACTCTTACATCGTGGCCTTTCGACTGATGATCGGGCGACCCGTTTAGGTCACTCCCTCAGTTCGCGTTGTCACTACTGCCCCGCATCATCACAAGATGAGATTATAGAACATCTCTTCCTCCATAGTGAGACAACCCTAGATTGTTGGCGTCACATCACACACCCTTGGCATCCACGCCTTCACATTTTGCTGACCCCGTTTGAGTGTTTTGGGAAGATGTTTCTCTCGCCAACTAGCTCTAAATGGAGCCCATCGTACACATCACCATAGCTTACTTACTATGGGAGATGTGGAAAGGGCGAAATTCTTCTCGTTATGCAGGGACTCCCATGTGTGTCACAGATATCACGCATCGCGTCAAGCTCTGGATACGGTGCACGCACCATCTCATCCTGCCTTACGACTACATCTCAGCCCTCACGTGCGGCTTCCTTCACTCTTGGGGCATTCTAGTGACCCTTGCCCCTATCCACATTCACCTACAGGTCATCCGTTGGCTCTCAGTGCCACTCGACATCCTCAAATTGAATGTAGATGGTGCGGTCAAAGTTAACCCGGGGCCAGCAAGGGGAGGTGGTATCCTCCGCGATCATATAAGGAGTATTCTCTTTCCTTTTTCCTCTTTATATGGCATACAAACTAATATAGTAGCCGAGGCTATGGCGATACGTGATGGTTTACTCCTTTGTGAGGAACGAAACCTTTACCACATCATCGTAGAATTAGACTCACAAGTGTTGGTCAACATGCTTCTTGCAGGTACATGCTCCCAATGGTGCCTACATCGCGTATGGCAGGACATCATGCGGTGCCGCCCTCGTTCAACTAGTGTGCGTCATCAGCTGCAAGAAGGCAATCAGACAGTAGATGCCCTGGCTAACCATGTGGTACACACACGACACCCCTCCTCTCTTTTTCTTTCTTGGCAGGCCCTCCTTAACTCAGCTAGGGGATGCTATCGCACTGAACGCCTCGGCTTGCCGGCTCTCTATACGCGTCGCATACTGATAACATGCATTTCTAGTGCCTTATATTATTATATTTATGTGTCTTTATGCATTAAATTGCTCATATTTGCATGTTATCAAGCTTAAAATGATTAAATCTATTTTTAGAACAAATTTCTAAAATTTCTGTATTTTTTAGGATTTTTCTAACAATGTATTAAAAAAGAATATAACTTTTCAGACAGAATATGATTTTTTTGGAATTTTTTGAAATTAATTTTGGAACGATATGATTTTTTGAGTAAAAATATATATTTATAAGTATTTTGTTGGGCTTTTATTTTATTTAATATGAAATTTTAAGTATTTTGGTTTTTTTATGACATAGGGTGACGTGGAGCGCCGATGCGCCACCACGTCAGCGTCGAGAAAGAGATTTTTTCTTTGTTTTTTGTCCTTTTGTCATGTACAAGCGGCACAGAATGCGAAAAGCCACAGAATGCGAAAAGCCACAAAATACAAAAAAGCCATGGAATACAAAAAGCCACAGAATATGAAAAGCCACGGAATACGAAAAGCCACAGAATACCAAGTGCTTTGACTTCTTTATTGGCACGAAACCGATGGCATTGATGAGGAGAGAGAAGAAATTAAAGGCTAGGATTGCTTCAACTTCCAATGGCCATAACTTTTGATCTTCCCCTCCTCTTTCTATCCATACGTTCTGATCTATAAATAGAGGCCTGGGTCATTGTAAAAATCATCTTGAACTTGCTTCCTACTTTTGTGGGCTGGTTGAAAGAGAGTGAGTTTTGAGATCCATCAAGAGTGTTCTTGGTGTCTTGGGTGTGTGGGAAGAGACAAAAGAGAAGAGGGGGAGCTTACTGGCACTCGCAAATTGCAGTGATCGTGGCGGAACGTAAGGATCTAAGGTAAGTGTCTTCGCCTTACGTTGTTTCTCTCCCACCATCGTCATTATCATAGTTATTGTTTTTTATCAACGTTTCATTTATCACTTCACTTACATACGTCCCCATTCTCTCATCTCTCCATCCTTGCCATCGTACCACTCCATATCCAACCACTATCCTCGTTTATACCGTCATATCCATCACAATCACTTACTCTTTTCTTTAAGTTAAATTAGCTTATAAGTACGTATCTTTTATCGATATCACTAGCTCACCTCCTCAAATCTTGCTTTCGTTGATCCTATCATCCATCATCACTAGTATAAGAAATTAATTCCTTAATCATCGTTCCCTGTGGAGACGATCCGTACTCATCAGTAACTAAGTATTTTTAAGTACGGTTAAATATATTTTTATTGAATAATCTCACACCAACGACAAATTTTAACCCTAAAATTGAGATTGTCAATTGGCGTCGTTGCCGGGGAGCGGTGGCCATTAGGGATTTATTTTCTTTCTAGTAATTTGTTTTTTACACTAATATCTTATAAGGGTTATTAAGTATGAAAAGGACGAGGAAATCATCATTCTCAGGTATGAAATTTTTTTCCTAATGCTGAAGATAACTCCTAGATGTCTTTTTGGAATTTTGTGTTAGATAGCATATTATGATTTCAAATCTTCCTAATCGATATTATAAATTTCAGGAGAGGATATATGAAAGAAATTTTGATCTACGTTTACGTGAACCATTTCATGTTGATTTTCATTCCTCTCAAAAAAAATTTATTAATGTCCCTAGTGATTTTGAAAATCATGAAACTTCTTATTGTCATCATCTTCAATCTTGTCGTAATAGCCAAATGCATGAATATTCTAAAAGTATGCATAATGATTATGCATCGATTCAAAATAGAATTTCACAACTTGATGATTCGTATGAAAGTGATCAATATTTAATAGAGTATTTTGAAAAGTACTACGAGGAATTGAAATATAAATGTATTTTCAGAATGAGAGTACTTCATAATATGGTTAGATATATATTTCCTGAAATTGAGATTTACAGAAAAGGAGAATACTATCAAAAAATTATGAACTTTTTAGAAGATGTCAATTCTTTATTGCTGAGATTGTTTGAAGAATGTAGTGACATTGAGAAATTTTATTTCATAAGAAAAATGAACATGATAAAAATGGAGATTTGTTTTGCTAGACCATATTCATATCATTATGAAGAATCAGATGAGGACTACTTTGAAGAAGATTTGGTTGAATTTAATACAAGCAAATGTGTTGAGATTTCTAATCATGTGGTTGATAATGAAATTTCTATTCGAAATGATATAATTTCAAATGAAGAAGAAGAAGTTTTTGAACATAAAGTTGAAACTGTTTCATCTCCTTGGGTTGAAACTTTGAACATGCGATTTCTACTTTCAGATGTTCCTTCTATGGATACAACTTATGAAAATAATATAGGTTCAACGAAAGAATATTTTGATGACGATATTTTGTGTCCTTTTGGTGATACATATAATTTTCCGATGTTATTTTTTGATGATCAAAATGTTATTTCTATGGATGAATATCATGAGAAAGATACATGCTCAAGAAAGTATGAAAATGATGATCTAAATAATCCAGGTAATGCTGACGATAATTTTGATATTCAGCTATGTATGATTAATCAATATGATACTTCAATTGTTCATTCTTGTGATAAAAATCTGACTATAAGTAAAAGTTTTGAAGTTTTTGATGAATTTATTGATCAGACACATGATCATGAAAATCAACCCTTGAATGAGCGAGGAGAGGTTACCTTAAAAAAGGGATTGGAATCAAAACTAGAGGGAATAGCTTTGAAGAAAAAAAAATTCACTGATTGGCATGATCATATACTTGAAATCCATTCGAAATTTTTTTTTGTCGAATATTTATTTAATCCGAAGGAAATTATGGTTAAGTTGAACATGGATAACATATATTGGACATATTGGCATTACAATTTCATGGATTTTGAAAATATTTTTATAAGGTTGGATTTGTGCTTGAAGTATTTGTTTCATACATATACTACATTGTTGTCCAAATCAATATCAAAGCCAATCTTGATATATCAATTTGTGCACATGGGTGTTGAAAATCTCATAGGCAAGATTAATGGTATCATAGTCATGATGACTTTTGTTTTTATGGGGCTTCTAGCTTCTTTATTTTCAATCTAATAATCACTTATAGTAATTTGCTTTAACTAATACTTTTTGTCTTGTTGCTTAAAATAATTGGCTATCACATAGCCAACATGATCTCATTGACTCTCTTTCTAGATAATTTTGGTTTAGGAGAATAAATTACACGGAGGCAGCCATACTAAGCACAAGGATCCACGGGAAGACAATGACATCGAAAGCAAAAGAATCACGGTTAGACTATCCTCTTCCTTCTATTTTTATTTTCTTGCATGAGAGACAATGCATATTTTAAGTAGGGGGGCGGAGCAAAAAAAACTTTGGTTCCAAAAATATTTTTATTCCTTACATCTTTTCAAGTTGGGGGGTAGATAATTATATGAATTTAATCATGCCCATCTTGGAGAATCAGTCACCTCGTGTAGCGGATCAAATACATCTCTTAATGGTATCATTGCTAGGAAGCAAGTTCAAGATGATTTTTATAGATCAGAGGGTATGGATACAAAGAGGAGGGGAAGATCAAAATTTATGGCCATTGGAAGTTGAAGCAATCCTAGCCTTTAATTTCTTCTCTCTCCTCATCAATGTCATCGGTTTTGTGCCAATTAAGAAGTCAAAGCACTTGGTATTCTATGCCTTTTCGTATTCCGTGGCTTTTCATATTCCATGGCTTTTCATATTCTGTGGCTTTTCATATTTCGTGGCTTTTCATATTCCGTGGCTTTTCGCATTCCGTGGCTTTTTGCATTCTGTGCCACATGTACATGACAAAAGGACAAAAAAACAAAGAAAAAATCTCTTTCTCGATGCTGACGTGGCGGCGCATCGGCGCGCCATGTCACCCTATGCCATAAAAAACCAAAATACTTAAAATTTCATATTAAATAAAATAAAAGCCCAACATAATACGCATAAATATATATTTTGACTCAGAAAAGTCATATCGTTCCAAAATTAATATAAAAAATACAGTATTTTGATATTATTTTATAATATATTCTTTTATTCTTTTAAGTTATATTCTTTTATAATATATTGTTAGAAAAATCCTAAAAAATACAGAAATTTCAGAAATTTGTTCTAAAAATAGATTTAATCATTTTAAGCTTGATAACATGTAAATATGAGTATTTTAATTCATAAAGACAGATAAATATAATAATATAAGGCACTAGAAATGCAAGTTATCACATACTACCGAAGGAGGGCCCGGGGAGTGGCGGATTGCGTGGAGCACTCGAGGTGGGTGCGCTTAACCTCTTGCCTGATCGGTCGACTTCCGACACGTCACAATGGCGGGGTAGAGTGCGCACACTTCCACCATCGTAGCTGCTCCGCGGACACCACACATCCCCACTTTCACTCAGATGGAGCACAGACGGGTGAGACGTCGGCACGCGCGGACTTCTCCGAGCTCCTGCTAGGTATCATTGATATATCTTTTCCTTTCCTACACATGGGCGTGGACGAGTGTGATCCGAGTGTAATTGGGTTATTTATGCTCGCCCCATGCCTATAAACAATGATAAACACTCTACTTTATATATAAAATCGCCCTAGGTGGCGTCCAGGGCATGGCTGGATCGGTCTACGGGCACAACCGTAGGGTTGGCCGTACACGGCACCGTGTATTTTTGCCAAAAAAAACAGAAAAAAATGGACCGATGGACAAATAATTTGATAACAATTACCAATTTTGACCTTCTATGTATACATATGGTAGGATTAATCGAAAAGGGTTGTTATATATAAAAAAAGCCCTTTTGAAGCTGACCCCAGACCCAGTTGGCGAGGAAGAACACATCTGGTTTTTCGGTCAGAAATATTATAATTTTTTGGATTCCGAGTGTAATTTTCTTCTTATTCTCTTGATATCCTTTTAGAGCAGCTCCAAAACACTCATGGATGTGGCACACTTATATGCCCTTTGAGGACATTTGATGATTAAGGGCTCTGCATTATATTTATGATCAAGGTTAAAATTAAAAAAATGATTCAATCATTTTTGTGTTGTTTTTCCATATCTTGCATTCCTAGTTCCGTTTCAAATTTTCCCATGAAGACCCCAATTTTCTCAACTTCATCTCTCTAGTCTAATTTCGTAAATTTTCTGTGTAGATCTGGAACTTTATTATTTAACAATTCACGTCTGTATCTATTCTATGTGTTGCTAAATTTCAATTCAATTCCATATTTGGAACTTTCTTGCTAAATTTTATAAAACAATCATCCGCCTTCCGCTTCAATTTTGCATTTCATTTTCTCTTTTAAAATTTTTTACAGACTGCAATCAAATTATAATATTCTTATGTTCTGTTCTGTAATTTATATTCGGTTGTAGCAGAAATTGGGGTACAAATTTCAGATTACTTTTTTCTAAATGAAGATTAAATATATAAAATTATTTCTAACTTATCAAGAATCCAAAAAATAATACTGAAGTCTTCTTATGAAATATTATTAATTTTATTTATTAATGTCATCAATAAAAAAATTAAATTTGGATTCTTTCTGAATGATTTCATCACTGTTGATGAACCCTTTCCGAGTCTATAATTTCTGCATTTTTTATAAAAATGGAATTTATAAATAATTTTGGATTATTCTGTACTCTTAGATTAGGCACATCCTATTTTAGGCCTATCAAAGGTTAAGAGTCAAGATATGGTTCATAGTAATTCCCACAAGAATTGCTTCTGTGTGTAGTACATGCTGTTATCTTTAAAATATTTTAATGTGGTGGCATTTACTAAAAACATATGAATTAGGTTAGATCCATGAGTGGACATTTTTAAAAGTTGTTAGGGTCCAAAAAGTAGCATATATCTATTAGGAAGAAGGTAAAAGTGAGATGAAAAATATGAAAATAAAACATTGGCATTTCCATAAATTCACCAAAATCCACTATTCAGTCCATATCATTACCATAGACGCAGCAAACTCTATCAAATGCACTCAATAATTAAGAAATTAAACAAGCTAATGAATTTTTTTATAGAAGATCCACAAGAAATTTATTTTATTTTCAAGATAACTTAAACTAATATTGATTGCGATATTTATTTTTAGGGATATACAGATAACTCTATAGTCTTAAAACCCTCACATTCCTATTCAACTCAACATATTATTCTAATTTTGAGAAAGTACTCTTTACTTGTCATCTAGTTTCTAGAGATAGTACAATGAAATTATAATTGTCTTAACCAATTAAGATCCTTGGGCTCCTAGTTTAGATTGGAGTTTCACAAATTTTAGTTCCCACCAGTGTCAAATTTCACTATACCGTGTGATGTCAGACGTCGTCGATGCCGTCGTCCGACGGATAAATCAGTAAGTGACCTTCTTTCCCTTGTCAGAGTGATGACGGTGACTACAGCACCGAACGGTATAAATCCGCATGGGCTCGCATGTAATGGACGGACTCAGTCCTAGTCTAGGGAAATGCTCAACTTGTAGTTTTCTCGATGTAATTCTCTCACCTAAACTGACCTGAGCGTGGTGGAGTGCAGCCAAAAATACACTGGAAGACGTAATATAACTGATGAGCAAGGGGAACAGCGTACCTCCTTGGTGGTGGCATTCGTCATCGAAGTCTTCGTCGGTGCGATGGACCGGTGCAGGCAGGGAGCGGTGGAAGCATGCCGGAGGGAGCACGGAGTGGCTCAACAGCCGGCGTTGGCACGGCGCTGGAGCGGGTGTTAGAGGATGGTGGCAAGGTTGACGAGGGGCACATCGTCATGGCGCGCGCGTGCGAGCAGCGACCCACAAGCAGGGCAGTGACGAGAACTGCGCAATGCGACGCAATGTGGAGGTGTGCGGAGACAATTGGTAATGATGCCGGGATGACTTCAAACGCGCTCAGCGACGGTGGTCGGCGAGGAGTTCAAAGGGTGCGGTGCACCAGCAACTACGACGATGAGTCTCACATGTAGTGCATGAAGGGTGCGCGATCGTGTCTGCAGTGAAACCCGTTTGGTGCAGCGAGTTCCCTGAGCCCTAATAGGCATTGCTCCCAGCAATGTGTTGACCGAAGCAACAACGTAGCAACATGTTCGTGCAATATGTGTATGCGTCCGTGGGTCCATCATACACGTAGAGAATCGTCACCCAAAGTACGGTCTTGTTGACCGTGTGCGAGGGAGGCACCGGGTGGTGCCAGCTCCGTCAACAGCAATGTCGGAGCGATGTCGTCAGCAATAAGGAATCGGCGATTCACGTCGAGCAATGCGGGCGGTTAATCATTAGACCATGCGGGTCCAACTGATGACGCAATGCACCGCCTTGTGGATCATGAAGAGCGCGTGAGGGAGGCACCGGGTGAATGCAGACCAAGCAACGCCGAACGGATTCAGCCACGTGCTCAAGTCCAAAATTGATGCTTTGACCGTGCACGGGGGATGCCGGTGGCCGTGAATACGCACCGTACCGGACGGTGCTTGCATTTCATGCTCACCCAAAGATGGTACAATGGTGTATCGGCCTAGGGTGGTGATGTCAGGTAGCACTGCTCCCTATTTCCATTCCCTTTCTTCTTCTCTTGCCTCCTCTTCTTCTTCCTCCCTCTTCTCCTCGCCTTTCTCTCAAGGTGAGATCTGAACAACGTGGGTAACTACCACAAACTTGAAAATCCAGATCTGAAATGAACGTGGTCCCAGCATGACCTTATATAGGGTCATGATGGGACCCTTACAATTAGTCCAACAAAGGAGGGTCCAATAAGAGACCCCCCCATTTGCAAAATGAATAAAAAAATTTAGATATTAAACTATGTGAAAATAAAACGACACAGATGGATACAAAAACACGATGATACAGATGCATCATGACGAGTAGGGTGCACTCCACATGACGAACACAAACATAAATTAAACAAACGAAAACAGATGATGAAAATGCGAACATGTGCGCGGACGTGCTCTACCGGAGGTATTTAAACCTGGGTGTCTACACGAATGCTTTGGGGTGCTGGCCGGGCTAGACACGGACCGGCGGTGATGCTGATGATGCCAAAAATGGCTCCAATGACGTTTCGTCGATGTCATTTGGGCGCGCTCCATCACTGTGAATATATGACTCTACCATCTTGCATTATATTTTTTTGTATTTTCACTATACACATTGTTTAGTCAGTTAATTATACCGTTGAGTTAAAAAGTAAATGACAAATCGTAATTGTCAAATCATGAAAAAGTAAATATTTACATTTTTCATGAATCCTGTGATTTGTTTTGACAATTGAAAATAAATTTACATCATTTTTTACGAAGCTACAGATTCTTTGGGCATCCATAAACATGGAGATATTAGAATCAACTATTATAATAGATACGGTAATATTAGAAAGAACTGCTGTATTTGTGAGAGAGAGTATCATAGAATGTTTTTGGGAAATTTGAGTTTTTTGTGTGAACGTAAGCTTACAGATCCAAATGATAATTTCTCAGAAAATGGAAAATGATCAACATCCAATTCCTTGAGACTAATTCAGGCAGAGATAAGGCTTTCATTTATGTTCATAAATTCTTGAAAATCATACGTACTAGCTTAAGAAATAATTTAAGAATGACATGTTTAAAAACCAAGTTTTCTCATTTATGAAATAAGAAGCTAAAAAAAATTATATGAAATAATGTGTTATTTGGAAAGTTCAACAATATTATGTTGAATAAAATTAAGATAACTTGTGGAATCCTTTTAAATTCTGCTTTTTTTATCCAGACTGAGACAAGTAGATAAAAAATAAAGATATGTTGATGTTGGATTAATCCTTGAGGGAAACATGATTCAGGGAAATGATTTTTTCTTCTTTCAGTCCCACTTTAGGCTATATATACTAGAATGATCACATGATTATTAAGTTTATTATTATTACCTCAGTTTAAGTTAGGTAGTAGAATGATCACCTTATGAATTACGCCAGTGTATTTATGGACAAGCATTTGACACCAAAACACTTCAATTTCCAACTTGGCTTGATAATGTGACAAATTTGCATAGTTTATTGTTACTAGAAAAAACCCTAAGATACAATGAGTTAAAAAATAAGGAAAGTTAGATAAGGAGAAAACAGATAAGTTGAGCCTGCAGATACTGGAGGCCTATAAGTTTGATAAATAAACCAGTAAATAATTCTAGAAAGATGCAAAAATAGTATTGGATGAAAAAAAATGAGGACGACAGTATTCCTTTAAATCTTACGAGTTGAGGTAAGGTTACAACTTTAAAGCTTACAACTAATACTATTCCCAAAACTTTCTAAGTTAGTCTCATCATTTACTCTCTTCGAGGGACAGTTTCAGCATTTAATGTTTAGAACTATTCATTCTATATACTGGTAAATGCCCCTTAAAAAGGAATGTCATTAATTTAGAAGTGAAGTAGTTTTTTTTGTCTATCTATCCGAATACTCCCTCCTTCATCTTGGTCTCTTCCATTCAGTATTTAGTGATCCCCTTCCTCAATGATTGTCTTTACATCCTCAGACACTTAGATAGATTCCCCTCTGTTGATCCCTGAATCATCTCTTTATTGACCAAATCTCTACAAGCTCGGTTTTCTCCCATAATCTACATAGGAAGTCCCTTCTCCATAGGAACCTACACCCATGTGTCTATCAAAAAATATCATTTATAGTTGAGATAAAAAAATAACAGAACACAATAAAATACAAAAAATATAGGTTAGTGTTTTCAAAGATTTTTCACTTTGTCAGCACAATTTTCATATCAGTATGGGGAAATTGATTGGTCCAGACTAGGGGTTCAAAATTGATGCTAAAAAGATCAGTAACTAGTTCATTTGTAAGGTCAGTATGGACTTAATCAACAATTTTTTTACCTTACCAGTAGTAATTAGTAAGGGTCGATCCCACAAGGAGGTAGGTAGCTAATTACGATGAATTTCAATATGAATTTTAAGTTCCAGGATTTTATAAGTCTCTTTGATAAGGTTTTTATTTGTTGAGAGGGATTATTTTCAGAGAAAAAACATGCATAAAATGTTTTAATATGTTTGAAACAACTTCCATAAAGAGCCTAGAGAGAGAATGATTTTTGAGATTTTTTTTTCAGAAATTTTTATCATCTCTAGAGAGAGATAAAAAATTCTAAAATTAATAAGATTGTAATTCAGTTATCAGGTTAATAGTTGTTAAACTGGATGAGAGAGAGTTGTCCGAAAAGTTACCAAACTGAGTTAACTCAGTTCGTGAACAATTCCTGACAATTTGAGTGAGAAGAGAGATGTGCGCAGAGTCTTTGGGTGCTCTGCTGCTAATTGTGCGGGCGAAAGGGCCCACTTGTGAGCTGGGCTTCGGCACTCCGCCGCTGGTTTTGCCGGCAGAGGTGCTCTCACATGCAATGGACCAAAATGACAGTATCTGGAGTTCTAGAAGTTATTTTGACACGTGTGAGTTTGGAAAGCTTGGGACGTTGTCTATCTGCCTAAGTGATAGACAATATGCTTAGGAAAAGAATGGAAGGAGGTAGAATGAGAAGAAGAGAGGAACCTTTTTTGTCACACCCAAGGGGCCCAAGGTGATCTCTTCAGCTCCCTACAAACTGGCTTAAAGATCTAGGGCACTCCCAGAAAAATCCTTGGACCTTCAGGATGAAGGTCGACCCAGGATCAAGCTCAAAAGATGAATAAAGTGGAACAAAACAATACTCAGTTTTTGGATACCCTCAAGGAGGATGAGGGGGGCCCTTTTATAATGTTACATGTGCTTTTTTTAGTCATTCCTGGTGGTTGGATCATGGATGAACTTCCAAGATTGAGTTCTTGAGGCCTTAATCTAGGTGATCAGGCCCAACCAATCAGAGTCTTTCCCTCCAAGTCAAATTTGGAGGGAAAAGACCAAGTCAGTTAGAGTTAGTTACAAATCATCTCTAGCCCTTGGATTCGAGCTGGAATGGATGGATGGGTTCCACCTTATGAATCCTGGACTGGATCCCGACCCTGGGCTCTTTTGCAAATATAACTACCAGCTGGAGTCCTCAGGTGTCTTGAACATCCTCAAAGCCTCCAAAGACCTTCTAGAAGGTTTTCTTCTAGCTCCTTCACATCAAACCTATTAGTTGAGTCAACTCCATTGATTAGCATGCATTTTTTTCTTCATAGCTCCTTTTTATCTGAAACTTTTCCCGAAGCCTCAAGACTCATCTCTTGAATTCCTCATAAATTTTCATAATTTTATGACCACCGGTAGTCAACCTTTGACCTGAATAGTCAATATACTAGGGAAATTGTTAGATCCACGTCCCACTTGACTCATTGAGTCTAGTGGGGTTTAGAAATATTCCTGACAGCCTCTAAAAAGAAATCCCAAAAACTGTGTAACTGGTAAAATATATGTCATAGCATTGAAGGAAACCTCAAGTTAGTAAGAAAAAATTATCTTTTTAATCATTGGAAAAAGTATGAGGCCTGATCTGATTATTATGTAAAATGAGAGTTTTTGGTAGTGTTGAACTAAATTTCAGGGAAGTTAGGATGAATAATGCATGCAAATGACTACCCTTATTTAACCTTATCAGAAATACTTTTATATGAGATACCACTTTTAATACTTTAAGAAAAGAGACCCCTGGTGAGCATGATGCAGCATTGATCTAAAAATGTGGTGGGTTCTTGGGGTATTGTAGTTAAGGCTCGTAAAAAATGACATGCATTATTTAAAGTGGATGGTGATGTCATGAAAGATGTATATTAAAAACCATAAAATTAATAGGATTTTAGACTTCTTTCTCATGATTTTATCATGATATTAACCAAATCAATTGAATATTTTTGAAGTTCTTTACATAGCAGTTTTATCATATTATAAACATTTTTAAATATCTCTACTTGGCTTCAATGAATTCAAGCAATTTTACAACAAATGAATATTTTATTATTCATATGCAATGAAATTTAAAGGAATTTTTTGTTACGATCATCAATGGAGTGTAGAAAATCTTGGAGTTAATCCATTTGACAACTCTGGATTTAAAGGAATGACTTTAGGTTTTGGAATTCAAAGTAAGAATGATAGGATAATTTACCATGACTTGGTTCATCTATCTATCTTTGAAATGCCATATGAAAGAGAGTTGACAATATTTTGGATGTGGTTTTCAAGCAATCAGGAAAATAAGAGAAAATGGGAGGGAAATAAATATAAAATCAGGATGGGAATTAATTAATTAATTAAAGCCTATGTATGATTATCTAGTTTTATTTATTTTTAGTCATCCAAGACGTGCCCAGAAGAGGCTGGCCAGCATGATATGGCTGTCCAACATCCAGATTTTTTAAGCTGGTTGATTTAAGCATTTGAAGTGTTTACTCTTTGTTCACCATCTTCTTGCATGGAAAACATATGATCCTGGAAAATATAAAGAAAAAAATTTGAGAAAAAGGCTTAGAGATCTCACATAACAAACATAAAATCATAGGAAGTAGATATGATGGATTCCCCTCTGTTTCCCGACCATTTCTATCTAATTATATTAAATTTCCCCATTATTCTTTCACTTCCTCTATATATATCCCATTTATATAACTTTATATTTCTAAATAATTACTTAAAGTTTCTTGCATCTATTTATCTGAAATCTGTCCATGCAATTCCTCCCCATTTTCCACTGCAGCCATTATCAGACTATACTGGTCCAAAAAATGGTGCATGCATAGTTTTACACTACACATCCATTGGCCTACAAGGGCATATGCGCTTTCCCACCAGTCTGTAGAGAAAACTTTATAGAGAAAAAAAAGGCAACAAAGTTGGGCTAAATCCAGAGGTGATCAAATGAATTGGTCTGTGAGCTGACCTAGCACACCGACTCCCTTCCCCCAGTCCAGCGACTGCTGACACATGGCCTGTCAATAATCATACATTCAGAAATTATTCCTAATAATGGGCTGGTACAACAAACGTTTCCCTTGATCTGAACTTCACATAAAGTATGTCTTTCAAACAAGGTATATATTACGAATCGACATGACATTATTTTCTGCCACTAAAATTAGCATCAGCCACACTGAAAACATTCTGTCGTATTGAACACTTTTTATGACATTAACAATTATTCTCATTTATTATTATAAGAACTGTAGGCCAATAGGATAATAATAAAGATGATCCTCAGATAAAATATTTTGGAGCCAAATTCAAATTTGTATATTTTCGTAAATTTAATCTCTTTAGATATCACACCTAATCTATATAATTCATCCAAGATAATCATAAAGTGGAGATAATTGATCAAGAAAATCCAATCATCATACTTATATTTGATATAATTGTACACTATGCTTGGATAGTTTTTTAATCACATAACTATTTGAACCAAAGACTATTTCCAGAATAATTTTAAAAAATAAATCCCTTTCTGTTTTCATCATTTTGTTGTGAATAATATTGTTTTGATTACTAACCCCATATTGTTGCCTTTTAAGATATTTTTATGTACATTGTTGATGTATCAAACTTTTTACATGCATTAGAGCTCAGTTTGCTTGTTACTATGCACGTTACTCAAGTCACATGACCATTAACTGACCATAATTATCTGGTTATCCATGAATTCTTCAAATTTTGAAGACTTTTTACGATTGGCAGCACATTTCTCAGCGCTTGACTTATCAGGTTTAGTACATGATTGACTAATGGTCTTATTAATATTTTTCGAGTTTCAGGAAAATAAATTCAAATTAAATGATTTAGTTTTTATCTTAGGCTTGTGGCTACTGACCATGATGGTGAGGCTCACCATTTCTAAGGCAACTTGTGGTCAGCAGCTGATGAGGGAGAGGGCGTATGATAACAGAAGGGAACTACAGTTGTAATTAAATTGCAAAACTTAATGCCCCATTGAGGCAGATCTAATAGGCAGCCGGAATTGTCAAATCCTTTCCCAAGATGTTGTTTCTTTCATTCTGACAGTGATTTTTGGTTATGAGGAGTAGAAAATGAGAGTTCAAACTCTGCCTATAGAGTGCTCAGGAGAAGTTTATACATTCAATGATAGCCTGAGCACCTCTGGAACTACATATGGTATGTCATTACTGTCTCCGCAAATGATGTTCTCAAAAATTTTGTTGAATATAACTCATCAACTTTCTCACCCTCCATCTTGATTCCTCTTACCCCTTTGTGTTCCTTGTGATAGGATATACGGTTTCAACATCTGCAGGAGGACAAAAAAGGGGGGGACAAAAAATTTAACCACATTAATAAGATAACATGAGAAGGTCCTGGAGCTTTGGAGGCTGATAGGGATTTATCAATTTCTGGTGAATTCTATTTCAGCCTATTTTTACCCCCACATTCATCATCTTTAATTAATTTCATACCAATCATCAAAAGAATAACAAATTTACATTGATTTTTTTCAAGTTTTAGATTTCTTTTCAACTTAAAATATAATTCTATCATCTTTGTTAACATTAGAAATTATGTTATTGTGAGTTAAGTTATTTCCTTTATCTTTCTCCTAACATGTTGGAAAAAAATTAATACCATCAAACAAAATCTTAACCATTTTACTCTAGTGTTTCTTGCGTTTTCCCTTCATCTCACACACAATATTTATTTTCTATGCTGTTTTTTCCGATTGATCTCTATCCTGTTTACCTATTTATTTTCTGTTATGTGTGATCCTCTCTTATCTCTTGTCCCTTAATTTTTTTCATTATTTTTCCATCTCCTCTGGCGACAGTTTGCATTTGTTTTGTCTAGAGTATGAAAAGTCATAATATCTTCTAAATAGAATGTTAATACACATTATCTCTGTTCAAGATGTTTTGCAATCATCCTTGGACTAGCCAACCTGTGACTCTATCTTGCTTCTTCCTTGTCATTCTTTCTCTGATTTTTGTCCCTGATGTATTCACTCTGCCTTAAACTTTTCTCTTCTCTTGTCCTTACTTCTATCTCACCATCTTTTATTGTTACTTTTCATTCCATACTACCCTAGCGCCTTTTATACATTTTTCAGATTTTGCCTTTGTTTAAATAGATTTAGGCAATCTATAAAAAATGGTCTATTCCCTTTTACACCTATACCTAAATTTCATGAGTCACTTTTTGTCCTCCTATAAACGTAGAAATATTTCAATTGAGCCATTCCCTGTGGAGATGGCTTTGATCCCAAGATGAAAAGATTAAAAATTACATAACTATTAATTTTATAAAAAACATAAATATCAATTGATGAAAAATAATTTCATCCAAAAAACATTACCCGTAAAATCCTTTTGTCCCTTGTATATATTTTTATGTTACAAGGACATAATGATAGCCCAAATTTGGGGTATGGTGATAAGTTACACACGACAGAACTTGGGCAAGGCCTGACACGAAAGAAACTCTTTTGGAGATAGATAGATAGATCGAAAGAGAGAGATCGAGAGAGAGAGAGAGAGAGAGATCGAGAGAGAGAGAGAGAGAGAGAGAGAGAGAGAGAGAGAGAGAGAGAGAGAGAGAGAGAGAGAGAGAGAGAGAGAGAGAGAGGGAGAGAGAGAGAGAGAGGGAGAGAGAGAGAGAGAGAGAGAGAGAGAGAGAGAGAGAGAGAGAGAGAGAGAGAGAGAGAGAGAGAGAGAGAGAGAGAGAGAGAGAGAGAGAGAGAGAGAGAGAGAGAGAGAGAGAGAGAGAGAGAGAGAGAGAGAGAGAGAGAGAGAGAGAGAGAGAGAGGGAGGGAGGGAGAGAGAGAGTGTGTTGAATAATAGAAGAGGGCGATTGTGAAGAGAGACTAAGGAATGAGTAAGAGAGAATGGGACTAGAAGAGAATCCCTTGACGAACAAGTGAAACCGTTTACATATTTATAGAGGTTTTGAGGCGGTGGGGAGTAAATACGACACCGCCTATCGTACTAGCCACCATGCCTTCTGTCATCATGACGGCTGTCAGAGCAGCTGCCAGGTCGACGTCGCCACCTTCTGTCTCCTTGGGAGAGCGCAACCCGTACTGGAGAGTGTCGCATCAGGTATGGACAGGGCGTCGCTTTAACGTCGGTGGCGGTAGCCGTACGTCGCTCCAGAAGCTTCTGTGTCTCGTCAGCGACCTTGTCGTCTGACGACTGTACGAAGGTACTCGAGGGCGTCGCTCCATCAGTGACCTTGCCATCTGACGCCTGTACAGAGGTACTCGAGGGCGTTGCATTCTGTTTGATAGGCCCCCGCAAAAGGAACGAGGTATCCACGTGTAGTTTTGAGCAAAGCGTCTGAAAGCGCCTCTTGCCCAAGGGTTTAGTTAAAATGTCTGCAAGTTGATCGTGAGTAGAGATATAGGAGATACGAAGTTTACCAACTGACACTCTCTCCCTAACAAAGTGGAATGCTATTTCAATGTGTTTAGTTCGAGAGTGAAACACAGGATTTTTCGTGAGATAAGTTGCTCCTAAATTGTCACACTAGAGAGTTGGTGGATTACCTGAATGTAGCCCCAGTTCGGTAAGAAGAGACTCTACCCAGATGATTTCAGCTGTTGCATGTGCAATTGCTTTATACTCTGCTTTGGTGCTGGAGAGATAGACCGTTGTGTGTTTCTTTGAAGACCAGCTAATGAGATTAGAGCCTTGAAAGATGAAATAACCATGAGTTGACCGGCGGTCAATTGGATCACCGGCCTAGTCAGAGTCACTATAAACATGGAGATGCTCTGAGGCACCTCGAATATATTTAAGGGCGTACCCAGTTGTACCATTGAGATATCTTAGTAAGTGTTTCACAACAATCCAATGTTTTTCATGTGGATCGTGCATGTGTTGGCATGCTTTATTAACGGCATAAGCAATATCCGGCCGTGTAATTGTAAGATATTGTAGACTCCCTACAACTTTACGATAAAGTTTGGGGTCTAGTCTTTTATCAGATTGTACTGATGAGTGTTCGGCACTAGTAGTAGGGGTACTTGTGGGTTTACATGAACCCATATTTGCCATTTGTAAAATTTTGGATAGATACTTGGATTGAGAGAGAAAGATACCGTTTGGATGTGGAATCAGTTCGATACCCACAAAGTACTTGGGCCAACCAAGGTCCCGGGCAGGAAAAGTACTTTGTAGAGTTGCAATTATTTCTGAAACAGTAGACATATTAGACCCAATAACGAGGATGTCATCGACGTAAACTAATAAAAATAATTGAGAGAGGGGAGAATTTCTGAAAAATAGGGAGGTGTCCGTTTTGGAACTATGAAAACCATTGCGAGTGAGAAAATCCGACAGTCGTTTATGCCACATCCGTGGGGATTGTTTAAGTCCATATAGAGACATTTTGAGCAGACAAACATGATTAGGATAGGACTGGTTAATGAATCCAGGCGGCTGGCGCATGTAAATAGTTTCCGTTAATTCCCCATGTAAAAATGCATTCGATATGTCTAGTTGTTTTATGATCCAATTCCGATTAAGTGCAATACTTAAAAGGAGACGAATAGTTGTTATTTTTACTACGGGGCTAAATGTTTCGTGATAATCAATTCCCTCCAGTTGGCTAAATCCTTGTGCTACCAGTCGGGCCTTACATCTTTCTAAGGTCCCGTCAGCTCGTAGCTTGCGTTTGTAGACCCACTTGGAACTAACAACGGAGATTCCAGGTGGGGGTGCGATTAAGGTCCATGTATTATTCTGATGGAGTGCTGACATTTCAACGTCCATTGCCTGTTTCCAAGGTGGTGAGGCAAGTGCTTCACTAATAGTTTTAGGTTCACTGTGTACCTGTACTTGGAGAGCATTTGCATTATGAGAGTTCGAGCTCGCTCCCTTGAAGAGTGTGGGAGGTCGAGGAGATCGTAAATGTGAGGAGTACGAAGTGGTGGAGTGGAGGCAGGTGTACCCGGTGACGTGGACGGGGATAGAGTCGAATCGGAAGGTTCCTCTGGGGTCCTGTCGTGCAGGTGCTGATGCTGTCGTCTGTTGCCATCCGAGAGAGAAGGTGCTGATTTCTCGACGCTAGTCGACTTCGGCACATTGTCTGCTAGAGGAAGGAGTGAAATTGTATAGTGGCTCTCGTCAGCCGTAGGTTTGGATCCTAGAATTCCATTTGCAATTAAGGGCTTGTTAAATGATGATGAAAAAGGAAAAACAGTTTCATTAAAGATTACATCTCGTGAGATGTAAAGTTGATTGGTGGATATCGCTAGGCAGCGATATCCTTTATGCATAGATGAATAACCTAAGAAAACACATTGCTCAGATCAAGGTGAGAGTTTATTTTTCTGGTAAGGACGAAGATTTGGAAAGCATAGACATCCAAATACCTTAAAAAAGGTGTAATCTAGTGATTTCAGAAATAAGAGTTCATAGGGAGACTTATTCGTTAATGCTGGTGTGATCATCCGGTTGATCAGGTAGACCGCCTCATCCCAGAACTTGATGGAAGCGAAGCTTGATAGAGCATGCTGAGGGCCGTTTCAACTATGTGGCGATGCTTGCGCTCAGTTGTGCCATTCTGCTCCGGAGTGTGAGGGCAAGAGACCTGGTGTTTTATACCACATGTTCGAAAATATTTAGACAAAGATTGATACTCACCTCCCCAGTCAGCCTGGAAGTATTGAATCTTTGCAGTGAACAAGTTTTCAACCATTCGTTGAAAAGTGATGAAAGTAGACTGCACGTCGCTTTTCGCCTTTAGTGGATACAGCCAAGTGTACCTGCTATATTCATCGACAAATGTCACATAGTAAGAGTAGCCGAGGTGAGATACATGCGGAGCTGGACCCCATAAGTCAAAATGTATGACTTGAAGGGGGTTCTCTGCTCTGAATGGGTTCGCCTGAATTGGTAACCTATGGGATTTCGCTATGCAACAGGACGAACACAAAAAAGATGAAATGGTTTGAGATAATAGTAACCCAAAACGCGAGACAGTCTGTTTCAAAACATTAAAGGCCGGGTGGCCGAGGCGAAGGTGCCAAATGTCTGGTGACCGTTTCTCGCCCAAAAAAGCAGCTGCTTGTAAAGGAGCGATGCCGTAGAGCCCATCACGAACCGTGCCAGTGAGGAGCAGCTCCCCCGTCGTTCGATCCTTTACATAGCAGGCATTGGGGGTGAAATTGAACAAAAACATGATTGTCAGTTGTCAATTTATGGATTGATAGAAGATTTTTTGAGATTTGGGGAACATGAAGACAGTTTTTAAGAAGTAATGGGCGATAGCCATGAGCTGAAGGTATATACGAATTTCCGAACGATTTAATTGACAAACCTGATCCATCGTCCACATAGAGTTGTTCTGACCCGGCGTAAGGAACGACATTGGTCAGATTGTGAGGTTGAGCCGTAATGTGATGAGTGGCTCCGATGTCTGGGTACCACACTTGTTGGTATGGGTGTGGTCGTGCTGGGGCGGTAGAGCCAGCATACGAGGCAGTGTACCCTTGCGGTGGTAGTCCAAACACTGGAGCTGATTGAGCCACGGTTGACTGATTCCTATTGTCCTTATTTTCGTTTTTGTTTTATTCTTCAGATTATTGTGTAGTGTTTATTATGTATAAACTGTATTCTTCACTCTAACACTTATGACATATAGCGAATCCAAGATATGGAGAGGCAATGAGATCGACAAATCTCTCCATGACCTTTGTACATATGTTGAAGGGAATGTACTGTTGACATTAAATCAGAACCATAATCCCTTTATTTTCTGGTGCACGCTTCTCCTTGTCAGCTTGACATTACTGCTTATTTCCTTCATATTAGCAAGCTTCACTATATTAGGCAGTGGCATCAATCCTGAGAGACTGAGTTAGGTTTGTGATTTGGATCTTGGGAATTTGATCTTCAGAATGAATTTTGGAGGACCAGTACTATGAATAATACTTTTCAATGGCATGTTTGGAGGCAGGGGTGGGGCCGATCTTGATAATTACCTCGAAAACAACATATTCTCTACCTCTCTTTAGTCATGGTCCGTCAGGACAAAATTCTGAAATTATTTATTGAAATGGCCTATAAAATTCTTGAAACCTAGTTCAAGTTTAACCATTAAATCAAACTTCTGCCGCATGCACACAAAATACTCAACACCATTAGTCCTTGGTCCCATAGTGTGTGGTCATGGTCATGCATATGCAAAATGGTTTTGCCAGCTGGCCTGCGTGGCTACGCATACTAGCGAGCTGCTTGAGTGGTTGCAACTGCTGTTGAAGCTTGAGCGATTATGGCTACATGTATCTGCTTGAATGGTTGCTCCGACTATTGTGGCTATTTTAGCAGATGCATCTGCCTGCAGCTGTCATAAACTAAAAAATTAGGGCTAACGTATGTCATTCATGTTTTTGTGTTTAACCAATAAATTTGGCTAATGAGCGATATGTACAAGTCATCTACATAGGGATCATAGATTAGGGATTTAGTACTCTATAAATGGATCTTCAAAGGGATGATATAGAATGCATATGAATTGAGATGATGGAAACTGTGAGGTAAGAAAGTGATAATGAATATCTAAAACTAACAATATGGGTATTAATGAGCGCAAGAAATATATCAAAGGAAAATAAGAGATGATAGATATGTAAAGTTGTGAAGAGGTGATGATGTATAAGTGGAGAAGCTGATGAAATAGGTAGAGTATGTGACTAAAATGAGGATCAGAAGATGAGACATGATGGAGATGATGGGATGAGACTTAGTGATAATGGTAAAATGAAATGGAAGAAGAGAATAGGCGTAGATCTAACTC
>NC_135840.1:5827500-5875000 GCF_029677425.1 Wolffia australiana
GGATCCTCCTCCGCCACACCCCTGAAACACGATAAAACAAATATATATTTATTCCCACGTCAGAAAGCTTTGAGTTTGGCGATAGTATTAACGTTGCTTCGTTTCAGAGACCGATCAGTTCGAATATATTTGATGGAGATTGCCCACCAATCTAAATTCGAGCGGGAGTGGTACACGGGGGATGTTCGCACCTGTTGACGAGGTCCACAGGAAGGGCTTGGTCGGTGAGTTTCCAGCTCTTGTAAACCACCGAGGATAGCTCCATGGAGTACTTGTTTGGGAAGACGGTCTTCTCAAGGATCCCATCGGCATTGATGAGGATCTGCCGTGCCCGGGCGTTGATGTTCATCGTGTCGCGGAAGTGGGGGCCGAGCAGCTTGTAGATCGGATGAACCGCACTGAGCTGCCGGTTCGAAGCAATCACAATGGGCTCCATGGTGGCGTGGGTGTTCAGCCTGCGCCAAAAAAGGTAAAGAGCTCTAGACTTTAGAGACAATCCATGAGCTAACAAATAAAGGTCTTTCAATATGTCAACCAATCAAAACGTAAGAAACTCATCAACCCATCGAGCAATTAAGATTCACATAACACAATCATAAATCATAAACGAGCAGATACCCACTTCTGATGTAACGTCATTGAACCGCCACGATAAAATCTAGTTAAAGATTAAACATATATAAGATGGTGGAAAACTTGGGACCGGATTTTTAGTAAAAGTCCTTTTCAACTTCTTATCGCGTTCTTCCTCTTCTCTCTCTCTCTGTGCTCATCTTGATTCCTCTCAGTTATAAGGGGTGCAAGAGGATGGAGAGATCCATACCAGTGGCTGACGAGCTGATGAAAGCCGGAGTCGTTGACGGCGGCGTAGGCCTTGGCCAGCTGCCACGCGGCCCACTCGACGCCGGTTTCCGCAGGGGTGTAGACCTTACTGACGACCCCCTTCTGCCCTTTGGCCGGCAAGCTCAGCTCAATGGCTAGCGGCTTAAGAGTGCCGTCGTCCAGCAATAGCAGAACCGTTCTTGTGGCGTAGACTTTGTTGCTTGTAGAGTTGATGCGGTCGAGGTACGGAATCAACGCGTCGTGATGATCCAAGATGAATAACTTCTTCTTCTTCAACGCCTGAAGAACGAGGAAGACTCTTGTTAAAGCCTCTGACGATGACGTTAGCCCTCATTCATGAGCACTTCTGAAACCCCTTATATTGTTGCACAATCAAAAGCTAAGAGAGGAAGACAAACTCGGCCCTGATACCTCATCGACGGTCAACCCGTTCATGTTCTTCTCGAGCTGATTCGCTGTAATCGTGCTGTTCTGATCGCCGTAAATGCTAGCGTCCAGACGGCTAACAGGAGGAATTTCTGCGGAGGATAAATATGCGCACATCAGTATCACTGTGAATAGTTTCAGAGAATATCAAGTGACGAGTTTTATCGATTTTAAACGGTTTAATCCGTACCTTCAAGAGCTTGATAACCATGGGATTGGGCCTGCCAGCATCTCGGCCAAATTCTTCATCGGTCCTCCAAGCAAACTTATCAGCTGCGGGGTGCGATAGAGAGAAGGTAAACAAGAATTCAAATTTACATTTCTTGCAATAGGAGCAGCAAAATAAGAAACTACCTTTGATGACGGCGGGGTGGGAAGGCGGAGCAGGTTCTCGCCGTCGGTCCTGATAATCTCCTTTATCAGCTGAAACGGGATGTTCTTACGGGCCTCTTCAAAGGCGGGGCTGTCGGGCAAGTCGATGCCTCCTTGGTACAGATTAAGCACGTCTTGGAGGTTGTCGAACTCAGACGGGGTTTGTCCGCCGCAGCGGCAATGGCAGGAGCCAAGCCTTGCGCCACAGCCTTGAGGGAGTAGGCTAAGAAATCAGCCTGTTTCAGGTGGCCGAAGCGCTCGTCTCTCGGGACGTATACATCCTGGTTCGCCGCGGTAGAAACTCTGCTCTCGGACTTGGGATCTGCATGTTCATGTCGACACTTTCAAAGTTGGAATTCTGGCGTTTTTGCTGATCATGTTATCACCCAACGAAGGAAAAAAAAATGGAAAAAGATCGGTAAATGACCGAATCTTCGCTCTTCGGATAGGAGGGAAGCAAACCCAGAGACTGAACGGGTTTCCGTTCAGTAATCCGTTCCTGGGATTGTCATTGTCATTTCATCACCCTCCCGTCCGAGGATGGACAGTATCATCAACTTAGACTAATGGAGCGGTGCTTGACGACGGATTGGACTCCGTCCCCTTCCGTTTGTCACAATGGACGTCTAGGAGAAGAAGTGGAGAGAAGAGGAGGTGTATGGTGATAAGTACGAACCAGTCTTGGTGGGTGGGCGGCTAGTGCGGCCCCTGCGCGGGTAGGGGTACTCTTTGGAGCCTCCGAGGATCGGCCGGGCGAACGCGGCGCCCTTGTCCGGGTCGCCGAGATCGTTGTAGCAGTCGTAGCCGTAGATTCTGTCTCCTTCCTTCAACTGGCGTTTCACCCCGTCCCCCCTCAGATTTTCCAGCTCCGCCGCCCTGTAGGGTTTCAGCGGCCCCGGCATGTTTCCAGGCAGGTACGTCTGTCCAAGTAAACTCATTATATAAATCATCTTCATTCCAACGGAGAAACCCAAGTCGAATATTATCGGATAATTCATAGTTCGGGCTCTCACGTCATTGGCGAAGAAAATCCTGTCGTAGTTGTAGGTGGCGACGGGATACACCCAGGAGTTGCAGACGAAGTGGATGCGAGGGCGGGGCCGGGAACACCGTCCAGCGTCAAGGTTTTGAGAAAGAACTCGCTGTGGTATTTGTTCTTGACGATAACAGCGCCGGGGACGCCCAGCTTCTCGTCCCAGTCGAAGATCAAGCGGAAGCCGGAGTCCCCGCCGCTAGAAAGTCCCTGTAGTTAACCACCTCTCCAGCTCCGTCGCCTTCCCCACCTTCCCTTTGTTTCCATTTTCTGCGATGGAAGAGATCGTCAGAGAAAATAAAAGTGCAAGTTTACGGAATGGACAAGAGGATGAGGAAGAAACTGGCACATACACCTAGAAGACGTACATCTTACAGTTGATCACAAAGGCTATTTATAACTCCGAACAGTTACAGGAAGAAACGTCAGTTTGGGCCAGGAGAACTCACTTGGATCACCTACGGTGGCGCTGACAAGCTGGAAGGTGATACCACCGCCAACGAGCTCTTGTATGCCGTCGAGGAACGAGTCTACAAAGTCATTGAACCCGAGAACGTTACTCTTGACGAGCACCACTGTCCCCGTGATCTTGGTCATCGTTTTGCTAGCTTTCTGAGATGTGGTTTTCCCAGTAAGGGTATCCGCTATGTTGTGGGAGATCTCTGCTCACAGATGATGCGCTACTTCTTAAGGAAGGGAAGAACAAGGGAAGATGTTACGCTTGGCGCGATGGTTTGATACCAACACGTCTTTGATGCAACACCGAAGGAGACTTTGTCAAATTTATAGAAGGAAAATGCAGCCTCGATGTGAATCGTGTTAGAATTTTCTTCTATACTCTGGCCAACGACCAAAACTAGTTGACCAAAGTCAGCCTTTGGGATGTTTCCTTCGTATCTAGTCCAGGTTGCTTTGACGAATTATGTGCCTTAGTTAAATGGTAATTTAAAATGTTATCACTAACAAAGATCTAATGAAACTGTTCCTTGACGCCCACGCAACCTATCTTCGTTTTATTGGTTTTTCAAGCAAGTGATCACAAAGCATATATAATAATTTTCTCCCACGTCATGACCGCGGCGAGAAAGAATAGAGATGAAGGGAAATAAGTGAAAGGGAAGATACTGAGAGAAAGGAATAGAGCAGAAAAAGGGAAAGATATTGAGAGAATGAGAAATATAGATTTGATATAAAGGAAAATAGATTTATAGATAGCCAGATAGAGATAGATAGTTGGATAATTAGATAGATAGATAATTTAGAAAAGCCCGTTAGATTTATGCGACTGGCATTATTCTTAATCGTGACTTCTATTTCATGAAATTTTATTTGCTGTTTGATACAATCACTGTTTTATGTCGGTGGATAATTTTTTATAGGTTGAGTTAATTTCGTTAAGGATTAATCGTTACACTCAGCATGAGACGATGAACGTCAGTTTAAGGTCATATACGGGATCTAGTAAGTCCCCGTCGCCATCAGTCGTTAACAGTGGGAACACAAAAGCGATGTCAGTCAAGTTTCGGCCGTGCACGAAATTTATCCGCATCTTTGTTCATATCCGCGGTATTTTATCGTCATTTACAGCGGAATGACAACGACGAGAACGGGATGGAATCCGGTTACAGAGACCAAAACCATCACGACGGAATTTTCTGACCCAGGGAATTGGCTCTCGAACAGCATGAAGATGAGAACAAGAAAGAACATGTTGAAGGACTTGGGGGCGAGGGCGGCCACCTTCCTCCAACTCCGTCGAACTTAAGGCATATTGGCGAGAAAGTGCAAGAGCGTGGGAGAGAAAGTGAGAGGAATCTTCAGATTAACGGACGGAGAAAGGATAATGAGAGGTGTATGGACAGAGAGACAGACAGGAGTTACTCGTGTATCTTCCTAGCTTCTACGAAAGTCACTTCAATATGTATTTAATCGGCGCTTATATTCTTAGCCGGCAGGTCGATGGACAAAGGAGAGAGAGAGAGAGAGAAAGAGAGAGAGAGAGAGAGAGAGAGAGAGAGAGAGAGAGGGAGAGAGAGAGAGAGAGAGAGAGAGAGAGAGAGAGAGAGGGAGCGAGAGGGAGAGAGAGAGAGAGAGCGAGCGAGAGAGAGAGAGAGAGAGAGAGAGAGAGAGAGAGAGAGAGAGAGAGAGAGAGAGAGAGAGAGAGAGAGAGAGAGAGAGAGAGAGAGAGAAGTAAATCAGTTCTTCTTAGAACTTTCGGTGTTCCCCAGTTCTACTTTGTTGGCGCCTATATTCTGTTCAGGTAGACCGCCTTAAGAATGAGAGGGATGGAGCGAGAGGAGGAAAAGACGGAAATAAGGAGAAAGGGAAAGGAATAAAGAACATAGATATAGAGAGAGAGATGACTAGATAGAGGAATATGTTTTCAAATTTCTTATACGGACAATAACATGTATTATTGTAGACCAAAGTTATCATTTAACTCCTAATTAAAGCGATCGATGATGCCAATTTAGGGATTAATCGATTTCATTTGGAGGCTGATTTTGAACATAATTGATGGGTTCTAGAGGCCTAGATCTAGATGAACACAAAGATTTCACGCAACGAAAGTTACATAACAAAATCATAATGTCATCAACAAAAACCATGAAACAAAGAACCTGTGCACGGATTGCATCCGTGATTTCTTAGATTCCAAAGCAAGACGAGTCGAGGTGCTCAAGTGTGCAACCTCTAGACGTATCCACACGATCCTCGGCACATTGAATCTCCTCCTTCACCATCGCGAACTCCTGAAGAAAGGGAATAAAGGGATGGCCCCTGACTAATTCTGGCCTGAGTGAATTTCGTTGAAGGCCTTCCCCTATTTATACTAAGATGATATTCTTCATAAAAATTCTCCAAACTTAAGTATATCTTCCGACGTCCAAAGACCATTTGCGTGTGCCCCTCTAGGCCAATGTATCAGCCCTAGATAAGGACTCCAAAGTCCCAAATACCTTTATTGACCTTCAAAATTTAGTAACTACTAGATGAATTAATGACGGGTCGATTAAACCCATTCTATAATTTGAGTCTCCAACACGTGGGGTGCCAAGCGACACCTTGTGCTCTAAAACACACAAAAGAATGTGTATCAACTCACTCATGGAACTTGTTCATCATTGGTTATCGTGTATGTATAGTCCCTCATCTACTGGAAACTCCTAGGATGACATAGGTTATGCTCAACTACAAACCCTAATTAATCATCCGAGATAGCACTGATGATTTTGAAAATCATCAAAGAACTCTTCTTACATATTTCACTGCCTTGGCCAAGGACTTCATCGCTTGTCTTGGTTGAGTTGTCACCTCTTATATCGAGAGTGGATTGTTCAATCTTTACCGCTCAATCGTTTTCTTGAATTTCTTGATGCACCCGAATTAACACTGTTTAGAATCCCATGATTAGAGATGTGTATGTCATAGTCGGAGTACAACTAGGGTCTGACATTTTAGATTGGGAACCGGTCAGACCGGACCAAACCTGGACCTCCGTTCCTGCATTCCATGCTGGAATGGTTGGTCCGACCGGATCCGGTCCGGAAGTGAAACCGGACCGGGACTGGATACTAATTAAAAGATAAAAAATATATTTTTTTTGTTCCCCCCTTTGATCGATCTCTCACCCCACCCCCTTGACCCCCTACCCTCGCCCTGTTTATGCGAGGAGGACGGGGAGAGCATGACGGGGGAAGGGCGAGGGGGAGCGCGGCCAGGCAGGGGCGGCTGGAAGAGAGAGCCCGACTAAAGGGGGGTGGAGAGCACGACCAAAGGGAGGAGTGTGACCAAGAGGAGGGAGATCTACCCTTCTCCTCCTCTGATCATGCACCCCACTGGTCAGGCTACCCTCGCCTGGTCGTGGTCGTGCAACCCGAGGCGTTGCCATCCAGAGGGTGGGGTCACAGCGGGGAAGAGGAGTGTGCCACGGTCGAGTTGATCGGACACTCCCCTTCTGCTCACCCTTTTTCTTCTTCCTATTATTCTTCTCTTCCTTTTGTCTTCTTCTTTTATTCTCTTCTTATTTTCTTATTCTTGTTCTCTTTTGTTTTATTCATGTCCTTATCTTTCGCTCTCTTCTCATCCTTTTCATCTTCCTTATTTTTCTTTTCATCTTCCATTCCTCTTCTTCTTTTCATCTTCTGCTATTTTCTTATTTTCATCTTCCGTTATTCTTTTTAATTCTTTTCATCTTTTGTTGTTTTCTTCTTTTCACGTTCCATTCTTCTTTTCACCTTCTATTACTTTCTTCTTTTATCTTCCGTTCTTCTTTTCTTCTTCTTCTTTTCATCTTCTGTTCTTTTCTTCCTTTCTTCTTTTCAACTTTCGTTCTTTTTCTTCTTCTTTTACTCTTCATTTCTCCTTAGTTTCTTGTCTTCTCCTTCTTTTCTTTTCTTTTATTCGTCATTCATCTTTCGTTCTCTTTTGCTCTCTTTTCATTTTATCTTCTTTTCATCTTTGATTCTTTTGTGCTATTCTTCTTCTACTCTTCTTTACTTTTATCCGCCTTCTTTTATCCCTCTTTTCTTATCTTTTCTTTTCCTCTTGGTCTCTTTTTAATTATTATGTTATCCTTATTTACATCTTCTCTACTTTATTTATATTTTCTGCTTATTTACTTCTTTTATTCCTCTTTTTCTATTCTTGTTTATCTCTGTATTGTTCTTTTCATCTTCCAATGTTGATTTTATAGATGACATTGCAATGAATTTTCCTTTCAAGACAAATTCTGTGACAGTTTCTTTATTTTGACTTTGACTAGTTGACATGACCAGACCAGGACCAGACCGAGACCAGACAAGACCGGACCAAAACCAGACCAAACTTTAGGTAAGGTTTAGGTCCTTGCTAAATAACTAGACCAGTAGGGACCGTCAAACCCTAAGTACAACTATCCATCCACAAGCCGTCTTTGGTGTCTCAAGTCTAAGGACCACTTGCATAATCGGGACGTGAAGCAAACTGATTAACAGTTTAATATAGATACCATTTAGGGATTCATACGGATCAATTTAATTAAATATTTATAATAAAGAGCACTCACTATCTATCCTTAGTGTCTCCACGTTAATAGCTACGGAACTAGTCATACTCATCATATGACTGACAACATGTTATTGGTGCATCCATTCACATCATTATTATCCAATCTAATAGCTTAATTAGCATGAATTTTATGCATGTTGTCATCTCTTTATCTCATTTTAGCATTCATCCAATTTATTCACTCATGTGCTCATTTTTGCATGATTATTGATAAATGATGAAATTTTCAGGTTCGACCTTTTCTAATGTCAAACCATTGTGAACTAATCATTATATTTGAGTTTATGTTTTTTTGAGGAGATGGAATGAGAGAAATAATGAGCAGACAACGTGCATAGTTCCTGGGCAGAGAAATATAAACTGAAGTGCCATATTTAGCAAGCTTTTTTATTCCCTTGGTAACATTTTTTTGAAATGCAAGATGAATGATATGAAAGAGCGTGGAGAATATTAGAATTGGGTGAAAATTTCACCCTGTTTACAGTTGTGGATAAAACATTATAGGGGTCTAAAGTTTGGAGAAAATTTCAAATTTCTAAGTTTTTCTGAAAAAATAAAAATCAACTCTTTCCGAGTTACTGGTGCCACATGGTAAGGCAGCCACCTCAGCAAGCATTGCACAACCGTACATGTGGCACCTGCGTACCGCACTGATGCAGCGTGGGGTATGCCACATAGCTATCATGCTGCATGCACTAGGTGGGTCTTTTTTATGGCTATGACATGGTGCATGTGTGATTCACACATGGCGTGCAGGAGGGTGATGATATGGCAATGTAATGATATTTTTACCTATGGCTAATCTCTCAGCTTATATAGGTCAACTTATTTTGTGTCTCATGTTGGACTAAACTTGTATGATCCATGGAAGTGTGTTTGTGTGTGAATTTTTTCATGCACACTCGCTGTTTGTCTCATCTCTTGCGTCGTTCGATCCCTGTGGAAATGCGAAGAGCTTGCCACGATCCCACAATACATGGAGGAGAGAGAAAATGTCTTGCGTGTGTGTATTGTTGCACATGCGTGTTGTATTTTTAGCAGAAAGGGCCAGAAAAAGCTATGTGTCAATGAACATGGAACAAGGTATCGAATGAAGGATCGGCTTTCTGGCATATATTTCCATCAGAAGCAAGTGGCGAGCATCGGGAGGGAAGTGGTCAGCAGCATGAGCCAAGCAGCAAGCACCATGAGGCAATATGTGAGCATTTAACACAAATTGATTTTACTTCCTCAACTTTGAATGATCCATACATACTTGTTTCCAATTTTTTGTATTAATGTGCTTGTCAATCTGATGGTAAAATGGAATTTACTTATGAGTCTTCCTCTATAATTAACATGCTTTTTTACAAAGTTCCTAATTTATATATAATTCTTCTAGCATGTTGAATTTTACGCCGATAGACATTTATTATTAAGGGATTCTTTGTCAACCAATTTTATTTTTCATAGTTTGCATTTGTCATTATCATTCACTCCGTATGTTGCAAATTCTATTGACATGGATATCTATCCTATGAATTTTTATGTCTACTATTTGCATGGTCATACCTTAATCTTATCCGTGCTTGTACATTTACCCTCTAAATTACCTTAGCTGTCCTTATTTTCGTTTTTGTTTTATTCTTCAGATTATTGTGTAGTGTTTATTATGTATAAACTGTATTCTTCACTCTAACACTTATGACATATAGCGAATCCAAGATATGGAGAGGCAATGAGATCGACAAATCTCTCCATGACCTTTGTACATATGTTGAAGGGAATGTACTGTTGACATTAAATCAGAACCATAATCCCTTTATTTTCTGGTGCACGCTTCTCCTTGTCAGCTTGACATTACTGCTTATTTCCTTCATATTAGCAAGTTTCACTATATTAGTCAGTGGCATCAATCCTGAGAGACTGAGTTAGGTTTGTGATTTGGATCTTGGGAATTTGATCTTCAGAATGAATTTTGGAGGACCAGTACTATGAATAATACTTTTCAATGGCATGTTTGGAGGCAGGGGTGGGGCCGATCTTGATAATTACCTCGAAAACAACATATTCTCTACCTCTCTTTAGTCATGGTCCGTCAGGACAAAATTCTGAAATTATTTATTGAAATGGCCTATATAAAATTCTTGAAACCTAGTTCAAGTTTAACCATTAAATCAAACTTCTGCCGCATGCACACAAAATACTCAACACCATTAGTCCTTGGTCCCATAGTGTGTGGTCATGGTCATGCATATGCAAAATGGTTTTGCCAGCTGGCCTGCGTGGCTACGCCAGACTAGCGAGAGCTGCTTGAGTGGTTGCAACTGCTGCTGTTGAAGCTTGAGCGATTATGGCTACATGTATCTGCTTGAATGGTTGCTCCGACTATTGTGGCTATTTTAGCAGATGCATCTGCCTGCAGCTGTCATAAACTAAAAAATTAGGGCTAACGTATGTCATTCATGTTTTTGTGTTTAACCAATAAATTTGGCTAATGAGCGATATGTACAAGTCATCTACATAGGGATCATAGATTAGGGATTTAGTACTCTATAAATGGATATTCAAAAGGGATGATATAGAATGCATATGAATTGAGATGATGGAAACTGTGAGGTAAGAAAGTGATAATGAATATCTAAAACTAACAATATGGGTATTAATGAGCGCAAGAAATATATCAAAGGAAAATAAGAGATGATAGATATGTAAAGTTGTGAAGAGGTGATGATGTATAAGTGGAGAAGCTGATGAAATAGGTAGAGTATGTGACTAAAATGAGGATCAGAAGATGAGACATGATGGAGATGATGGGATGAGACTTAGTGATAATGGTAAAATGAAATGGAAGAAGAGAATAGGCGTAGATCTAACTACGTATAATTTATGGAGATCAATTAATGTATGGCAAGAGATCTTACCATAGGTCCTTATGCACTACCAGAAACATGCCAATGTTTTGAAGAAGGAAAGCATCTGCTCTGCTCTATTGATCTTCTCCAAGCAGTGAGGGCACAAGGGACACTAGATGAATCTTCAAAACCCACTCTCTTTCAATAAGCCTCTCCATGGAAGAAGTGAGTTACAAGATCTTTTCTAAATATAAATGACTCATCCTATGTATCAAAACATATGAATGAATAGATGAGAGAAAGAAAAAGTTTCTTTCAAGATTTTAGCTCAATCGGGCTTCTAGATCATCTGATATCAAGCCCAAAATTTAAAAAATGTTGGACATTGATCTAACGTTTAATTTGAATATTATCTCTCATCGTCCTCATAGCTGCCCTTTCATCAGATCTAGGGTTTATTCCTTAATTTTCACAAATATTTTCCAATGATTGGATGATATGCCATCACCTCATTATTGATCCACAACCTAACAAGCGCCATATGTGTACCAGCCCGAAAAATACCAAAAACACAAATCGGGTCATAAATGGAATGAAAAAACATTAAATAAATGAATTTAAATTTAATTTATATTTTAGTTTTTTCATATATTTTTATAGCATTTAATCTAATTTGATGAAAACCACTACTGAAAAATAATTCAAGATAGAGGGAGAGATAGAGGTAGAGAGAGAGAGAGAGAGAGAGAGAGAGAGAGAGAGAGAGAGAGCGAGAGAGAGAGAGAGAGAGGGAGAGATAGATAGATAGAGATATAGCTAGAGAGAGAGATATAGCCACAGAGACAGAGAGAAAGATAGACAGAGAGAGAGAAAGCCAGAGGGAGAGAGAGAAAGATAGCCAGAGAGAGAGAAAGCCAGAGGGAGAGAGAGAAAGATAGCCAGAGAGAGAGAAAGCCAGAGGGACAGAGAGAAAGATAGCCAGAGAGAGAGAAAGCCAGAGGGACAGAGAGAGATAGCCAGAGAGAAAGAGAGAAAGATAGCTAGATAGAGTGATAGAAAGATAGCCAGATAGAGAGAGAGAGATAGCCAGAGAGAGAGATACAGAGAGAGAGATAGCCAGAGAGAGAGATAGCCAGAGAGAGAGAGAGAGAGAGAGAGAGAGCGAGAAAGGGAGAGAGAGAGAGGGAGAGAAAGAGGAGAGAGGAGAGAGAGAGAGGTAGAGAGATAGAGAGAGAAAGAAAGGAGAGAGAGAGTGGGAGAGAGAGAAAGAGGGGAGAGAGAGAGGGGAAAGAGAGAGGGAGAGAGAGGAGGGAGGAGAGAGAGGAAGGAGAGAGAGAGAGAGAGAGAGAGAGAGAGAGAGCGGAAGAGAGAGCCAGAGAGAGACAGAGAGAGAGAGAGAGAGAGCCAGAGAGAGAGAGAGAGAGCGAGAGAGAGAGAGAGCCAGAGAGCGAAAGAGAGAGCGAGAGAGAGAGAGAGAGAGAGAGAGAGAAAGAGAGAGAGATAGAGAGAGAGAGAGAATAAATTAGCCTGTCCGAACCTACTCCAAGTGCCTCCTAGAAGCCCAGGAGAACAAAATACCAAATATGCGACGGCGTGAGGCCTCCAGACTCGCATATCTCTGGCAGCTCACCTGAGCAGTACGCACAGCGAGATATTCATTTAAACCTTATTGCTGCAACTGTTCGCTACATCTCAAATGGGATGACACTGGGTTAAAAAGAAAAAACAAGACTGCTCAGATGGAGACACTGTTGGGGATGCCGCGGCCGGTGAGGCCCCGACGCGGTGTAATCCGAAGTACTCGGGTAGAGCAGCGTGTGGGCATCTTGACGGGTCCGTTGCGGTTCTTGAGGCTTGCATCTAGGTTCATCTCGATAATCCTGTTCTCGATGGCGATCAGCTTATCGGCGAAGGACTTGAAGGCCGCGAGCGCCTTGGCATCAGAGGTCCACTCCGGGTATTCCCTCTGCCCAAGATAGGCCTCGTCGGAGGAGTGTCGAGACAGAATCTCGATCAGGAGAGGTTGAGGATGGTCTGCGCCTCGCTCGTTATGGTCTTGAGGAAGGCTCGGTCGGGGTCCGTCTTGAGCTCGGCGTACTCGGGCGTGCCCGGCTCGGGCATGAACCTCCGGCTCAAGGAGGGCCTGTTGGGCAAGTATCCGGCGTATGGGTATTGTCCGAAATTGACGGCGGCGTGCAGCGCGGAGGCCACCCAGATGATGGTGGTGCAGGTTTGGGTAAGATCGGCGACGGATTTCATGGCCGGCCACCACGTCTCGTCCTTCTTGTCGCCATGGCCGACCTCGCGGATCTCCTTCCACCATGCCTGCAGCTCAGTGTCCTCTTGAACAATCTTGTCAGAGGTGTAGTATATGGCGCAGTAGTCCTTCACCCATCCCTCGATGGCTGACCAGACGTTGAGCCCATCGACGGCGTAGGGTAGTCGGCGATAAGTAGCCGCAGCTTCCCGGGAGGCTGGATCCTCCTCCGCCACACCCTGAAACACGATAAAACAAGTATATATTTATTCCCACGTCAGAAAGCTTTGAGTTTGGCGATGATATTAACGTTGCTTCGTTTCAGAGACCGATCAGTTCGAATATATTTGATGGAGATTGCCCACCAATCTAAATTCGAGCGGGAGTGGTACACGGGGGATGTTCGCACCTGTTGACGAGGTCCACAGGAAGGGCTTGGTCGGTGAGTTTCCAGCTCTTGTAAACCACCGAGGATAGCTCCATGGAGTACTTGTTTGGGAAGACGGTCTTCTCAAGGATCCCATCGGCATTGATGAGGATCTGCCGTGCCCGGGCGTTGATGTTCATCGTGTCGCGGAAGTGGGGCCGAGCAGCTTGTAGATCGGATGAACCGCACTGAGCTGCCGGTTCGAAGCAATCACAATGGGCTCCATGGTGGCGTGGGTGTTCAGCCTGCGCCAAAAAAGGTAAAGAGCTCTAGACTTTAGAGACAATCCATGAGCTAACAAATAAAGGTCTTTCAATATGTCAACCAATCAAAACGTAAGAAACTCATCAACCCATCGAGCAATTAAGATTCACATAACACAATCATAAATCATAAACGAGCAGATACCCACTTCTGATGTAACGTCATTGAACCGCCACGATAAAATCTAGTTAAAGATTAAACATATATAAGATGGTGGAAAACTTGGGACCGGATTTTTAGTAAAGTCCTTTTCAACTTCTTATCGCGTTCTTCCTCTTCTCTCTCTCTGTGCTCATCTTGATTCCTCTCAGTTATAAGGGTGCAAGAGGATGGAGAGATCCATACCAGTGGCTGACGAGCTGATGAAAGCCGGAGTCGTTGACGGCGGCGTAGGCCTTGGCCAGCTGCCACGCGGCCCACTCGACGCCGGTTTCCGCAGGGGTGTAGACCTTACTGACGACCCCCTTCTGCCCTTTGGCCGGCAAGCTCAGCTCAATGGCTAGCGGCTTAAGAGTGCCGTCGTCCAGCAATAGCAGAACCGTTCTTGTGGCGTAGACTTTGTTGCTTGTAGAGTTGATGCGGTCGAGGTACGGAATCAACGCGTCGTGATGATCCAAGATGAATAACTTCTTCTTCTTCAACGCCTGAAGAACGAGGAAGACTCTTGTTAAAGCCTCTGACGATGACGTTAGCCCTCATTCATGAGCACTTCTGAAACCCCTTATATTGTTGCACGATCAAAAGCTAAGAGAGGAAGACAAACTCGGCCCTGATACCTCATCGACGGTCAACCCGTTCATGTTCTTCTCGAGCTGATTCGCTGTAATCGTGCTGTTCTGATCGCCGTAAATGCTAGCGTCCAGACGGCTAACAGGAGGGAATTTCTGCGGAGGATAAATATGCGCACATCAGTATCACTGTGAATAGTTTCAGAGAATATCAAGTGACGAGTTTTTATCGATTTTAAACGGTTTAATCCGTACCTTCAAGAGCTTGATAACCATGGGATTGGGCCCTGCCAGCATCTCCCGGCCAAATTCTTCATCGGTCCTCCAAGCAAACTTATCAGCTGCGGGTGCGATAGAGAGAAGGTAAACAAGAATTCAAATTTACATTTCTTGCAATAGGAGCAGCAAAATAAGAAACTACCTTTGATGACGGCGGGGGTGGGAAGGCGGAGCAGGTTCTCGCCGTCGGTCCTGATAATCTCCTTTATCAGCTGAAACGGGATGTTCTTACGGGCCTCTTCAAAGGCGGGGCTGTCGGGCAAGTCGATGCCTCCTTCGTACAGATTAAACACGTCTTGGAAGTTGTCGAACTCAAACGGAGTTTTGTCCGCCGCAGCGGCAATGGCAGGAGCCAAGCCTTGCGCCACAGCCTTGAGGGAGTAGGCTAAGAAATCAGCCTGTTTCAGGTGGCCGAAGCGCTCGTCTCTCGGGACGTATACATCCTGGTTCGCCGCGGTAGAAACTCTGCTCTCGGACTTGGGATCTGCATGTTCATGTCGACACTTTCAAAGTTGGAATTCTGGCGTTTTTGCTGATCATGTTATCACCCAACGAAGGACAAAAAAATGGCAAAAGATCGGTAAATGACCGAAGCTTCGCTCTTCGGATAGGAGGGAAGCAAACCCAGAGACTGAACGGGTTTCCGTTCAGTAATCCGTTCCTGGGATTGTCATTGTCATTTCATCACCCTCCCGTCCGAGGATGGACAGTATCATCAACTTAGACTAATGGAGCGGTGCTTGACGACGGATTGGACTCCGTCCCCTTCCGTTTGTCACAATGGACGTCTAGGAGAAGAAGTGGAGAGAAGAGGAGGTGTATGGTGATAAGTACGAACCAGTCTTGGTGGGTGGGCGGCTAGTGCGGCCCCTGCGCGGGTAGGGGTACTCTTTGGAGCCTCCGAGGATCGGCCGGGCGAACGCGGCGCCCTTGTCCGGGTCGCCGAGATCGTTGTAGCAGTCGTAGCCGTAGATTCTGTCTCCTTCCTTCAACTGGCGTTTCACCCCGTCCCCCCTCAGATTTTCCAGCTCCGCCGCCCTGTAGGGTTTCAGCGGCCCCGGCATGTTTCCAGGCAGGTACGTCTGTCCAAGTAAACTCATTGTATAAATCATCTTCATTCCAACGGAGAAACCCAAGTCGAATATTATCGGATAATTCATAGTTCGGGCTCTCACGTCATTGGCGAAGAAAATCCTGTCGTAGTTGTAGGTGGCGACGGATACACCCAGGAGTTGCAGACGAAGTGGATGCGAGGGCGGGGCCGGGAACACCGTCCAGCGTCAAGGTTTTGAGAAAGAACTCGCTGTGGTATTTGTTCTTGACGATAACAGCGCCGGGGACGCCCAGCTTCTCGTCCCAGTCGAAGATCAAGCGGAAGCCGGAGTCCCCCGCCGCTAGGAAAGTCCCTGTAGTTAACCACCTCTCCAGCTCCGTCGCCTTCCCCACCTTCCCTTTGTTTCCATTTTCTGCGATGGAAGAGATCGTCAGAGAAAATAAAAAGTGCAAGTTTACGGAATGGACAAGAGGATGAGGAAGAAACTGGCACATACACCCTAGAAGACGTACATCTTACAGTTGATCACAAAGGCTATTTATAACTCCGAACAGTTACAGGAAGAAACGTCAGTTTGGGCCAGGAGAACTCACTTGGATCACCTACGGTGGCGCTGACAAGCTGGAAGGTGATACCACCGCCAACGAGCTCTTGTATGCCGTCGAGGAACGAGTCTACAAAGTCATTGAACCCGAGAACGTTACTCTTGACGAGCACCACTGTCCCCGTGATCTTGGTCATCGTTTTGCTAGCTTTCTGAGATGTGGTTTTCCCAGTAAGGGTATCCGCTATGTTGTGGGAGATCTCTGCTCACAGATGATGCGCTACTTCTTAAGGAAGGAAGAACAAGGAAGATGTTACGCTTGGCGCGATGGTTTGATACCAACACGTCTTTGATGCAACACCGAAGGAGACTTTGTCAAATTTATAGAAGGAAAATGCAGCCTCGATGTGAATCGTGTTAGAATTTTCTTCTATACTCTGGCCAACGACCAAAACTAGTTGACCAAAGTCAGCCTTTGGGATGTTTCCTTCGTATCTAGTCCAGGTTGCTTTGACGAATTATGTGCCTTAGTTAAATGGTAATTTAAAATGTTATCACTAACAAAGATCTAATGACACAGTCCCTTAACGCCCACGCAACCTATCTTCGTTTTATTGGTTTTCAAGCAAGTGATCACAAAGCATATATAATAATTTTCTCCACGTCATGACCGCGGCGAGAAAGAATAGAGATGAAGGGAAATAAGTGAAAGGGAAGATACTGAGAGAAAGGAATAGAGCAGAAAAAGGGGAAAGATATTGAGAGAATGAGAAATATAGATTTGATATAAAGGAAAATAGATTTATAGATAGCCAGATAGAGAGATAGATAGTTGGATAATTAGATAGATAGATAATTTAGAAAAGCCCGTTAGATTTATGCGACTGGCATTATTCTTAATCGTGACTTCTATTTCATGAAATTTTATTTGCTGTTTGATACAATCACTGTTTTATGTCGGTGGATAGTTTTTTATAGGTTGAGTTAATTTCGTTAAGGATTAATCGTTACACTCCGCATGAGACGATGAACGTCAGGTTAAGGTCATATACGGATCTAGTAAGTCCCCGTCGCCATCAGTCGTTAACAGTGGGAACACAAAAGCGATGTCAGTCAAGTTTCGGCCGTGCACGAAATTTATCCGCATCTTTGTTCATATCCGCGGTATTTTATCGTCATTTACAGCGGAATGACAACGACGAGAACGGGATGGAATCCGGTTACAGAGACCAAAACCATCACGACGGAATTTTCTGACCCAGGGAATTGGCTCTCGAACAGCATGAAGATGAGAACAAGAAAGAACATGTTGAAGGACTTGGGGGGCGAGGGCGGCCACCTTCCTCCAACTCCGTCCGAACTTAAGGCATATTGGCGAGAAAGTGCAAGAGCGTGGGAGAGAAAGTGAGAGGAATCTTCAGATTAACGGACGGAGAAAGGATAATGAGAGGTGTATGGACAGAGAGACAGACAGGAGTTACTCGTGTATCTTCCTAGCTTCTACGAAAGTCACTTCAATATGTATTTAATCGGCGCTTATATTCTTAGCCGGCAGGTCGATGGACAAAGGAGAGAGAGAGAGAGAGAAAGAGAGAGAGAGAGAAAGAGAGAGAAAGAGAGAGAGAAGGAGAGAGAGAGAGAGGGAGAGAAGGAGAGAGAGAAAGAGAGAGAGAGAGGGAGCGAGAGGGAGAGAGAGAGAGAGAGAGAGAGAGAGAGAGAGAGAGAGAGAGGGAGAGAGAGAGAGAGAAAGAGAGAGAGAGAAGGAAATCAGATGTTCTTAGAACTCTCGGTGCTCCCCAGCTCTACTTTGTTGGCGCCTATATTCTGTTCAGGTAGACCGCCTTAAGAATGAGAGGGATGGAGCGAGAGGAGGAAAAGACGGAAATAAGGAGAAAGGGAAAGGAATAAAGAACATAGATATAGAGAGAGAGATGACTAGATAGAGGAATATGTTTTCAAATTTCTTATACGGACAATAACATGTATTATTGTAGACCAAAGTTATCATTTAACTCCTAATTAAAGCGATCGATGATGCCAATTTAGGGATTAATCGATTTCATTTGGAGGCTGATTTTGAACATAATTGATGGGTTCTAGAGGCCTAGATCTAGATGAACACAAAGATTTCACGCAACGAAAGTTACATAACAAAATCATAATGTCATCAACAAAAACCATGAAACAAAGAACCTGTGCACGGATTGCATCCGTGATTTCTTAGATTCCAAAGCAAGACGAGTCGAGGTGCTCAAGTGTGCAACCTCTAGACGTATCCACACGATCCTCGGCACATTGAATCTCCTCCTTCACCATCGCGAACTCCTGAAGAAAGGGAATAAAGGGATGGCCCCTGACTAATTCTGGCCTGAGTGAATTTCGTTGAAGGCCTTCCCCTATTTATACTAAGATGATATTCTTCATAAAAATTCTCCAAACTTAAGTATATCTTCCGACGTCCAAAGACCATTTGCGTGTGCCCCTCTAGGCCAATGTATCAGCCCTAGATAAGGACTCCAAAGTCCCAAATACCTTTATTGACCTTCAAAATTTAGTAACTACTAGATGAATTAATGACGGGTCGATTAAACCCATTCTATAATTTGAGTCTCCAACACGTGGGGTGCCAAGCGACACCTTGTGCTCTAAAACACACAAAAGAATGTGTATCAACTCACTCATGGAACTTGTTCATCATTGGTTATCGTGTATGTATAGTCCCTCATCTACTGGAAACTCCTAGGATGACATAGGTTATGCTCAACTACAAACCCTAATTAATCATCCGAGATAGCACTGATGATTTTGAAAATCATCAAAGAACTCTTCTTACATATTTCACTGCCTTGGCCAAGGACTTCATCGCTTGTCTTGGTTGAGTTGTCACCTCTTATATCGAGTGGATTGTTCAATCTTTACCGCTCAATCGTTTTCTTGAATTTCTTGATGCACCCGAATTAACACTGTTTAGAATCCCATGATTAGAGATGTGTATGTCATAGTCGGAGTACAACTAGGGTCTGACATTTTAGATTGGGAACCGGTCAGACCGGACCAAACCTGGACCTCCGTTCCTGCATTCCATGCTGGAATGGTTGGTCCGACCGGATCCGGTCCGGAAGTGAAACCGGACCGGGACTGGATACTAATTAAAAGATAAAAAATATATTTTTTTTGTTCCCCCCTTTGATCGATCTCTCACCCCACCCCCTTGACCCCCTACCCTCGCCCTGTTTACGCGAGGAGGACGGGGAGAGCATGACGGGGGAAGGGCGAGGGGGAGCGCGGCCAGGCAGGGGCGGCTGGAAGAGAGAGCACGACTAAAGGGGGGTGGAGAGCACGACCAAAGGGGAGGGGGAGTGTGACCAAGAGGGAGGGGAGATCTACCCCTTCTCCCTCCTCTGATCATGCACCCCCACTGGTCAGGCTACCCCTCGCCCTGGTCGTGGTCGTGCAACCCGGAGGCGTTGCCATCCAGAGGGGTGGGGGTCACAGCGGGGGGAAGAGGAGTGTGCCACCGGTCGAAGTTGATCGGACACTCCCCTTCTGCTCACCCTTTTTTTCTTCTTCCTATTATTCTTCTCTTCCTTTTGTCTTCTTCTTTTATTCTCTTCTTATTTTTCTTATTCTTGTTCTCTTTTTGTTTTATTCATGTCCTTATCTTTCGCTCTCTTCTCATCCTTTTCATCTTCCCTTATTTTTTCTTTTCATCTTCCATTCCTCTTCTTCTTTTCATCTTCTGCTATTTTCTTATTTTCATCTTCCGTTATTCTTTTTTAATTCTTTTCATCTTTTGTTATTTTCTTCTTTTCACGTTCCATTCTTCTTTTCACCTTCTATTACTTTCTTCTTTTTATCTTCCGTTCTTCTTTTCTTCTTCTTCTTTTCATCTTCTGTTCTTTTCTTCCTTTCTTCTTTTCAACTTTCGTTCTTTTTTCTTCTTCTTTTACTCTTCATTTCTCCTTAGTTTCTTGTCTTCTCCTTCTTTTCTTTTTCTTTTATTCGTCATTCATCTTTCGTTCTCTTTTGCTCTCTTTTCATTTTATCTTCTTTTCATCTTTGATTCTTTTGTGCTATTCTTCTTCTACTCTTCTTTACTTTTATCCGCCTTCTTTTATCCCTCTTTTCTTATCTTTTTCTTTTCCTCTTGGTCTCTTTTTTAATTATTATGTTATCCTTATTTACATCTTCTCTACTTTATTTATATTTTCTGCTTATTTACTTCTTTTATTCCTCTTTTTCTATTCTTGTTTATCTCTGTATTGTTCTTTTCATCTTCCAATGTTGATTTTTATAGATGACATTGCAATGAATTTTTCCTTTCAAGACAAATTCTGTGACAGTTTCTTTATTTTGACTTTGACTAGTTGACATGACCAGACCAGGACCAGACCGAGACCAGACAAGACGGACCAAAACCAGACCAAACTTTAGGTAAGGTTTAGGTCCTTGCTAAATAACTAGACCGAGTAGGGACCGTCAAACCCTAAGTACAACTATCCATCCACAAGCCGTCTTTGGTGTCTCAAGTCTAAGGACCACTTGCATAATCGGACGTGAAGCAAACTGATTAACAGTTTAATATAGATACCATTTAGGGATTCATACGGATCAATTTAATTAAATATTTATAATAAAGAGCACTCACTATCTATCCTTAGTGTCTCCACGTTAATAGCTACGGAACTAGTCATACTCATCATATGACTGACAACATGTTATTGGTGCATCCATTCACATCATTATTATCCAATCTAATAGCTTAATTAGCATGAATTTTATGCATGTTGTCATCTCTTTATCTCATTTTAGCATTCATCCAATTTATTCACTCATGTGCTCATTTTTGCATGATTATTGATAAATGATGAAATTTTCAGGTTTGACCTTTTCTAATGTCAAACCATTGTGAACTAATCATTATATTTGAGTTTATGTTTTTTTGAGGAGATGGAATGAGAGAAATAATGAACGAACAACGTGCATAGTTCCTGGGCAGAGAAATATAAACTGAAGTGCCATATTTAGCAAGCTTTTTTATTCCCTTGGTAACATTTTTTTGAAATGCAAGATGAATGATATGAAAGAGCGTGGAGAATATTAGAATTGGGTGAAAATTTCACCCTGTTTACAGTTGTGGATAAAACATTATAGGGGTCTAAAGTTTGGAGAAAATTTCAAATTTCTAAGTTTTTCTGAAAAATAAAAATCAACTCTTTCCGAGTTACTGGTGCCACATGGTAAGGCAGCCACCTCAGCAAGCATTGCACAAGTACATGTGGCACCTGCATCGCACTGATGCAGCGTGGGGTATGCCACATAGCTATCATGCTGCATGTACTAGGTGGGTCTTTTTATGGCTATGACATGGTGCATGTGTGATTCACATGGCGTGCAGGAGGTGATGATATGGCAATGTAATGATATTTTTACCTATGGCTAATCTCTCAGCTTATATAGGTCAACTTATTTTGTGTCTCATGTTGACTAAACTTGTATGATCCATGGAAGTGTGTTTGTGTGTGAATTTTTCATGCACACTCGCTGTTTGTCTCATCTCTTGCGCTGCTCGATCCTGTGGAAATGCGAAGAGCTTGCCACGATCCCACAATACATGGAGGAGAGAGAAAATGTCTTGCGTGTGTGTATTGTTGCACATGCGTGTTGTATTTTTAGCAGAAAGGGCCAGAAAAAGCTATGTGTCAATGAACATGGAACAAGGTATCGAATGAAGGATCGGCTTTCTGGCATATATTTCCATCAGAAGCAAGTGGCGAGCATCGGGAGGGAAGTGGTCAGCAGCATGAGCCAAGCAGCAAGCACCATGAGGCAATATGTGAGCATTTAACACAAATTGATTTTACTTCCTCAACTTTGAATGATCCATACATACTTGTTTCCAATTTTTTGTATTAATGTGCTTGTCAATCTGATGGTAAAATGGAATTTACTTATGAGTCTTCCTCTATAATTAACATGCTTTTTTACAAAGTTCCTAATTTATATATAATTCTTCTAGCATGTTGAATTTTACGATAGACATTTATTATTAAGGGATTCTTTGTCAACCAATTTTATTTTTCATAGTTTGCATTTGTCATTATCATTCACTCCGTATGTTGCAAATTCTATTGACATGGATATCTATCCTATGAATTTTTATGTCTACTATTTGCATGGTCATACCTTAATCTTATCCGTGCTTGTACATTTACCCTCTAAATTACCTTAGCTGTCCTTATTTTCGTTTTTGTTTTATTCTTCAGATTATTGTGTAGTGTTTATTATGTATAAACTGTATTCTTCACTATACCACTGATGCCATATAGCTTAATCCAAGATATGGAGAGGCAATGAGATCGACAAATCTCTCCATGACCTTTGTACATATGTTGAAGGAATGTACTGTTGACATTAAATCAGAACCATAATCCCTTTATTTTCTGGTGCACGCTTCTCCTTGTCAGCTTGACATTACTGCTTATTTCCTTCATATTAGCAAGTTTCACTATATTAGTCAGTGGCATCAATCCTGAGAGACTGAGTTAGGTTTGTGATTTGGATCTTGGGAATTTGATCTTCAGAATGAATTTTGGAGGACCAGTACTATGAATAATACTTTTCAATGGCATGTTTGGAGGCAGGGGTGGGGCCGATCTTGATAATTACCTCGAAAACAACATATTCTCTACCTCTCTTTAGTCATGGTCCGTCAGGACAAAATTCTGAAATTATTTATTGAAATGGCCTATATAAAATTCTTGAAACCTAGTTCAAGTTTAACCATTAAATCAAACTTCTGCCGCATGCACACAAAATACTCAACACCATTAGTCCTTGGTCCCATAGTGTGTGGTCATGGTCATGCATATGCAAAATGGTTTTGCCAGCTGGCCTGCGTGGCTACGTACTAGCGAGCTGCTTGAGTGGTTGCAACTGCTGTTGAAGCTTGAGCGATTATGGCTACATGTATCTGCTTGAATGGTTGCTCCGACTATTGTGGCTATTTTAGCAGATGCATCTGCCTGCAGCTGTCATAAACTAAAAATTAGGCTAACGTATGTCATTCATGTTTTTGTGTTTAACCAATAAATTTGGCTAATGAGCGATATGTACAAGTCATCTACATAGGGATCATAGATTAGGGATTTAGTACTCTATAAATGGATATTCAAAAGGGATGATATAGAATGCATATGAATTGAGATGATGGAAACTGTGAGGTAAGAAAGTGATAATGAATATCTAAAACTAACAATATGGGTATTAATGAGCGCAAGAAATATATCAAAGGAAAATAAGAGATGATAGATATGTAAAGTTGTGAAGAGGTGATGATGTATAAGTGGAGAAGCTGATGAAATAGGTAGAGTATGTGACTAAAATGAGGATCAGAAGATGAGACATGATGGAGATGATGGGATGAGACTTAGTGATAATGGTAAAATGAAATGGAAGAAGAGAATAGGCGTAGATCTAACTCATTATAATTTATGGAGATCAATTAATGTATGGCAAGAGATCTTACCATAGGTCCTTATGCACTACCAGAAACATGCCAATGTTTTGAAGAAGGAAAGCATCTGCTCTGCTCTATTGATCTTCTCCAAGCAGTGAGGGCACAAGGGACACTAGATGAATCTTCAAAACCCCACTCTCTTTCAATAAGCCTCTCCATGGAAGAAGTGAGTTACAAGATCTTTTCTAAATATAAATGACTCATCCTATGTATCAAAACATATGAATGAATAGATGAGAGAAAGAAAAAGTTTCTTTCAAGATTTTAGCTCAATCGGGCTTCTAGATCATCTGATATCAAGCCCAAAATTTAAAAAATGTTGGACATTGATCTAACGTTTAATTTGAATATTATCTCTCATCGTCCTCATAGCTGCCCTTTCATCAGATCTAGGGTTTATTCCTTAATTTTCACAAATATTTTCCAATGATTGGATGATATGCCATCACCTCATTATTGATCCACAACCTAACAAGCGCCATATGTGTACCAGCCCGAAAAATACCAAAAACACAAATCGGGTCATAAATGGAATGAAAAAACATTAAATAAATGAATTTAAATTTAATTTATATTTTAGTTTTTTCATATATTTTTATAGCATTTAATCTAATTTGATGAAAACCACTACTGAAAAATAATTCAAGATAGAGGGAGAGATAGAGGTAGAGAGAGAGAGAGAGAGAAAGCGAGAGAATGAGAGAGAGAGGGCGAGAGAGATAGATATAGATGGAGAGAGTGAGAGGAGAGATAGATAGATAGATAGAGATATAGCTAGAGAGAGAGATATAGCCACAGAGACAGAGAGAAAGATAGCCAGAGAGAGAGAAAGCCAGAGGAGAGAGAGAAAGATAGCCAGAGAGAGAGAAAGCCAGAGGGACAGAGAGAAAGATAGCCAGAGAGAGAAAGCCAGAGGGACAGAGAGAGAGATAGCCAGAGAGAAAGAGAGAAAGATAGCTAGATAGAGTGATAGAAAGATAGCCAGATAGAGAGAGAGAGATAGCCAGAGAGAGAGATACAGAGAGAGAGATAGCCAGAGAGAGGGAGAGAGAGAGCGAGAGAGAGAGAGAGAGGGAGAGAGAGAGCGAGAGAGGGAGAGAGAGAGAGAGAGAGAGAGAGGGAGGGAGGGAGAGAGAGAGAGAGGGGGAGAGAGAGAGAGGGAGAGAGAGAGGGGGAGAGAGGGGGAGGGAGAGAGAGAGAGAGAGAGAGAGAGAGAGAGAGAGAGAGAGAGAGAGAGAGAGAGAGAGAGAGAGAGAGAGAGAGAGAGAGAGAGCGGAAGAGAGAGCCAGAGAGAGAGCGAGAGAGCGAGAGAGAGAGCGAGAGAGAGAGAGAGAGCGAGAGAGTGAGAGAGCCAGAGAGCGAAAGAGAGAGCGAGAGAGAGAGAGAGAGAGAGAGAGAGAGAGAGAGAGAGAGAGAGAGAGAGAGAATAAATTAGCCCGTCCGAACCTACTCCAAGTGCCTCCTAGAAGCCCAGGAGAACAAAATACCAAATATGCGACGGCGTGAGGCCTCCAGACTCGCATATCTCTGGCAGCTCACCTGAGCAGTACGCACAGCGAGATATTCATTTAAACCTTATTGCTGCAACTGTTCGCTACATCTCAAATGGGATGACACTGGGTTAAAAAAAAAGAAAAAACAAGACTGCTCAGATGGAGACACTGTTGGGGATGCCGCGGCCGGTGAGGCCCCCGACGCGGGTGTAATCCGAAGTACTCGGGTAGAGCAGCGTGTAGGGCATCTTGACGGGTCCGTTGCGGTTCTTGAGGCTTGCATCTAGGTTCATCTCGATAATCCTGTTCTCGATGGCGATCAGCTTATCGGCGAAGGACTTGAAGGCCGCGAGCGCCTTGGCATCAGAGGTCCACTCCGGGTATTCCTCTGCCCAAGATAGACCTCGTCGGAGGAGTGTCGAGACAGAATCTCGATCAGGAGAGGTTGAGGATGGTCTGCGCCTCGCTCGTTATGGTCTTGAGGAAGGCTCGGTCGGGGTCCGTCTTGAGCTCGGCGTACTCGGGCGTGCCCGGCTCGGGCATGAACCTCCGGCTCAAGGAGGGCCTGTTGGGCAAGTATCCGGCGTATGGGTATTGTCCGAAATTGACGGCGGCGTGCAGCGCGGAGGCCACCAGATGATGGTGGTGCAGGTTTGGGTAAGATCGGCGACGGATTTCGCGGCCGGCCACCACGTCTCGTCCTTCTTGTCGCCATGGCCGACCTCGCGGATCTCCTTCCACCATGCCTGCAGCTCAGTGTCCTCTTGAACAATCTTGTCAGAGGTGTAGTATATGGCGCAGTAGTCCTTCACCCATCCTCGATGGCTGACCAGACGTTGAGCCCATCGACGGCGTAGGGGTAGTCGGCGATAAGTAGCCGCAGCTTCCCCGGGGAGGCTGGATCCTCCTCCGCCACACCCCTGAAACACGATAAAACAAATATATATTTATTCCCACGTCAGAAAGCTTTGAGTTTGGCGATAATATTAACGTTGCTTCGTTTCAGAGACCGATCAGTTCGAATATATTTGATGGAGATTGCCCACCAATCTAAATTCGAGCGGGAGTGGTACACGGGGGATGTTCGCACCTGTTGACGAGGTCCACAGGAAGGGCTTGGTCGGTGAGTTTCCAGCTCTTGTAAACCACCGAGGATAGCTCCATGGAGTACTTGTTTGGGAAGACGGTCTTCTCAAGGATCCCATCGGCATTGATGAGGATCTGCCGTGCCCGGGCGTTGATGTTCATCGTGTCGCGGAAGTGGGGGCCGAGCAGCTTGTAGATCGGATGAACCGCACTGAGCTGCCGGTTCGAAGCAATCACAATGGGCTCCATGGTGGCGTGGGTGTTCAGCCTGCGCCAAAAAAGGTAAAGAGCTCTAGACTTTAGAGACAATCCATGAGCTAACAAATAAAGGTCTTTCAATATGTCAACCAATCAAAACGTAAGAAACTCATCAACCCATCGAGCAATTAAGATTCACATAACACAATCATAAATCATAAACGAGCAGATACCCACTTCTGATGTAACGTCATTGAACCGCCACGATAAAATCTAGTTAAAGATTAAACATATATAAGATGGTGGAAAACTTGGGACCGGATTTTTAGTAAAAGTCCTTTTCAACTTCTTATCGCGTTCTTCCTCTTCTCTCTCTCTGTGCTCATCTTGATTCCTCTCAGTTATAAGGGGTGCAAGAGGATGGAGAGATCCATACCAGTGGCTGACGAGCTGATGAAAGCCGGAGTCGTTGACGGCGGCGTAGGCCTTGGCCAGCTGCCACGCGGCCCACTCGACGCCGGTTTCCGCAGGGGTGTAGACCTTACTGACGACCCCCTTCTGCCCTTTGGCCGGCAAGCTCAGCTCAATGGCTAGCGGCTTAAGAGTGCCGTCGTCCAGCAATAGCAGAACCGTTCTTGTGGCGTAGACTTTGTTGCTTGTAGAGTTGATGCGGTCGAGGTACGGAATCAACGCGTCGTGATGATCCAAGATGAATAACTTCTTCTTCTTCAACGCCTGAAGAACGAGGAAGACTCTTGTTAAAGCCTCTGACGATGACGTTAGCCCTCATTCATGAGCACTTCTGAAACCCCTTATATTGTTGCACGATCAAAAGCTAAGAGAGGAAGACAAACTCGGCCCTGATACCTCATCGACGGTCAACCCGTTCATGTTCTTCTCGAGCTGATTCGCTGTAATCGTGCTGTTCTGATCGCCGTAAATGCTAGCGTCCAGACGGCTAACAGGAGGGAATTTCTGCGGAGGATAAATATGCGCACATCAGTATCACTGTGAATAGTTTCAGAGAATATCAAGTGACGAGTTTTTATCGATTTTAAACGGTTTAATCCGTACCTTCAAGAGCTTGATAACCATGGGATTGGGCCCTGCCAGCATCTCCCGGCCAAATTCTTCATCGGTCCTCCAAGCAAACTTATCAGCTGCGGGGTGCGATAGAGAGAAGGTAAACAAGAATTCAAATTTACATTTCTTGCAATAGGAGCAGCAAAATAAGAAACTACCTTTGATGACGGCGGGGTGGGAAGGCGGAGCAGGTTCTCGCCGTCGGTCCTGATAATCTCCTTTATCAGCTGAAACGGGATGTTCTTACGGGCCTCTTCAAAGGCGGGGCTGTCGGGCAAGTCGATGCCTCCTTCGTACAGATTAAACACGTCTTGGAAGTTGTCGAACTCAAACGGAGTTTTGTCCGCCGCAGCGGCAATGGCAGGAGCCAAGCCTTGCGCCACAGCCTTGAGGAGTAGGCGAAGAAATCAGCCTGTTTCAGGTGGCCGAAGCGCGCGCCTCTCGGGACGTCTACATCCTGGTTCGCCGCGGGAGAAACTCTGCTCTCGGACTTGGGATCTGCATGTTCATGTCGACACTTTCAAAGTTGGAATTCTGGCGTTTTTGCTGATCATGTTATCACCCAACGAAGGAAAAAAAAATGGAAAAAGATCGGTAAATGACCGAATCTTCGCTCTTCGGATAGGAGGGAAGCAAACCCAGAGACTGAACGGGTTTCCGTTCAGTAATCCGTTCCTGGGATTGTCATTGTCATTTCATCACCCTCCCGTCCGAGGGATGGACAGTATCATCAACTTAGACTAATGGAGCGGTGCTTGACGACGGATTGGACTCCGTCCCCTTCCGTTTGTCACAATGGACGTCTAGGAGAAGAAGTGGAGAGAAGAGGAGGTGTATGGTGATAAGTACGAACCAGTCTTGGTGGGTGGGCGGCTAGTGCGGCCCCTGCGCGGGTAGGGTACTCTTTGGAGCCTCCGAGGATCGGCCGGGCGAACGCGGCGCCCTTGTCCGGGTCGCCGAGATCGTTGTAGCAGTCGTAGCCGTAGATTCTGTCTCCTTCCTTCCACTGGGGTTTCACCCCGGCCCCCCTCAGAGTTTCCAGCTCCGCCGCCCTGTAGGGTTTCAGCGGCCCCGGCATGTTTCCAGGCAGGTACGTCTGTCCAAGTAAACTCATTGTATAAATCATCTTCATTCCAACGGAGAAACCAAGTCGAATATTATCGGATAATTCATAGTTCGGGCTCTCACGTCATTGGCGAAGAAAATCCTGTCGTAGTTGTAGGTGGCGACGGATACACCCAGGAGTTGCAGACGAAGTGGATGCGAGGGCGGGGGCCGGGAACACCGTCCAGCGTCAAGGTTTGAGAAAGAACTCGCTGTGGTATTTGTTCTTGACGATAACAGCGCCGGGGACGCCCAGCTTCTCGTCCCAGTCGAAGATCAAGCGGAAGCCGGAGTCCCCCGCCGCTAGGAAAGTCCCTGTAGTTAACCACCTCTCCAGCTCCGTCGCCTTCCCCACCTTCCCTTTGTTTCCATTTTCTGCGATGGAAGAGATCGTCAGAGAAAATAAAAAGTGCAAGTTTACGGAATGGACAAGAGGATGAGGAAGAAACTGGCACATACACCCTAGAAGACGTACATCTTACAGTTGATCACAAAGGCTATTTATAACTCCGAACAGTTACAGGAAGAAACGTCAGTTTGGGCCAGGAGAACTCACTTGGATCACCTACGGTGGCGCTGACAAGCTGGAAGGTGATACCACCGCCAACGAGCTCTTGTATGCCGTCGAGGAACGAGTCTACAAAGTCATTGAACCCGAGAACGTTACTCTTGACGAGCACCACTGTCCCCGTGATCTTGGTCATCGTTTTGCTAGCTTTCTGAGATGTGGTTTTCCCAGTAAGGGTATCCGCTATGTTGTGGGAGATCTCTGCTCACAGATGATGCGCTACTTCTTAAGGAAGGGAAGAACAAGGGAAGATGTTACGCTTGGCGCGATGGTTTGATACCAACACGTCTTTGATGCAACACCGAAGGAGACTTTGTCAAATTTATAGAAGGAAAATGCAGCCTCGATGTGAATCGTGTTAGAATTTTCTTCTATACTCTGGCCAACGACCAAAACTAGTTGACCAAAGTCAGCCTTTGGGATGTTTCCTTCGTATCTAGTCCAGGTTGCTTTGACGAATTATGTGCCTTAGTTAAATGGTAATTTAAAATGTTATCACTAACAAAGATCTAATGAAACTGTTCCTTGACGCCCACGCAACCTATCTTCGTTTTATTGGTTTTTCAAGCAAGTGATCACAAAGCATATATAATAATTTTCTCCCACGTCATGACCGCGGCGAGAAAGAATAGAGATGAAGGAAATAAGTGAAAGGGAAGATACTGAGAGAAAGGAATAGAGCAGAAAAAGGGGAAAGATATTGAGAGAATGAGAAATATAGATTTGATATAAAGGAAAATAGATTTATAGATAGCCAGATAGAGAGATAGATAGTTGGATAATTAGATACATAGATAATTTAGAAAAGCCCGTTAGATTTATGCGACTGGCATTATTCTTAATCGTGACTTCTATTTCATGAAATTTTATTTGCTGTTTGATACAATCACTGTTTTATGTCGGTGGATAATTTTTTATAGGTTGAGTTAATTTCGTTAAGGATTAATCGTTACACTCAGCATGAGACGATGAACGTCAGTTTAAGGTCATATACGGGATCTAGTAAGTCCCCGTCGCCATCAGTCGTTAACAGTGGGAACACAAAAGCGATGTCAGTCAAGTTTCGGCCGTGCACGAAATTTATCCGCATCTTTGTTCATATCCGCGGTATTTTATCGTCATTTACAGCGGAATGACAACGACGAGAACGGGATGGAATCCGGTTACAGAGACCAAAACCATCACGACGGAATTTTCTGACCCAGGGAATTGGCTCTCGAACAGCATGAAGATGAGAACAAGAAAGAACATGTTGAAGGACTTGGGGGGCGAGGGCGGCCACCTTCCTCCAACTCCGTCCGAACTTAAGGCATATTGGCGAGAAAGTGAGAGGAATCTTCAGATTAACGGACGGAGAAAGGATAATGAGAGGTGTATGGACAGAGAGACCGACAGGAGTTACTCGTGTATCTTCCTAGCTTCTACGAAAGTCACTTCAATATGTATTTAATCGGCGCTTATATTCTTAGCCGGCAGGTCGATGGACAAAGGAGAGAGAGAGAGAGAGAAAGAGAGAGAGAGAGAAAGAGAGAGAAAGAGAGAGAGAAGGAGAGAGAGAGAGAGGGAGAGAAGGAGAGAGAGAGAGAGAGAGAGAGAGGGAGAGAGAGAGAGAGAGAGAGAGAGAGAGCGAGAGAGAGAGAGAGAGAGAGAGAGAGAGAGAGAGAGAGAGAGGGAGAGAGAGAGAGAGAAAGAGAGAGAGAGAAGTAAATCAGTTCTTCTTAGAACTTTCGGTGTTCCCCAGTTCTACTTTGTTGGCGCCTATATTCTGTTCAGGTAGACCGCCTTAAGAATGAGAGGGATGGAGCGAGAGGAGGAAAAGACGGAAATAAGGAGAAAGGGAAAGGAATAAAGAACATAGATATAGAGAGAGATGACTAGATAGAGGAAGATGTTTTCAAATTTCTTATACGGACAATAACATGTATTATTGTAGACCAAAGTTATCATTTAACTCCTAATTAAAGCGATCGATGATGCCAATTTAGGGATTAATCGATTTCATTTGGAGGCTGATTTTGAACATAATTGATGGGTTCTAGAGGCCTAGATCTAGATGAACACAAAGTTTTCACGCAATGCAAGTTACATAACAAAATCATAATGTCATCAACAAAACCATGAAACAAAGAACCTGCACGGATTGCATCCGTGATTTCTTAGATTCCAAAGCAAGGCAGTCGAGGTGCTCAAGTGTGCAACCTCTAGACGTATCCACACGATCCTCGGCACATTGAATCTCCTCCTTCACCATCGCGAACTCCTGAAGAAAGGGAATAAAGGGATGGCCCCTGACTAATTCTGGCCTGAGTGAATTTCGTTGAAGGCCTTCCCCTATTTATACTAAGATGATATTCTTCATAAAAATTCTCCAAACTTAAGTATATCTTCCGACGTCCAAAGACCATTTGCGTGTGCCTCTAGGCCAATGTATCAGCCCTAGATAAGGACTCCAAAGTCCCAAATACCTTTATTGACCTTCAAAATTTAGTAACTACTAGATGAATTAATGATGGGTCGATTAAACCCATTCTATAATTTGAGTCTCCAACACGTGGGGTGCCAAGCTACACCTTGTGCTCTAAAACACACAAAAGAATGTGTATCAACTCACTCATGGAACTTGTTCATCATTGGTTATCGTGTATGTATAGTCCCTCATCTACTGGAAACTCCTAGGATGACATAGGTTATGCTCAACTACAAACCCTAATTAATCATCCGAGATAGCACTGATGATTTTGAAAATCATCAAAGAACTCTTCTTACATATTTCACTGCCTTGGCCAAGGACTTCATCGCTTGTCTTGGTTGAGTTGTCACCTCTTATATCGAGAGTGGATTGTTCAATCTTTACCGCTCAATCGTTTTCTTGAATTTCTTGATGCACCCGAATTAACACTGTTTAGAATCCCATGATTAGAGATGTGTATGTCATAGTCGGAGTACAACTAGGGTCTGACATTTTAGATTGGGAACCGGTCAGACCGGACCAAACCTGGACCTCCGTTCCTGCATTCCATGCTGGAATGGTTGGTCCGACCGGATCCGGTCCGGAAGTGAAACCGGACCGGGACTGGATACTAATTAAAAGATAAAAATATATATTTTTTTTTGTTCCCCCCTTTGATCGATCTCACCCCACCCTTGACCCCTACCTCGCCCTGTTTACGCGAGGAGGACGGGGAGAGCATGACGGGGGAAGGGCGAGGGGGAGCGCGGCCAGGCAGGGGCGGCTGGAAGAGAGAGCACGACTAAAGGGGGGTGGAGAGCACGACCAAAGGGGAGGGGGAGTGTGACCAAGAGGGAGGGGAGATCTACCCCTTCTCCCTCCTCTGATCATGCACCCCCACTGGTCAGGCTACCCCTCGCCCTGGTCGTGGTCGTGCAACCCGGAGGCGTTGCCATCCAGAGGGGTGGGGGTCACAGCGGGGAAGAGGAGTGTGCCACCGGTCGAAGTTGATCGGACACTCCCCTTCTGCTCACCCTTTTTTTCTTCTTCCTATTATTCTTCTCTTCCTTTTGTCTTCTTCTTTTATTCTCTTCTTATTTTTCTTATTCTTGTTCTCTTTTTGTTTTATTCATGTCCTTATCTTTCGCTCTCTTCTCATCCTTTTCATCTTCCCTTATTTTTTCTTTTCATCTTCCATTCCTCTTCTTCTTTTCATCTTCTGCTATTTTCTTATTTTCATCTTCCGTTATTCTTTTTTAATTCTTTTCATCTTTTGTTATTTTCTTCTTTTCACGTTCCATTCTTCTTTTCACCTTCTATTACTTTCTTCTTTTTATCTTCCGTTCTTCTTTTCTTCTTCTTCTTTTCATCTTCTGTTCTTTTCTTCCTTTCTTCTTTTCAACTTTCGTTCTTTTTTCTTCTTCTTTTACTCTTCATTTCTCCTTAGTTTCTTGTCTTCTCCTTCTTTTCTTTTTCTTTTATTCGTCATTCATCTTTCGTTCTCTTTTGCTCTCTTTTCATTTTATCTTCTTTTCATCTTTGATTCTTTTGTGCTATTCTTCTTCTACTCTTCTTTACTTTTATCCGCCTTCTTTTATCCCTCTTTTCTTATCTTTTTCTTTTCCTCTTGGTCTCTTTTTTAATTATTATGTTATCCTTATTTACATCTTCTCTACTTTATTTATATTTTCTGCTTATTTACTTCTTTTATTCCTCTTTTTCTATTCTTGTTTATCTCTGTATTGTTCTTTTCATCTTCCAATGTTGATTTTTATAGATGACATTGCAATGAATTTTTCCTTTCAAGACAAATTCTGTGACAGTTTCTTTATTTTGACTTTGACTAGTTGACATGACCAGACCAGGACCAGACCGAGACCAGACAAGACCGGACCAAAACCAGACCAAACTTTAGGTAAGGTTTAGGTCCTTGCTAAATAACTAGACCGAGTAGGGACCGTCAAACCCTAAGTACAACTATCCATCCACAAGCCGTCTTTGGTGTCTCAAGTCTAAGGACCACTTGCATAATCGGGACGTGAAGCAAACTGATTAACAGTTTAATATAGATACCATTTAGGATTCATACGGATCAATTTAATTAAATATTTATAATAAAGAGCACTCACTATCTATCCTTAGTGTCTCCACGTTAATAGCTACGGAACTAGTCATACTCATCATATGACTGACAACATGTTATTGGTGCATCCATTCACATCATTATTATCAATCTAATAGCTTAATTAGCATGAATTTTATGCATGTTGTCATCTCTTTATCTCATTTTAGCATTCATCCAATTTATTCACTCATGTGCTCATTTTTGCATGATTATTGATAAATGATGAAATTTTCAGGTTTGACCTTTTCTAATGTCAAACCATTGTGAACTAATCATTATATTTGAGTTTATGTTTTTTTGAGGAGATGGAATGAGAGAAATAATGAACGAACAACGTGCATAGTTCCTGGGCAGAGAAATATAAACTGAAGTGCCATATTTAGCAAGCTTTTTTATTCCCTTGGTAACATTTTTTTGAAATGCAAGATGAATGATATGAAAGAGCGTGGAGAATATTAGAATTGGGTGAAAATTTCACCCTGTTTACAGTTGTGGATAAAACATTATAGGGGTCTAAAGTTTGGAGAAAATTTCAAATTTCTAAGTTTTTCTGAAAAAATAAAAATCAACTCTTTCCGAGTTACTGGTGCCACATGGTAAGGCAGCCACCTCAGCAAGCATTGCACAACCGTACATGTGGCACCTGCGTACCGCACTGATGCAGCGTGGGGTATGCCACATAGCTATCATGCTGCATGTACTAGGTGGGTCTTTTTTATGGCTATGACATGGTGCATGTGTGATTCACACATGGCGTGCAGGAGGGTGATGATATGGCAATGTAATGATATTTTTACCTATGGCTAATCTCTCAGCTTATATAGGTCAACTTATTTTGTGTCTCATGTTGGACTAAACTTGTATGATCCATGGAAGTGTGTTTGTGTGTGAATTTTTTCATGCACACTCGCTGTTTGTCTCATCTCTTGCGTCGTTCGATCCCTGTGGAAATGCGAAGAGCTTGCCACGATCCCACAATACATGGAGGAGAGAGAAAATGTCTTGCGTGTGTGTATTGTTGCACATGCGTGTTGTATTTTTAGCAGAAAGGGCCAGAAAAAGCTATGTGTCAATGAACATGGAACAAGGTATCGAATGAAGGATCGGCTTTCTGGCATATATTTCCATCAGAAGCAAGTGGCGAGCATCGGGAGGGAAGTGGTCAGCAGCATGAGCCAAGCAGCAAGCACCATGAGGCAATATGTGAGCATTTAACACAAATTGATTTTACTTCCTCAACTTTGAATGATCCATACATACTTGTTTCCAATTTTTTGTATTAATGTGCTTGTCAATCTGATGGTAAAATGGAATTTACTTATGAGTCTTCCTCTATAATTAACATGCTTTTTTACAAAGTTCCTAATTTATATATAATTCTTCTAGCATGTTGAATTTTACGCCGATAGACATTTATTATTAAGGGATTCTTTGTCAACCAATTTTATTTTTCATAGTTTGCATTTGTCATTATCATTCACTCCGTATGTTGCAAATTCTATTGACATGGATATCTATCCTATGAATTTTTATGTCTACTATTTGCATGGTCATACCTTAATCTTATCCGTGCTTGTACATTTACCCTCTAAATTACCTTAGCTGTCCTTATTTTCGTTTTTGTTTTATTCTTCAGATTATTGTGTAGTGTTTATTATGTATAAACTGTATTCTTCACTCTACCACTTATGACATATAGCGAATCCAAGATATGGAGAGGCAATGAGATCGACAAATCTCTCCATGACCTTTGTACATATGTTGAAGGAATGTACTGTTGACATTAAATCAGAACCATAATCCCTTTATTTTCTGGTGCACGCTTCTCCTTGTCAGCTTGACATTACTGCTTATTTCCTTCATATTAGCAAGTTTCACTATATTAGTCAGTGGCATCAATCCTGAGAGACTGAGTTAGGTTTGTGATTTGGATCTTGGGAATTTGATCTTCAGAATGAATTTTGGAGGACCAGTACTATGAATAATACTTTTCAATGGCATGTTTGGAGGCAGGGGTGGGGCCGATCTTGATAATTACCTCGAAAACAACATATTCTCTACCTCTCTTTAGTCATGGTCCGTCAGGACAAAATTCTGAAATTATTTATTGAAATGGCCTATATAAAATTCTTGAAACCTAGTTCAAGTTTAACCATTAAATCAAACTTCTGCCGCATGCACACAAAATACTCAACACCATTAGTCCTTGGTCCCATAGTGTGTGGTCATGGTCATGCATATGCAAAATGGTTTTGCCAGCTGGCCTGCGTGGCTACGCGTACTAGCGAGCTGCTTGAGTGGTTGCAACTGCTGTTGAAGCTTGAGCGATTATGGCTACATGTATCTGCTTGAATGGTTGCTCCGACTATTGTGGCTATTTTAGCAGATGCATCTGCCTGCAGCTGTCATAAACTAAAAAATTAGGGCTAACGTATGTCATTCATGTTTTTGTGTTTAACCAATAAATTTGGCTAATGAGCGATATGTACAAGTCATCTACATAGGGATCATAGATTAGGATTTAGTACTCTATAAATGGATATTCAAAAGGGATGATATAGAATGCATATGAATTGAGATGATGGAAACTGTGAGGTAAGAAAGTGATAATGAATATCTAAAACTAACAATATGGGTATTAATGAGCGCAAGAAATATATCAAAGGAAAATAAGAGATGATAGATATGTAAAGTTGTGAAGAGGTGATGATGTATAAGTGGAGAAGCTGATGAAATAGGTAGAGTATGTGACTAAAATGAGGATCAGAAGATGAGACATGATGGAGATGATGGGATGAGACTTAGTGATAATGGTAAAATGAAATGGAAGAAGAGAATAGGCGTAGATCTAACTACGTATAATTTATGGAGATCAATTAATGTATGGCAAGAGATCTTACCATAGGTCCTTATGCACTACCAGAAACATGCCAATGTTTTGAAGAAGGAAAGCATCTGCTCTGCTCTATTGATCTTCTCCAAGCAGTGAGGGCACAAGGGACACTAGATGAATCTTCAAAACCCCACTCTCTTTCAATAAGCCTCTCCATGGAAGAAGTGAGTTACAAGATCTTTTCTAAATATAAATGACTCATCCTATGTATCAAAACATATGAATGAATAGATGAGAGAAAGAAAAAGTTTCTTTCAAGATTTTAGCTCAATCGGGCTTCTAGATCATCTGATATCAAGCCCAAAATTTAAAAAATGTTGGACATTGATCTAACGTTTAATTTGAATATTATCTCTCATCGTCCTCATAGCTGCCCTTTCATCAGATCTAGGGTTTATTCCTTAATTTTCACAAATATTTTCCAATGATTGGATGATATGCCATCACCTCATTATTGATCCACAACCTAACAAGCGCCATATGTGTACCAGCCCGAAAAATACCAAAAACACAAATCGGGTCATAAATGGAATGAAAAAACATTAAATAAATGAATTTAAATTTAATTTATATTTTAGTTTTTTCATATATTTTTATAGCATTTAATCTAATTTGATGAAAACCACTACTGAAAAATAATTCAAGATAGAGGGAGAGATAGAGGTAGAGAGAGAGAGAGAGAGAGAAAGCGAGAGAATGAGAGAGAGAGGGCGAGAGAGATAGATATAGATGGAGAGAGAGTGAGAGGGAGAGATAGATAGATAGATAGAGATATAGCTAGAGAGAGAGATATAGCCACAGAGACAGAGAGAAAGATAGCCAGAGAGAGAGAAAGCCAGAGGGAGAGAGAGAAAGATAGCCAGAGAGAGAGAAAGCCAGAGGGACAGAGAGAAAGATAGCCAGAGAGAGAGAAAGCCAGAGGGACAGAGAGAGAGATAGCCAGAGAGAAAGAGAGAAAGATAGCTAGATAGAGTGATAGAAAGATAGCCAGATAGAGAGAGAGAGATAGCCAGAGAGAGAGATACAGAGAGAGAGATAGCCAGAGAGAGGGAGAGAGATAGCCAGAGAGAGAGAGAGAGGGAGAGAGAGAGCGAGAAAGGGAGAGAGAGAGAGGGAGAGAAAGAGGGAGAGAGGGAGAGAGAGAGAGAGGTAGAGAGATAGAGAGAGAAAGAAAGGGAGAGAGAGAGCGGGAGAGAGAGAAAGAGGGGAGAGAGAGAGGGGGAAAGAGAGAGGGAGAGAGAGGGAGGGAGGGAGAGAGAGGAAGGGAGAGAGAGAGATATAGAGAGAGAGAGAGAGAGAGAGAGAGAGAGAGAGAGAGAGAGAGAGAGAGAGAGAGAGAGAGAGAGAGAGAGAGAGAGAGAGAGAGAGAGAGAGAGAGAGAGAGAGAGAGAGAGAGAGAGAGAGAGAGAGAGAGAAAGAGAGAGAGATAGAGAGAGAGAGAGAATAAATTAGCCCGTCCGAACCTACTCCAAGTGCCTCCTAGAAGCCCAGGAGAACAAAATACCAAATATGCGACGGCGTGAGGCCTCCAGACTCGCATATCTCTGGCAGCTCACCTGAGCAGTACGCACAGCGAGATATTCATTTAAACCTTATTGCTGCAACTGTTCGCTACATCTCAAATGGGATGACACTGGGTTAAAAAAAAAGAAAAAACAAGACTGCTCAGATGGAGACACTGTTGGGGATGCCGCGGCCGGTGAGGCCCCCGACGCGGGTGTAATCCGAAGTACTCGGGTAGAGCAGCGTGTAGGGCATCTTGACGGGTCCGTTGCGGTTCTTGAGGCTTGCATCTAGGTTCATCTCGATAATCCTGTTCTCGATGGCGATCAGCTTATCGGCGAAGGACTTGAAGGCCGCGAGCGCCTTGGCATCAGAGGTCCACTCCGGGTATTCCTCTGCCCAAGATAGACCTCGTCGGAGGAGTGTCGAGACAGAATCTCGATCAGGGAGAGGTTGAGGATGGTCTGCGCCTCGCTCGTTATGGTCTTGAGGAAGGCTCGGTCGGGGTCCGTCTTGAGCTCGGCGTACTCGGGCGTGCCCGGCTCGGGCATGAACCTCCGGCTCAAGGAGGGCCTGTTGGGCAAGTATCCGGCGTATGGGTATTGTCCGAAATTGACGGCGGCGTGCAGCGCGGAGGCCACCCAGATGATGGTGGTGCAGGTTTGGGTAAGATCGGCGACGGATTTCATGGCCGGCCACCACGTCTCGTCCTTCTTGTCGCCATGGCCGACCTCGCGGATCTCCTTCCACCATGCCTGCAGCTCAGTGTCCTCTTGAACAATCTTGTCAGAGGTGTAGTATATGGCGCAGTAGTCCTTCACCCATCCCTCGATGGCTGACCAGACGTTGAGCCCATCGACGGCGTAGGGGTAGTCGGCGATAAGTAGCCGCAGCTTCCCCGGGGAGGCTGGATCCTCCGCCACACCCCTGAAACACGATAAAACAAATATATATTTATTCCCACGTCAGAAAGCTTTGAGTTTGGCGATAATATTAACGTTGCTTCGTTTCAGAGACCGATCAGTTCGAATATATTTGATGGAGATTGCCCACCAATCTAAATTCGAGCGGGAGTGGTACACGGGGGATGTTCGCACCTGTTGACGAGGTCCACAGGAAGGGCTTGGTCGGTGAGTTTCCAGCTCTTGTAAACCACCGAGGATAGCTCCATGGAGTACTTGTTTGGGAAGACGGTCTTCTCAAGGATCCCATCGGCATTGATGAGGATCTGCCGTGCCCGGGCGTTGATGTTCATCGTGTCGCGGAAGTGGGGCCGAGCAGCTTGTAGATCGGATGAACCGCACTGAGCTGCCGGTTCGAAGCAATCACAATGGGCTCCATGGTGGCGTGGGTGTTCAGCCTGCGCCAAAAAAGGTAAAGAGCTCTAGACTTTAGAGACAATCCATGAGCTAACAAATAAAGGTCTTTCAATATGTCAACCAATCAAAACGTAAGAAACTCATCAACCCATCGAGCAATTAAGATTCACATAACACAATCATAAATCATAAACGAGCAGATACCCACTTCTGATGTAACGTCATTGAACCGCCACGATAAAATCTAGTTAAAGATTAAACATATATAAGATGGTGGAAAACTTGGGACCGGATTTTTAGTAAAAGTCCTTTTCAACTTCTTATCGCGTTCTTCCTCTTCTCTCTCTCTCTGTGCTCATCTTGATTCCTCTCAGTTATAAGGGGTGCAAGAGGATGGAGAGATCCATACCAGTGGCTGACGAGCTGATGAAAGCCGGAGTCGTTGACGGCGGCGTAGGCCTTGGCCAGCTGCCACGCGGCCCACTCGACGCCGGTTTCCGCAGGGGTGTAGACCTTACTGACGACCCCCTTCTGCCCTTTGGCCGGCAAGCTCAGCTCAATGGCTAGCGGCTTAAGAGTGCCGTCGTCCAGCAATAGCAGAACCGTTCTTGTGGCGTAGACTTTGTTGCTTGTAGAGTTGATGCGGTCGAGGTACGGAATCAACGCGTCGTGATGATCCAAGATGAATAACTTCTTCTTCTTCAACGCCTGAAGAACGAGGAAGACTCTTGTTAAAGCCTCTGACGATGACGTTAGCCCTCATTCATGAGCACTTCTGAAACCCCTTATATTGTTGCACGATCAAAAGCTAAGAGAGGAAGACAAACTCGGCCCTGATACCTCATCGACGGTCAACCCGTTCATGTTCTTCTCGAGCTGATTCGCTGTAATCGTGCTGTTCTGATCGCCGTAAATGCTAGCGTCCAGACGGCTAACAGGAGGGAATTTCTGCGGAGGATAAATATGCGCACATCAGTATCACTGTGAATAGTTTCAGAGAATATCAAGTGACGAGTTTTTATCGATTTTAAACGGTTTAATCCGTACCTTCAAGAGCTTGATAACCATGGGATTGGGCCCTGCCAGCATCTCCCGGCCAAATTCTTCATCGGTCCTCCAAGCAAACTTATCAGCTGCGGGGTGCGATAGAGAGAAGGTAAACAAGAATTCAAATTTACATTTCTTGCAATAGGAGCAGCAAAATAAGAAACTACCTTTGATGACGGCGGGGGTGGGAAGGCGGAGCAGGTTCTCGCCGTCGGTCCTGATAATCTCCTTTATCAGCTGAAACGGGATGTTCTTACGGGCCTCTTCAAAGGCGGGGCTGTCGGGCAAGTCGATGCCTCCTTCGTACAGATTAAACACGTCTTGGAAGTTGTCGAACTCAAACGGAGTTTTGTCCGCCGCAGCGGCAATGGCAGGAGCCAAGCCTTGCGCCACAGCCTTGAGGGAGTAGGCTAAGAAATCAGCCTGTTTCAGGTGGCCGAAGCGCTCGTCTCTCGGGACGTATACATCCTGGTTCGCCGCGGTAGAAACTCTGCTCTCGGACTTGGGATCTGCATGTTCATGTCGACACTTTCAAAGTTGGAATTCTGGCGTTTTTGCTGATCATGTTATCACCCAACGAAGGAAAAAAAAATGGAAAAAGATCGGTAAATGACCGAATCTTCGCTCTTCGGATAGGAGGGAAGCAAACCCAGAGACTGAACGGGTTTCCGTTCAGTAATCCGTTCCTGGGATTGTCATTGTCATTTCATCACCCTCCCGTCCGAGGGATGGACAGTATCATCAACTTAGACTAATGGAGCGGTGCTTGACGACGGATTGGACTCCGTCCCCTTCCGTTTGTCACAATGGACGTCTAGGAGAAGAAGTGGAGAGAAGAGGAGGTGTATGGTGATAAGTACGAACCAGTCTTGGTGGGTGGGCGGCTAGTGCGGCCCCTGCGCGGGTAGGGGTACTCTTTGGAGCCTCCGAGGATCGGCCGGGCGAACGCGGCGCCCTTGTCCGGGTCGCCGAGATCGTTGTAGCAGTCGTAGCCGTAGATTCTGTCTCCTTCCTTCAACTGGCGTTTCACCCCGTCCCCCCTCAGATTTTCCAGCTCCGCCGCCCTGTAGGGTTTCAGCGGCCCCGGCATGTTTCCAGGCAGGTACGTCTGTCCAAGTAAACTCATTGTATAAATCATCTTCATTCCAACGGAGAAACCCAAGTCGAATATTATCGGATAATTCATAGTTCGGGCTCTCACGTCATTGGCGAAGAAAATCCTGTCGTAGTTGTAGGTGGCGACGGGATACACCCAGGAGTTGCAGACGAAGTGGATGCGAGGGCGGGGGCCGGGAACACCGTCCAGCGTCAAGGTTTTGAGAAAGAACTCGCTGTGGTATTTGTTCTTGACGATAACAGCGCCGGGGACGCCCAGCTTCTCGTCCCAGTCGAAGATCAAGCGGAAGCCGGAGTCCCCCGCCGCTAGGAAAGTCCCTGTAGTTAACCACCTCTCCAGCTCCGTCGCCTTCCCCACCTTCCCTTTGTTTCCATTTTCTGCGATGGAAGAGATCGTCAGAGAAAATAAAAAGTGCAAGTTTACGGAATGGACAAGAGGATGAGGAAGAAACTGGCACATACACCCTAGAAGACGTACATCTTACAGTTGATCACAAAGGCTATTTATAACTCCGAACAGTTACAGGAAGAAACGTCAGTTTGGGCCAGGAGAACTCACTTGGATCACCTACGGTGGCGCTGACAAGCTGGAAGGTGATACCACCGCCAACGAGCTCTTGTATGCCGTCGAGGAACGAGTCTACAAAGTCATTGAACCCGAGAACGTTACTCTTGACGAGCACCACTGTCCCCGTGATCTTGGTCATCGTTTTGCTAGCTTTCTGAGATGTGGTTTTCCCAGTAAGGGTATCCGCTATGTTGTGGGAGATCTCTGCTCACAGATGATGCGCTACTTCTTAAGGAAGGGAAGAACAAGGGAAGATGTTACGCTTGGCGCGATGGTTTGATACCAACACGTCTTTGATGCAACACCGAAGGAGACTTTGTCAAATTTATAGAAGGAAAATGCAGCCTCGATGTGAATCGTGTTAGAATTTTCTTCTATACTCTGGCCAACGACCAAAACTAGTTGACCAAAGTCAGCCTTTGGGATGTTTCCTTCGTATCTAGTCCAGGTTGCTTTGACGAATTATGTGCCTTAGTTAAATGGTAATTTAAAATGTTATCACTAACAAAGATCTAATGAAACTGTTCCTTGACGCCCACGCAACCTATCTTCGTTTTATTGGTTTTTCAAGCAAGTGATCACAAAGCATATATAATAATTTTCTCCCACGTCATGACCGCGGCGAGAAAGAATAGAGATGAAGGGAAATAAGTGAAAGGGAAGATACTGAGAGAAAGGAATAGAGCAGAAAAAGGGGAAAGATATTGAGAGAATGAGAAATATAGATTTGATATAAAGGAAAATAGATTTATAGATAGCCAGATAGAGAGATAGATAGTTGGATAATTAGATACATAGATAATTTAGAAAAGCCCGTTAGATTTATGCGACTGGCATTATTCTTAATCGTGACTTCTATTTCATGAAATTTTATTTGCTGTTTGATACAATCACTGTTTTATGTCGGTGGATAATTTTTTATAGGTTGAGTTAATTTCGTTAAGGATTAATCGTTACACTCAGCATGAGACGATGAACGTCAGTTTAAGGTCATATACGGGATCTAGTAAGTCCCCGTCGCCATCAGTCGTTAACAGTGGGAACACAAAAGCGATGTCAGTCAAGTTTCGGCCGTGCACGAAATTTATCCGCATCTTTGTTCATATCCGCGGTATTTTATCGTCATTTACAGCGGAATGACAACGACGAGAACGGGATGGAATCCGGTTACAGAGACCAAAACCATCACGACGGAATTTTCTGACCCAGGGAATTGGCTCTCGAACAGCATGAAGATGAGAACAAGAAAGAACATGTTGAAGGACTTGGGGGGCGAGGGCGGCCACCTTCCTCCAACTCCGTCCGAACTTAAGGCATATTGGCGAGAAAGTGCAAGAGCGTGGGAGAGAAAGTGAGAGGAATCTTCAGATTAACGGACGGAGAAAGGATAATGAGAGGTGTATGGACAGAGAGACAGACAGGAGTTACTCGTGTATCTTCCTAGCTTCTACGAAAGTCACTTCAATATGTATTTAATTGGCGCTTATATTCTTAGCCGGCAGGTCGATGGACAAAGGAGAGAGAGAGAGAGAGAAAGAGAGAGAGAGAGAAACAGAGAGAAAGAGAGAGAGAAGGAGAGAGAGAGAGAGGGAGAGAAGGAGAGAGAGAAAGAGAGAGAGAGAGGGAGCGAGAGGGAGAGAGAGAGAGAGAGCGAGCGAGAGAGAGAGAGAGAGAGAGAGAGAGAGAGAGAGAGAGAGAGAGAGAGAAAGAGAGAGAGAGAAGTAAATCAGTTCTTCTTAGAACTTTCGGTGTTCCCCAGTTCTACTTTGTTGGCGCCTATATTCTGTTCAGGTAGACCGCCTTAAGAATGAGAGGGATGGAGCGAGAGGAGGAAAAGACGGAAATAAGGAGAAAGGGAAAGGAATAAAGAACATAGATATAGAGAGAGAGATGACTAGATAGAGGAAGATGTTTTCAAATTTCTTATACGGACAATAACATGTATTATTGTAGACCAAAGTTATCATTTAACTCCTAATTAAAGCGATCGATGATGCCAATTTAGGGATTAATCGATTTCATTTGGAGGCTGATTTTGAACATAATTGATGGGTTCTAGAGGCGTAGGTGTAGATGAACGCAAAGATTTCACGCAGAAAGTTACATAACAAAATCATAATGTCATCAACAAAACCATGAAACAAAGAACCTGTGCACGGATTGCATCCGTGATTTCTTAGATTCCAAAGCAAGACGAGTCGAGGTGCTCAAGTGTGCAACCTCTAGACGTATCCACACGATCCTCGGCACATTGAATCTCCTCCTTCACCATCGCGAACTCCTGAAGAAAGGGAATAAAGGGATGGCCCCTGACTAATTCTGGCCTGAGTGAATTTCGTTGAAGGCCTTCCCCTATTTATACTAAGATGATATTCTTCATAAAAATTCTCCAAACTTAAGTATATCTTCCGACGTCCAAAGACCATTTGCGTGTGCCCCTCTAGGCCAATGTATCAGCCCTAGATAAGGACTCCAAAGTCCCAAATACCTTTATTGACCTTCAAAATTTAGTAACTACTAGATGAATTAATGACGGGTCGATTAAACCCATTCTATAATTTGAGTCTCCAACACGTGGGGTGCCAAGCGACACCTTGTGCTCTAAAACACACAAAAGAATGTGTATCAACTCACTCATGGAACTTGTTCATCATTGGTTATCGTGTATGTATAGTCCCTCATCTACTGGAAACTCCTAGGATGACATAGGTTATGCTCAACTACAAACCCTAATTAATCATCCGAGATAGCACTGATGATTTTGAAAATCATCAAAGAACTCTTCTTACATATTTCACTGCCTTGGCCAAGGACTTCATCGCTTGTCTTGGTTGAGTTGTCACCTCTTATATCGAGAGTGGATTGTTCAATCTTTACCGCTCAATCGTCTTCTTGAATTTCTTGATGCACCCGAATTAACACTGTTTAGAATCCCATGATTAGAGATGTGTATGTCATAGTCGGAGTACAACTAGGGTCTGACATTTTAGATTGGGAACCGGTCAGACCGACCAAACCTGGACCTCCGTTCCTGCATTCCATGCTGGAATGGTTGGTCCGACGGATCCGTCCGAAGTGAAACCGACCGGACTGGATACTAATTAAAAGATAAAAATATTTTTTTTTTGTTCCCCTTTGATCGATCTCTCACCCCACCTCTTGACCCCTACCTCGCCCTGTTTACGAGGAGGACGGGAGAGCATGACGGGGAAGGGCGAGGGGAGCGCCAGGCAGGGCGGCTGGAAGAGAGAGCACGACTAAAGGGGGGTGGAGAGCACGACCAAAGGGGAGGGGGAGTGTGACCAAGAGGGAGGGGAGATCTACCCCTTCTCCCTCCTCTGATCATGCACCCCCACTGGTCAGGCTACCCCTCGCCCTGGTCGTGGTCGTGCAACCCGGAGGCGTTGCCATCCAGAGGGGTGGGGGTCACAGCGGGGGGAAGAGGAGTGTGCCACCGGTCGAAGTTGATCGGACACTCCCCTTCTGCTCACCCTTTTTTTCTTCTTCCTATTATTCTTCTCTTCCTTTTGTCTTCTTCTTTTATTCTCTTCTTATTTTTCTTATTCTTGTTCTCTTTTTGTTTTATTCATGTCCTTATCTTTCGCTCTCTTCTCATCCTTTTCATCTTCCCTTATTTTTTCTTTTCATCTTCCATTCCTCTTCTTCTTTTCATCTTCTGCTATTTTCTTATTTTCATCTTCCGTTATTCTTTTTTAATTCTTTTCATCTTTTGTTATTTTCTTCTTTTCACGTTCCATTCTTCTTTTCACCTTCTATTACTTTCTTCTTTTTATCTTCCGTTCTTCTTTTCTTCTTCTTCTTTTCATCTTCTGTTCTTTTCTTCCTTTCTTCTTTTCAACTTTCGTTCTTTTTTCTTCTTCTTTTTCTCTTCATTTCTCCTTTGTTTCTTGTCTTCTCATTCTTTTCTTTTGGTTTTATGCATCATTCATCTTTCGTTCTCTTTTGCTCTCTTTTCATTTTATCTTCTTTTCATCTTTGATTCTTTTGTGCTATTCTTCTTCTACTCTTCTTTACTTTTATCCGCCTTCTTTTATCCCTCTTTTCTTATCTTTTTCTTTTCCTCTTGGTCTCTTTTTTAATTATTATGTTATCCTTATTTACATCTTCTCTACTTTATTTATATTTTCTGCTTATTTACTTCTTTTATTCCTCTTTTTCTATTCTTGTTTATCTCTGTATTGTTCTTTTCATCTTCCAATGTTGATTTTTATAGATGACATTGCAATGAATTTTTCCTTTCAAGACAAATTCTGTGACAGTTTCTTTATTTTGACTTTGACTAGTTGACATGACCAGACCAGGACCAGACCGAGACCAGACAAGACCGGACCAAAACCAGACCAAACTTTAGGTAAGGTTTAGGTCCTTGCTAAATAACTAGACCGAGTAGGGACCGTCAAACCCTAAGTACAACTATCCATCCACAAGCCGTCTTTGGTGTCTCAAGTCTAAGGACCACTTGCATAATCGGGACGTGAAGCAAACTGATTAACAGTTTAATATAGATACCATTTAGGGATTCATACGGATCAATTTAATTAAATATTTATAATAAAGAGCACTCACTATCTATCCTTAGTGTCTCCACGTTAATAGCTACGGAACTAGTCATACTCATCATATGACTGACAACATGTTATTGGTGCATCCATTCACATCATTATTATCCAATCTAATAGCTTAATTAGCATGAATTTTATGCATGTTGTCATCTCTTTATCTCATTTTAGCATTCATCCAATTTATTCACTCATGTGCTCATTTTTGCATGATTATTGATAAATGATGAAATTTTCAGGTTTGACCTTTTCTAATGTCAAACCATTGTGAACTAATCATTATATTTGAGTTTATGTTTTTTTGAGGAGATGGAATGAGAGAAATAATGAACGAACAACGTGCATAGTTCCTGGGCAGAGAAATATAAACTGAAGTGCCATATTTAGCAAGCTTTTTTATTCCCTTGGTAACATTTTTTTGAAATGCAAGATGAATGATATGAAAGAGCGTGGAGAATATTAGAATTGGGTGAAAATTTCACCCTGTTTACAGTTGTGGATAAAACATTATAGGGGTCTAAAGTTTGGAGAAAATTTCAAATTTCTAAGTTTTTCTGAAAAAATAAAAATCAACTCTTTCCGAGTTACTGGTGCCACATGGTAAGGCAGCCACCTCAGCAAGCATTGCACAACCGTACATGTGGCACCTGCGTACCGCACTGATGCAGCGTGGGGTATGCCACATAGCTATCATGCTGCATGTACTAGGTGGGTCTTTTTTATGGCTATGACATGGTGC